>NC_083243.1:168298787-168615573 GCF_032191835.1 Heteronotia binoei | reverse complement strand
CGGTAAAATGAGTACCCAGCTTGCTGGGGGAAAAGTGTAGATGACTGGGGAAGGCAATGGTAAACCACCCCGTAAAAAGTCTGCCTTGAAAATGTTGTGAAAGCAACGTCACCTCAGAGTCGGAAACGAATGGTGCTTGCATAGGGAACTACCTTTACGTTTTTAACTCCATTATGGACTGTCTGCTGGATTTTCATTCTTTGGTCTTTTGGATCTTTCTGTTGCAGCTTAAGGTTGCCAAGTCCGATTCAAGAAATATCTGGGGACTCTGGGGGTGGAGCCAGGATACATTGGGGTGGAGCCAGGAGCAAGGGTGTGACAAGCATAATTGAACTCCAAAGGGAGATCTGGCCATATCATTTAAAGGGACTGCACACCTTTTAAATGCCTTCCCTCCACTGGAAATAATGAAGGATAGGGGCACCTTCTTTTGGGGCTCATAGAATTGGACCGCCCGGTCCAGTCCTTTTGAAACTTGGGGGCTATTTTGGGGAGAGGCACTGGATGCTATGCTGAAATTTTTGGTTCCTCTACCTCAAAAACAGCCCCCCCCCCAGAGCCCCAGATACCTGTGGATCAATTCTCCATTATACCCTATGGGAATTGGTCTCCATAGGGAATAATGGAGTGCTCAGCAGACATTTCCCCCCTCCCCCCCACTTTCTGATGACCCTGAAGTGGGGGGAGGGCCTCCAAACCAGGGGATCCCCTGCCCCCACCTGGGGATTGGCAACCCTAGTTGTTATTGATGGGTTTTAGAGTTGTTTATTAAATTAGTTTTAATTTAATTTGATTTTAGTTTAATGTATTGAATTATTCTGCCTCAGGCTGGAAATGCAGAGAGACAGTATATCAGACCATGACAAATATACTTTGGCTCTAGGAGCCAGCACACCAAAACTAGGAGAATTTTTTAGCATTTAGGATTTCATATTTTTATGACCTCATTTTAAAATTATTGCTACTACAGAACCTACTCCAAACCTCTTCACAGTAGTTTCTCATGATTTTATTAAATCTATAGCAAAAGTGTTGTAATACATAAACAAACAGACACAGGGGTGATGCTGGCTGTTATCACCATAACCAAATGCTAACATAACTTTCCCCCCAATTTCCTCATAATGCCACCATTACTTAGCAAACCAGTACAGAAAACAACAGGTTAAGAAATGAATTTATTCACAATCATGAAATGGTGTAAAGCAGAGGTGTCAAATCATTTGTTACAAGGGATGAATCTGATTTTGTCAGGTCAGGCCTTGTGTGTCATAAAATGTAATGTCAGGTACTAGAGATATAAACAGCAGCTCATAAGTCAGCAGTACAGCTCCTGCACTGCCTGGAGGAGTGGCAAACCCCACCCCCAGCCCACTCCCACTGCCAATCCTGTAAGCCTAGGCCCCAGGGTAAAAATATGAAGCGGCTGGGTGTTCTGAGTTCCCCCCCAGCCCCCAAGCCACCATGGAAGGGGACTGGGAACACAAGCTGACCGCCCCCCCCCCCCATCATGGAAGTAGGGGGAAGCTGACACAAGTCTGAGGACCTGTGTGTGATAAGACTCATGCCAAACAAAGTCTGATAAACTGGAGACACCCCCTTGGCAGCAGCTGCATCTGGCCAAGGCCACCAGGGTAGGGTAATGCTGGGGGGTTCAAGCGGCACCACTCCCATGTAGCAGTGGCTGCCCCAGGCCTCTGGATCATCTGATGGGGAAGCAGGCACCACACACAAGGCCATGTGGGTGGCAGAGGCCCTAGGCCACCCAGTGAATGGTATAACTTGAGATGACCAGTACCCCCCAAGAAGAGACAGCTGCCAATGGCTGAAGGTCACTGGGTGGTCAACAGGGATGGGAGGCTTGGATGCTGAGCTGCATGCTCAGTAGCAGGACTAAGCTCCCTATGTGTGGGAGAAACCGCTGAAGAACACCCCCCCCCTTGGGGTAAATCACTGCCTCTGCGTGGGGGCTGGGTGAACACAGCAGCAGTGCTGATCCCAGCAGGCCCCCAGCAGAAGATAATTTGCGCCCTCTCATATGTAAACACCAAACCCTGCAGTCATCCAGTTCAGCATCCAGGACAGCTGCAAGCTGAGTGGAGAGGCATGCAACCTTGCTTTGGAACCCTGAGCTGGTGTGAATGTGGCTGCGGTGGCCCCCGGTTTATCAGTGAGGTTGCCACTGAAGTGAAGGGGTTCTGCTTGACTGCTGCTTGAAGTGATTGAAGTGGCTCCACCCACTCGCTTCCCCCAGCAACTTCCTATTCCACCCTCATACCAGTTGCTTGTGGGCCAGATAAGAGCTATGGATGGGCCCTCAAGCCTTATGTTTGACATCCCTGGTGTAAACTTTACATGTAAACAAGCAATGGCAAGCACTTCATGCACATTTATCTGTATGTCATATAACAAAGCATTCAGATGGCAAATGATAAATTTTGGCTTAGATCCAGTCCACTTTTTTACTCAATCCCAGCCAATTCCATTCCTTTTTACAGACACCAATCCACAAGACTTGTCCATGCAGGTCTCCTGATCTCAAACACAGCTTTTTGGTGTTTGTAAGGGAAGAGACACATTCTTTCCTTTTTCACGAGTGAAAAATCTAGTTGGATCTGTTTGTGCTTCCACTGAAAATTGCTAAGAGATGCTAAATCATTAAATAACAAAAAATAAAAAATACTGATGAATAATTTCAAAATAAATAACAATAACACTGTCAACTTAATTGTTACCACATGCATTTCAAGTTACTGTCCTACCACTCAAATTCTATGTGCTGTGGCTGTCTTAGGGATGCCATCCTCCATGTGGGAGTTCTGCAGTTATTAAATTCCATTGTCCCTATTGCTGGTCGGCAGGATCCTTCTTCATGTCTCCTAGAAGCAAACCTTGTCAACAAAGGCCCTGCTTCTCCCTGCCATTTCCCTTTTACTCCTCTACCTGCCCTCCACTTAATTATTTCCTCGTCTTCTCATCAATCCGTACTGAGAAATAAAATGTTAATTATCAATTCTAGTTTCTTTTGGTGGTGGGGGGCTGTCAAGTGGATCTCCCCCCCCCATAGAGCCAGCCAAAGTTACTACTCATTTTTATTTTATTGTTTATTATACAATTACAAAATAACAATAATAAACATTAAAGGTGGTGGATTTGACAATCTGCAACAGTGACATCTCTCAGTGTCTCAGGATCCACATGTGGCCTTCCTGAGCACAATTGCTCAATATGTCTCCTGCCCCGTGTTTCAGGAAAGCAGGCATCGCCATTTTCCTATGAGACTTGTGATTGGCAGGTGGTTTCCACCTTGAAATAGGCCACAGCTGAAGGAATGTGTAAGGTGCATACCTCCCTAAGATGTGGGCCTCATGCCAAGGATGAAAGTAAATGTGTCTCTTTTGGCTTATGGTAATTGTGAATGTGGTTCTCTGTGAGCAATGGAGCAAGTATTGCTGATCTACAAAGTGCAAAGCAAATCGTTAAGCCTCCCTCCATCCCCAAGAGAACAAGTACTGATAATTAACAAGTGCCAGGAGGAAAGACAGTTGAAGAACAGTAGCTGAGGAAAGCCTTGATTGTGCTTTTATTGTCTACAAAGGGCTGTCTGGCATTGCAATCCTGTTTTTATCTTTTTTCAAAATTACCTCAAATGAGATCTAAAAAACTTCCCCTCAAAAACTATACATGTGCAACGTGCTTACAATCTATTAACTAAAAACTACTTAGACAAAAATGGAAGGGTAGGAGGTTTTAAACACAAGTATTTATTTATTACTGATTTAACTATGTATGGCTGTATACAGACAGCAAGCCATCATTTAGACTTCATTTTTTGCCCACTGTGCTGTTGTTAGGGGGGAAAAAATCAATAATTGCTATTACACTATCGTAATTGGTCATTTTAACCATATGTGGAGAGCCAGTTTGGTGTAGTGGTTAAGTGTGCGGACTCTTATCTGGGAGAACCGGGTTTGATTCCCCACTCCTCCACTTGCACCTGCTGGCATGGCCTTGGGTCAGCCATAGCTCTGGCAGAGGTTGTCCTTTAAAGGGCAGCTGCTGTGAGAGCCCTCTCCAGCCCCACCCACCTCACAGGGTGTCTGTTGTGGGGGAGGAAGGTAAAGGAGATTGTGAGCCGCTCTGAGACTCTTTGGAGTGGAGGGCGGGATATAAATCCAATATCATCATCTTCTTCTTCTTCTTCTTCTTCATATTGTCTTGAAAGCTGAAATTCCAGGTTTTGGTTGTTTTTTTTTTAAGTAAGCCTGTATCCACTTCCATTGTTGAGTTACGAGAAACATACTGCCTTCACCTTTCCCTTTATAACTCCACAATTAAAGGGGCTAGCAAATTATTTATTTATTTATTATTTTATTTTATTTTATTTTTGCAGGCTTATATTCCACCCTTTCCCATACTTTGGCTCAGGGCAGATCACAACATAAATTAAATAACAATTAAAAACCTACAGATTAAAAAACAGAAACAATACAATAAAATTAATATACCAAGAACAATAACATAGAATACAACATAGGCGGCAAGGACACAGATTAAAAAAGCTGTTGCTCCAAAAATGGAATAATGATGGTAATAATAAAATAACATAGTAGGACAACATAATGTCACAGCAAGGGAGGCCAAGCAGGTGGAATAGCAGATGGAATACGATGCCCGCTGCCTCAACCAAAGGCCTGGTGGAATAATTCCGTCTTGCAGGGCTTATGGAATGGTAATAAATCAGATAGGGCCCAGATCTTCACGGGGAGCTGATTCCACCAGGCCGGGGTCGAGGCAAGTTGGATGTCCTTTGGGTCAGGGATGGTCAGAAGGCATTGTGTGGCAGATCGCAGTGATCTCCGGGGCATATATGGGGAGAGGCCGTCCCACAGGTATATTGGTCCCAGGCCACATAAGGCTTTGAATGTCAATACCAAAACCTTGAAGCAGATCCAGTACTCAACTGGTAGCCAGTGTAATTGGTGTAGCACCGGCCAAATGCTTGCCCAGAAAGGCAATGTAATTAACAGCTGTGCTGCCGCATTGTGCACCAGCTGGAGTTTTAAAAAATAATACTGAAGCTGGGACTTCAGTAGTCATGGCAATACATTGTTAGAATGTTAGATCACAAAAGCACAATAATTATGATTTAAAAAAAAAAACCCACCCTCCAAAAGCCTTCTAGTGGTACTACAGGGGAAATGGCAGCTATAGCTGTAAGAAAAGCCAGCTGTGCTGTACTGCACTGGTATGAAAGAATGCATTGACGTACCCTGTAAAACAGCCACAAATGAGTTAACAAACCAACCAATTATCAAAAAATCAGCTCCTTGTTCATAACTGGCAAACAGGATGTGAGCCAAATCAGTGGGACTGATTTCTCACTAGTGTAGCTCTGCCCCAGGCTTCTTTTTCCCCCTAGTGCAAGCGATCAATTCCCCACCAGTTGCTCCGTGAGTGCATTTTGATGTGGGGCTCCTTCTAATTCCCCACATGGCATCATAATCCTTAAAAGATAGTATTACAAAACCATGTGGGGAACTGGAGGGAGCCTCACGTAAAAATGTGCCCGAGGAGCAACTGGTGGGGAATTGATTGCTTGCACTGGGGGAGACAGAAGCTTGGGGGTAGAACAGTGCTAATGAGAAATCGGTGTGGGTTTCAAGCATTACAAAAATTAAACATCTAGTGTGAAACTGGTCCTTGATGAGATTCCAACTGTTGGCTAATGAGGGGGAGGTGAAATTTGTTGTGTGGTTTGTTGCTGTTTTTGAGATTTTGACAGAAAATACTAGTTCAAAATCTGGAGTAAAATTGTTATTTTTTGTTCCAGCATGTAATATAAGCCTTAAATAGACAAATATTTTTAAACTATTTAATTTTAATAGTTTTTTTATAGTTATGTTTTATAGTTTTATAGTTAATTCTTTTAAATAGGCAAAGAGAAATATTCTGCACATATACATCTGATATATTGAAAAAAAAATTAGTAACTTTGGCAATAATTTTCAAAGGATTCTCTCTCTTAAAGGATGGAAAGATCTAAGAACATAAGTGAAGCCATGTTGGATCAGGCCAGTGGCCCATCCAGTCCAACACTCTGTGTCACAGAAGAACATAAGAGAAGCCATGTTGGATCAGGCCAATGGCCCATCCAGTCCAACACTCTGTGTCACACAGTGGCCAAAAAAATTATATATATACACACACACACACACACACACACTGTGGCTAATAGCCACTGATGGACCTCTGCTCCATATTTTTATCTAATTAGAATAGAAAGCATGTATTTTACTAGATAGTATGGATGAATACAAACACACCTCTGTGCTCCTCCTTGATGGTAGATGTGCAGGTTACAGTAGGTTTATTTTCAGTCACTGTTCTTTTTACTCAAAGAGACAACAAACACTGTCATATTTTTTTTTTTAACAATCCAGCATATTAAGAATCCTGCAGCTAGTCCCTGAGGTGCATCTGCTGAACATGTAGGGCAACAAGTCTGCCTTTCCTTCCTTCTCCCTCAGCCAGGGAGTGATGCTACCTGCAGAGTCTTCCTTAAGGGAATCTCTATCTACTCTCCAAAGTCAAACTGCTGGCCATGCCACAGTTTCCCTGCCATGATGCAAGGTGTGTTCTGAGGCAGTAGGATCTCTTCCCACCTGATTTCCTCAGAACACAACAGGCATTGCCTCTGTACAATAGAGGTGAAAGTGGGAAAGCAGATGGAAACTTAGCTGTGCGGCAGACACTGCACCAGAATCTAATCTTTCATAGAGGAGAGCAGCTGAAATGTGACCTGCAGAGATGACGAGGTGTGGATGGAAGGGAAGACAAACCCTGAGATATGTAATCAACTGGGATATACATAGAAAGAGGCTCTGTGGACAATGCTAAGCCAAACACTGCCAGTAATTTCAAGCAGGGAGGGAGGGATCTACCATTGAGATTACTCCCTGTCACTGAATATCTATGTACTTTCCCGAATAGCAGTGGTGGTATATGACACATCAGTGTCTTTGGGTATGAGTCATGAATGTACTGCCCTTTAACAAGAAATAAGGAATTAAAGTGCTAAACAAATGAAACAAGGATGCATGTAATGCTTCATTTAGCCCAGAAGACTTGGTTTTCATTCCCAGGTCAGTCCTGTAAATACCCTGATACATAATGCAGAACTCTCTGCTTGTCCCATTCAGTCTGGAAACTTTATCTGTTTTCCAGGGAGAGAAACACTGTAAGGGGATACCATTCATTATGCCAGCTTCAAGGTTTTCAAATATGCAGTGTTCTTTACTGGGCTTCTGCGCATGAATGTTTTTACTCATGTGTTACGACAATGTATTATTTAATCAGTTATACGCCACTTGCTGGCAATGGTCTCCAAGTTGCTTGCAAAACATAGCACAAAGCACATTACTGATGCAATTCAAAAATAAATCCAAATGCAGAATAGCAACGGTAAAATCACAGAAGTATGTCACAAAACATGTTTTCCCAAGTAACATTCTATTTTGATCAATTCCCCTTGGGAAAAAAAGAACTCCTGAGCAGGCTGTCATTTATTCATTACCAAAAGCGGAACAATGAAACTCCCTAGGCAGGGTGTTCCAAAGATCAGGAGCCTCTAGCAAGAAGCCTCCAGTCCTTGTTTGCAGCCCAGTGCACTTCTAAGAACTGTCAGACCCTTAGGGCCATGCTTGATGTGATGGGGGCCTGTGTGGCTGCTCTGTTCATATGAAAGGCAGGAAGGGTGGTGGTGGTAGGTCTGTGTGTGTGTGTGTGTTAACACAAAATGCAATGTGTGCACAAGTGGAGCATAACAGTACAGTTCTGTGCAGAATTGCTTTGACTTGAGTAACTCTGCATAGAATTGAACTGTAAATATGTCCCATTTACTGCCTATTGCTTTAAGCATTTTTTTCTCCCTAGTTGGGCTCGTTTGCAGAGTCAGGATATGAGGATCCCAAGTCATGAAGAAGCTTACAGTACATGAGGCAGTTGATAGGGGCAGCCTGTAGTTAGGTCATCTGTTGGCTAACTGTATAGACATGGAGCAAAAAGTATCTCTTAGCCTCAGTTCCTCATCTGTGTGGTTGAAAGATATCAGAAACCAGGCCCCACAAAACTATTGAGGGAGCATGAGATAAGGATTTGGAAAAAAAAAATCATACTTCAAAGGAGTGATGCTGCTTTATACTGCATCAAACCATTCCTTGATCTATCTAGATGAGTGCTGTCTACTCTGACTGGCAGCAGCTCTCCAGGGCCTCAGGTAGAGGTGGAATTGCCAACTTTCAACTGGGGCCTGATTTTTCTCAGAATTGCTATTGATCTCCAGACTTCAGTTCACCTGCAGGAAATAGTGGATTCTGTGGTATCACGTCCCTGCCAAACTCCTTCCCTTCCTCAGACTCTGCCCTCCCCAGACACTACCCCCAAATACCCAGGAATTTCCTAAGCTGGAGTTGGTAACCCTTGCTAGAAGTCTTTCATATCATTAATTGTCTGCTGCCTTTAACACGGGGTGCCCAGGATGGAAACTGAGACTTTTTATAACTGAATGTCCCTCTTTCCTCATTTGATGTATGCAAGGCAGAGGCTAGATGACCATCTGACAGCAATGAAGATTCTGTGAATTTAGGGGAAAGTATTTGTGAGTTTCCTACATTCTGCAGGGGGTTGGACTAGATGACCTTGGAGGTCCCTTCCAACTCTATGATTCTAAGAGAATAGAGGTTTAAATAAACTCAGTGCTTCAAAGGGTTTTGTATTTCAAGAAAAAGAACTACTCTTATCTTTACTTTTACTTCTTACTGTTTTTACAACCTAAGTCATAAACAGCAAACCCTCATCCCATGGAAGGAAAACCTAAAAGGTGTTGTGTAACTTAACAACAGTTGCCAAAATTTTTGCCACACACAGAGTGGTTTGTTTATTTTTGAGTAGCCAGGATTATTTCACTTTTGGAGAAAGAGAGTTCTGATTAAATAGCGGGGAGATCAATTCAGCTCTTGGTTCTGAAAATTTAGGATAGTAAAAAAAAATGTGGTCAACAGAGACAATCGTGTTGCCACCACAGTTGCAAGTATGGAATTCTACTGAATCTTCCTAGTATCACTGCCGAAGGTAGAGCATTCAGGCAGGCTAGCACGAAAGCCCTTCTATACAGGACCGGCGTGTGGGAGTAGGCCAAGTAGGCGGCTGCCTCGGGTGCCACTTGGCCTAGGGGCGCCATAAGGCACCCCCTTTCCCTGCCGCTGCCCGCCGCCGTTCGTTTCCTTGCGGCCAGCCGCTGCCCTCTCCTCGCTCTGATCAGCCGACCACTGCCCTCTCCTCGCTCTGATCAAAGTTCTCTCGTAATCAAAGTCCCTAAGATTTCTTCTAGTGAGCTGGGACAGTTCTTGACTACTAATTTTCCATTGCATTCCAGTATTGTATCCTGGTCACTTATATGGTGGTCCAACTTAACTAGACCAAGGAAACTTGATTCCAGATTTGATTTTAGTATCCTCAAGTTCAGGTTAAATGCTCTTCCCAAGGCCTATGCGTCAAAGGGCAGCTCCCCAACTTTGGATCTCAGAGCTGTTTCAGAAACACACTGAGGGACTCCTAAGATATTGTGCAGGAATCTTAGTAGTGGTTTATCAGTATTGTCTGATACTGATCCAATCCAGACCCCAGGCAACACAGAGAGATTGCAAAACAAAGTTGTCTAATATGTCCTCAGGCATTGGAGATCTCTGAGTTTACCTCGTAACAGGGGAACTCACTGTACATTTACAAAGTTACACTTCATGTGCAACAAAATATGTGGTGTATGGAATCATTTGTGATTGTGACTTAATATACATAGGTAATACAATCAGGCCAGTGCACACAGGAATTTTGGGACACCACAGTCTCATTCGTAACCTCTTTCCCTCCATTTCTTACAAAGAAATCATGTGGTAAGTGGTTTTAAATATTTTGTTATTTACAGATACAAAAAGAGAGGCATGATTGAGGATGTGCAAAAGGTTTTATTAAGGGATAAAGCAAGCTGGATCTTTAGACTGAATACAGTCATGCCCTATGGTTTAAATTAATTTTGGGATTATTTTTGTTTTCTGTAATCTGACATTAAGTGGAAACATTTCTTACAGGAAATCTTTTGTTTAAGATACATTGACTCGAAAACCATAGTAACTCTTTAATAACTTCAGCAGATGCAAGTGATTAGACCTTTAAATTTGTAGTGTCTTGAGTTTCAGGCTGCTGAGATTGACTAAGAGAAGACTTCTTGCCAGTATGAGCTATAGCTTCAGTGGATGTGAGTATGCATGATTATGTTTTGAAGCATGCTTTTTCTATTATTACTATTAAGAGTAATTTTATTGGCAGACTGCCATTTCAATTTTTGTAGTTAAATATTTCTATCCCAACCTGGAAGAAGCCTGTGAGAGAAACAGACACTTCAGGTCAACTGTTTGTCAGCTGGGATGGATTTACTATGGTCTGCTTTATTGACAAGTTGAAATAACAAACCTTTGGCAGTTCTGGAGTATAAAGCAAGCAGCCCTGAAGTTTTGGGATTAATTTCTTTTGGAAGGAGATTTTTCACTTACATCAGCATTTTCCCAATTCACTTTGGTTTGGAGTGGTTTTGAAAGTTTAAAGACTTGAAAGACTATTTGAAGAGATTCATGAACATTATATATTTGGATAAGATTGTGTTGTAATTGTTGCATGTTGGTGAAGTTTATATATAGGACACATCCCTTTGATTGTGGTTAGATATATTTGACTATATTATATAAAATTTCTATTACAAAATTCATTACAAAATTTACTAGGAATTATGGTTGCAATAGCCTTTGGCTTTTTTGGTATCCAATTCAAACCCTGTCAGCATATAACATTTGCCCAATGACTCTAGTGGTGAATACTTTAACCGCCACAGGAACATATTGGCCCCCCCCAGAGGAACAGTAGAATCTTGAGATGGCCTTCCCAGTATATAATGCAGCTCTTTCAACAGAGTTCAGGTGGACCTTCCAAGAAAGGTTTTCTTGAAAAGTGATTCCGAAATGTTTGAAATGGTCCACCTGTTCTGTAGGTTGATCTGCTACTGCTCATTTTTATTTCTTTACCCTTCATTTTTTTGCTGAAGAGGAGAACCTTTGAACCCTCATTGGAGCAGTACTCCGGAAAGGAACCTATAAACTTGCAAATGCTGGCTCCAGATCTTGATATGAAAGCAGTATCATCCGCATATTGGAGGAAGGGTATTTTGACATGAACCAGGTGAGGTGAATAAAATGTATCTCTGGAAATATGAGGAATTAAATCATTAAGATACAAATAAAATAACAGTGGGGCAAGGACACATCCTTGCTTAACTCCTCTGCTCAATGAAAAGAGCCCTGATCAGTTCACCGATTGAGCCACATCTCACTTGGGGTGTAGACTGATCATATAGTTGTTTGATCAAAAACAGGAAACGCTTGTCAATGGATGAGTTACTCAATTTGTCCAATAATCTTTGCCTAGGCACTGTGTCAAAGGCTGATCTGAGGGCCATGAAGGCAGCAGCTAGTAATCCATTTTTTGAGCTAGTATACGTCAACAATGAATTGGAGAGTGTGACAATTATCAATTGCACTGGCTTCTCTGTGGAATACCGCTTACTCTCTGCCCATCTTCAATACAGGATAGCAATTTCTTGTATAACATTTCAAGAAACAGAGCTGCTCATACATAACACAGACCCAAAAGAAATCCTCACCCCCACCAGGTTTTTCTGTTGATTTTGCTGGAATTTTTTCCCCTTTCTTTCCTCTGGAGGCACCTGCTGAACATTTTTTACCAGATATTAATGTGACCTGCTAATTTAATTTTATGAATTCTAGTTTTTTCCTAGCTATTTTGCTGCATTAGCATTAGTGTCGTTTTCAAACTGATTTATATTACAACTTTTTTGTTTTAGTGTTTTGGAATCTGATGAGTTGTTTTCACAAAAACTTATATTTGAATTCTGTTTTAGAGTTTTGCATTTAGATCTTTCGTAAGCCATCCTGAGAACCTACATATATATAATATGGAGATATGAAAGTGTGAATGGAAGAGAAAGTGTGACTGCCACTGGTTCTGCTCCCCTACTTTGATGTGTAGAACAGATCTTCACATCAGTACCTAGCTTGTCATCACCAGCCTCCTTCTACATCCACAATGTATAAATATATGTTGCCCAAAGAATGCTTTTATACATTTTATTCAGGTGAAATTGAAGGATGCCATGAAGAGCCAGTTTGGTGTAGTGGTTAAGTGTGCGGACTCTTATCTGGGAGAACCGGGTTTGATTCCCCACTCCTCCACTTGCACCTGCTGAGATGGCCTTGGGTCAGCCATAGCTCTGGCAGAGGTTGTCCTTTAAAGGGCAGCTGCTGTGAGAGCCCTCTCCAGCCCCACCCACCTCACAGGGTGTCTGTTGTGGGGGAGGAAGGTAAAGGAGATTGTGAGCCGCTCTGAGACTCTTCGGAGTGGAGGGCGGGATAGAAATCCAATATCTTCTTCTTCTTTATTATTTTTCAAGCAATTATCAGTATTGCATATATTAAAACCATAATGTTTAGTGTTTAGGGCAAAATAAGTATATTATTTAGAGGAATGTCTGAAGCTCAGAAGCATGTGCCTGCATTAAAAAAAAACATTTTTAAAGATCCACAAAACAGCTTCCATTTCCTACAAATAGCATTCCCATTAACAGCATCTTTTGCAGTCAACTATCAAGGAGTCACTTGCTACGGCCTAATGAAGGATTAAGGTTCTATTTGATTCAACCTTTAACATACATCTGAGACAATGATTCTGACCAACACAAGTTGATGACACAATGTATATTGTTCTGGAGAAACAGCTGTGTTAGTTTGTTCCAAAAAAATTACTCAAGTATCTTGGTACTTTGAACGCTAACAAGTTTTTATTCTAGCGTAACCGCCTATGGACAGAGCTACTTCATTAGATGCAAGAAATTACTAACTGAACATTTACGGCACTAAAGCCATGGTAAGCTAGAAATAACTTTAAAAGTAAAGGGTAATTACTTCATATATCAAGCCAGACTGTTTTCCTTCCAAATGATATGCATATGACATTCTATGTTTATTTTATATAAGAACATAAGAGAAGCCATGTTGGATCAGGCCAATGGCCCATCCAGTCCAACACTCTGTATCACACAGTAGCCAAAAATTTATATATATATATATACACACACACATATATACACACACTATGGCTAATAGCCACTGATGGACCTCTGCTCCATATTTTTATCTAACCCCCTCTTTAAGCTGGCTATGCTTGTAGCCGCCGCCACCTCCTGTGGCAGTGAATTCCACATGTTAATCACCCTTTGGGTGAAGAAGTACCTCCTTTTATCCGTTCTAACCCGACTGCTCAGCAATTTCGTCGAATGCCCACGAGTTCTTGTATTGTGAGAAAGGGTGAAAAGTACTTCTTTCCCTACCTTCTCCATCCCATGCATAATCTTGTAAACCTCTATCATGTCACCCCGCAGTCGATGTTTCTCCAAGCTAAAGAGCCCCAAGCGTTTTGAATATGAATAAGTACAGGGCTTTTTTTTGAGCAGGAATGCAGTTCTGGTTGGCTCGGTCAGGGCACTGGCTCAAAAAATGGTCTCTGGCAGAGGGAAGACATTAGGCAGTCAAACGGTCTAGATTACGTGCTTCATCCTCTCTGCTGCTTCTAGCCTCTGATGAGCTTGCAAAGAGCGAGAGACGTGGAGCTGCCCATAAGCACCCCCTCTCAGGAGAAGCTGGGCCTACCACTGCCTGCTCCATTACATGTGGTGCTCTCTCTCTCTCTCTCTCCCCAGGTGTGTTTGGGGAGGGGGCAAACAAGGTCTCTCATTGGGCTGTGTGAAATGCTGCATCCATGAAATGCTGCTGATGGCACTGTATTGTTCTGTGTCAGTATGTAGAAAGTAACCTGAACAGCTGAAGGCACTTCTGGTGATGTCAGAGGCTGTGGCCTAAATGCAAATGAGTTCCTGCTGTGCTTTTTCTACAAAAAAAAAAGCTCTATGTATAATATTAAAGCAACATAATAGAAGATAGGATGTAGTAAAACAACACAGTTAATTTTTAGACAGGAGGCAAAAAACTTAAAGAAACTGGGAGAACAATGGCTGGAAAAACATACTCTTCATATGAGACATTAAAATGGTGCAGTTAAGAAGCTGAGATGTAGCAAAATCCCAGTATGGAAAATCCCTTGAGAAAAGCAGTGGTTATGTAAAACACAATATAACACCAGCAGGTGGTGCTCAAGCTTATGTGTGGCCCTGTTCCAAGTTTCTTAGACAGAAGTTGTTTCTTTTTTGTGTAAATGGATGAATCCAAGTCACTCAAGCAATTTTGCAGAGACTGGGTATTGAGAAATAGCCCTGCCAGGAAATGTTCCTGAAAATGTATGTGATGACACACTGGCATGCCATGAAAATGCACCTTAAAAATAAAGTACAAGGACAAACGTATCAGGGGAAAAATATTCTATGGCAATTAGAGCTAGAGGGCTGGTAATCCAATCCCTAGCATGTTTTTGTGGGAATTCCACTGAGTTTGATAGGGCTGACCTCTGGGTTAATATATATTTTTAATGTATGCTTACCAAGATAAGCAGGATTGTTTTTGAGCAGGAACACAGTTCTGGGTGGCTTGGCAGCAGGGGGTGTGGCCTAATATGCAAATGAGTTCCTGCTGATCCTTTTCTACAAAAAAGAGCCCTGTGTGAAACAATGGTGACATCAGGGAGTGTGGCCTAATATGCAAATAAGCTCCTGCTGGGCTTTTTCTTCAAAAGTGTCCTGAAATTTTAATTGTTAAATATTTTTTTTAAAAAATGTTGCAGTCAACATGAGCTGAGATATTCCAGTGGCTTCAGTGTGCTAGTAAGAGACAGTTTTACAAATGGTTGGACAAAAGTCTAGATTGCTGTGACTTACTTGCTATGTCTTACTTCAGTCCATATCTAAACCACAAACAGAATATATGCTCAAGTGCTTAAAAGACTATAAAATTTCCATTCAGCAAGCAGAGCAGACCATTTGAATTAGTCTTTAAATCAATATGCTGCGAAAACTGTAAATCAGTCTTTGCAGAGTGCCTAATAAGAGTCTAAGAAAATTTGCAGAGAGTTTTTTTTTCTTGCCACAGTCAGATTACTGCATAACATAAATAAAGAGTTGCCCAGAGTCCAAAGATTATGAGTTAGAGCAGCACATGTCATGACTGATTGCCAATCCTAGCATTAGTAGAGCTGCAGGGGGAAGCGGGGGGAGAGAGCAAGAAGGACAGAAAAGGTAAGGCAGTACAAAGTACTCCTCAGAGTTACTCTTATATAAAAGTCCCAGCAACACTGTCGAGTAGAGTTCAACAGGGTACCAACACCAGCCTACAGTGATTGCTAACAATTATTCTGCCAAAACAGCATATAAAGCTATGCAGGCATCTGCACCTTCTGATGAACATCAATAATCTGCTGATGGTGTGCCAACTGCTGGTCCAGTACTCAGGCTCTCCTATGTGCCTGCCACCACCAACAATCAGGAGAAAGACAAAGAATCTTACAGTGCTGAAGACAGTGCCGCCCCAACGGTGCGTGGCACCTTGAGCAGGCGCCTGCCACCCTGCCACCGCTCCCCTGCTGCAACCCCCCAAGGGCACTGCACCGAGGCGCTCGCCTGAGCCCCCTCCTTCCCTTCCTGTGCTGTCGCTCCCTCCCCACGCATGATCACAGTGCGCCATGGTTGGCAGGGCCCAGGCACAGCTGGCTGTGATCACGCCAGGGGGAAGACTCAGGAGGGAAGGGAAGGAGGGGGCGGTGGCTGTGGCAGCAGCAGATGGCCTGCGGCAGGGGGGGTGAGTGGGTGCACGGGTGGAGGAAGAGGCGGATGCTCCACAGCCGGCAGGGGCAAGGCCAGGCACAGGGAGGAGGCGAGGGGCAGGTGACGGCTGCGAGCACGTGGGCAGAGGAGGAGACAGGCATATCGCACAGGGCCTGAAGGGCCCAGGCAGTGCACTGTGACCACACGGTGGGGGAAAGGCAGGAGGGGAAGGAGGAGGCGGACAGTAGCAGTGGTAGGCGAGTGTGCGGGGCTGCGGAGGCAGGCAAACTAGGTGCTTGCCTGGGACACTGGGAGGGGGGAGCCCAATTTGGTGCCCCCACCCTCCTGGCACCCTAGGCAACTGCCTAGTTTGCCTAGTGAGCAAGCCGGCCCTGGCTGGAGATGCTCAAAGCATGGTTTCTAAGTGAACCATATATGGTCATGTTAGTCGCCCTGAGCCCGTCGGGAGGGCGGGATATAAATCTGATTAAATAAATAAATAAATTATAAATCTAGCTTCCAACTTCAGCAGACATGAAGACAATCATTTCACATGTCTGTCAAAACAATGTAGGAAATGAGCATATTTCAAGATTCTAGACACATTAAAACCTCCTCAACAATATGTTTCCCCCATTGCAAAATGAGACGAGAAGCGGAGTCTAAGGTGGTAAAGTGGGATATAAATAGGTTCAATAAATCATTACATCTGGAGCAATCCTACCACAGTTTGGTGTAGTGGTTAAGTGTGCGGACTATTATCTGGGAGAACCAGGTTTGATTCCCCACTCCTCCACTTGCACCTGCTAGCATGGCCTTGGGGTCAGCCATAGCTCTGGCAGAGGTTGTCCTTGAAAGGGCAGCTGCTGTGAGAGCCCTCTCCAGCCCCACCCACCTCACAGGGTGTCTGTTGTGGGGGAGGAAGGTAAAGGAGATTGTGAGCCACTCTGAGACTCTTCGGAGTGGAGGGTGGAATATAAATCCAATATCATCATCATCATCATCATCAACAATGAACATGTTAAAACACTATGAGCCTTTTCATATTTCTGTTCTAAACTAGATGTTCTTCATTGCTGTAGAACTAGGGGGGGAGATCCATGGGAGAGAATGCAATTACAACAGTAACTGAAAAAATAACAAAAACCACAATTATATATAAACCCAATTTGTCATTTATATACACACACACATATGAATACTAATCCAGTTCTTGCAAAAAGTATATCAGTCCATCTTTGATATTCCCAAGGAATGTACAAAACGGTCAGAAAGTGCCAAAGTTCCTCAATGAGTAAAGTATACAAAGCTTTGACCTTGAAAAAGTACTTGTGTAAACAATCTTAAGTTTGAGCAGATTGGACTCCTCGTTGCCACCTTTAATGGAGGCCTGTTGGCTTTCATAGACGCACCGTTTCCAATACTTTGTCAAAGAGGAGTCCAGGCAGTCCTACGTACACATCGTCACAGCCACAATTGTCATAAGCCTTCACAAATCAGCACAACTTTTCAGAGTGTATCATTTTGGAGAGGAGGGCTGGGAAGACACCAAGGGTGGGGGGAGTGAATGTCTTCATTTGAGTGCGTGGGTGGGAAGACAGCAAGGGTGAGGGGTCACTTGCCCAGAGCCTCTTTCTATAGTCCGTTGTATTTTTCTTTACAAGAGGTCTTATTCCTAGTCTCATAATAAATACATGTTTTATTGGAAAGGAGCAAGTGACAGGTGAGCTTTCCTAAAACAAGTGGTCTTGGAAGTTCAAGCCATCATTATACCAACAAGAAGGAAACGTGGTAGGTAATTCAAGAAGCCAGTGTGATATGCAAAGGGAGAAAAAGGAAATGTTCAAGAAATGGAGGCAAGAAGTGTATTGGTGGGTTGCTAGGCAATGTAGATCAGTCATCAAAGAGGCCAAAGCTCACAGTGAGCTAAAGCTGCCAAGTTCCCAGGCCGGGTGGGATTTCTCCTGCCCTGGAGGTTCCCAACCCATCGGCCCGCATTGGGCTGGGGGTAGGCTTCCCAATCCCCAGGTCCCAGCGGGGGATCCCCTGGTTTTACAGGCTTCCCCCCTCCCCCAGCCAGCTGGCCGGTGGGGGAAGCTCCACCCCCACAGCCATTATGCACCTCCAGGAACGATTCCCATAGGGAATGATGGGGAATTGATCCGTGGGTGTCAGGGGCTCTGGGAAGGCTGTTTTTTGAGGTAGAGGTGCCAAATTTTCCTTATAGCATTTAGTGCCTCTCCCCAAAATACCTCCCAAGTTTCAAAAGGATTGGACCAGGGGGTCCAATTCTATGAGCCCCAAAAGAAGGTGCCCCTATCCTTCATTATTTTCTATGGAAGGAAGGCATTCTAAAAGGTGTGCTGTCCCTTTAAATGTGATGGCCAGAACTCCCTTGGAGTTCAATTATGCTTGTCACACCCTTGTTCCTGGCTCTGCCCCAATGTCTCCTGGCTCCACCCCCAAAGTCCCCAGATATTTCTTGAATTGGACTTGGCAACCCTAGCTGGGGGGGGATCCTCCCCTGACATTGCCTGCGCAACATCACACGACAGCTGCTGTAGGAGCTTCTGGAAAAACTCTATGGTTTCCCCAGATGCTCTAGCAATTTGGGAAGGAAAACTCTATGGTACCTATTGTACCTGGAGACCAAGCCCTATGAGAATAGGCTGAATGTACAGTGTGGAGAAGAGGAGGTTGAGAGGGAACATGATTGCTCTCGTTAAGTATCTGAAGGGTTGTCACTTAGAGGAGGGCAGGGAGCTGTTCCTGGTGGCTGCAAAGGAGAGGACTCACAATAATGGGTTTAAATTAAGGGCAATTTAAGGACTGGATATTTTTTTAAAAAAACAACTTTTTTACAGTAAGAGTTGTTCAAACAGTGGAATCAGCTACTTAGGGAGATTGTGAGCTCCCCCTCACTGGCAGTCTTTAAGCAGCATCTGGATGAACACTGGTCAGGGATGCTCTCTAGGCTGATCCTGCATTGAGCAGGGGGTTGGACTAGATGGCCTGTGTGGCCCCTTCCAGCTCTATAATTCTATGATTCTTGAATGTAAGTGGAGGAAAATAAATGATGATTAAGGTCAAACACAGGAAAGGGAACATTCTGTGGTGGTGATACATATAGTACAAGCACCTGTACTTCCGTCTCTGCCAAAACTGCATTTGCTCAGAGCCATCCAGGTGGTGCTCCGAGTAACAAAGGGGCATCCATCTGGTGTCTTCATTTTGCCTCTGAAGATATAAATTCGGAAACACTGATGACTTGCTTTGTCTTGTTTGATTAGCATTTCATAGATAAAGTTGCTCACATCATTCATAACATAGACATCTGTAATTTTATGGCACTTTCACAGAATGTTATTTGTGTGTGGTTTGGTTTAATTTTCTTGGATGAATTTTAGTTACTGTAGCCTGAGGACACGGACAAGTTCTGGGCCTCTCATTTACCTCCACAGAATGAGGAATTATCACCTTCCAGCCCCAGTTTCCCTCCCCAGGGAACCATACTCTAGGCATTTCCCCTTGTCTGTCTGGTAAAGACTACAGGGAAGGTAGCCTAGAGTGTCAGCTAGAAGTAACATCACATCCTTCCCAAACTCTGCCCTTCTGGTCACTAACCTCCAAATCAGCCAGCCTTTGTTGAGGCAGCATTGAGAAACATAGCAAAGGGCTGGGAAAACTGTGGCCTACCTACCATGTCAGTGTTTAATTGTCCTAGTACATGATTAGCCTAGCCAGGATGGTTTGCTTGAAATTTATCTAGAACTCACAAGAAGCCTTCATTAGAAGATTCTTCAGTGTGTGTAATCCTAGTCAGTGCAGTTCTGGTAATGTCCACTGATTTCAATTGCCTTATACTGGAGTACAGGGCTTTTGTGTGTGGAAAAAGCCCAGCAGGAACTCATTTGCATATTAGGCCACACCCCCTGATGCCAAGCCAGCTGGAACTGCATTCCTGTGCATTCCTGCTCAAAAAAAGCCCTGCTGGAGTAACTCTGTTTAGGATTGTGCTGTTACAGCCTTTAAAAGGGGTGGATAGCGCTATCGTCTTGGAGTTTCTATTGGGATTGACAGCACTGCCTCAGTAAATGCCGGGAGGTTTTGAGGGCAGTGCCTGGGGAAGGCGGAATTTGGGGAGAATTTGACATCACTTCTGGGTGACACTCTAGGGAGTTCTAATCTCTATGGTAAAGACCGTAGAGACATGGGGAAATTGCTGAATCTCAAAACTCAGGACATTTTGTGGCCACATTTTTTCTTCCATTTCCCAGTTTCTCAACGGTGGGAGACTGAAGCCAAGGATGGGAGTTTATCTGCCATGGGAGGACAAATGCAAGCTTAGTTACTATTCTGGAAGATCAGAAAACCAGGGGTTCCATTCCCCCAATGGAAGCAGGGATGCCATGCACCCTGCTCCCATTGCCTTCCAGTGTCCTAAGTAGCAGTGGGAGAAAAAAATTAAAACCCCTGCAGCATCGAATGCAGTGCCACAGCACGTCTGGCTTTAGCATAGACTTTCTGGCAATTCCTAGAGAAAACCCTTATGGTTGTGGTCAGGGCTTATTTTGTAGCAGGAGCTCTTTTGCGTATTAGGCCACACACCCCTGATGTAGCCAATCCTCCAAGAGCTTACAGGGTGCTTATTACAGGGCCTACTGTAAGCTCTTGGAGGATTGGATACATCAGGGGTGCGTGGCCTAATATGCAAAGGAGCTCCTGTTACAAAATGAGCCTTGGTTGTGGTTGCCCTGATCTAACTACCTAGTTAGTAGAGAACTGAGGGTTCAGTGCAGGAGTGGGGTGGAGTGGAACAGTAATGTGAAAGCAAGATTCAAAGTCTAATAGCAATAAAACCTGTTCCCAAAGCCCTGGAACTTTCTGCTTGAGAGCGGGGAACCTTTGGGACCTCTCGGGAAAACAGATCCTGCAAAACTAGGAGGCACAGTGAGTTCAACTAACCCTTAGTACCTTGGGCAAATTATTGGACTGGTCATCACATGTTTTGGGGACATGCCATGAGGTGTGAGAGGGAGGGATAGTAATCCCTGAGTGCCCATCTCAGTTTTCTGGGCATAGAATGATGACTTTTTTTCATTTGTAACAGAAGGCAGCCACAATGATGATGTTATTGTTGCTCTTCCCACTTCCCTGAATGTTGAGGTGTTGTAGAAGGAGTGTTGTCAGGTTTGGTTTCCTTTGGATGAGAGTTCACTGGAGACAATGGTGTGTTTGTAAGATCTGCTTTATTTACAAATATACCAATACAGCACAGGTGTAGGCAACAATATACAGGGCAGAAGACTACCATTACCCATCATTAGCTCTCCAGAGAAGCATGGGGGTGGGGAGAGATTCTGCACAATAGAGGGCATTGAACAAATCACAACTTGGTCTCCGTCCACTTCTCTGTCTTGTTCTCTCTGCTGTTTCTTCATGCACTTTCAGGAAATGTATTTCTAATGCTTCTTTCTCATGTATTAGGAAAGCAGGCTCCAGCCTCTCCTCTCAGCATGCATAACTGCCGTTTTGTGTGGAACAAATAATGCACATATTTTTGAACTATGGTAGATGCATCCCAAAACCTGGATTTTGGAGAGTACATTATGTGTACCAAATACATACAATATTAACCTTTTCACACAAAATGGCATTTGCCCATACTAAGATGACTGCACCCAGCACACTGCTTGGGTATATTGGATTGTAGTTTAAGAAATGTAATTCCTGAAAAGAGATTTAGTTGTTGTCTACTCTCAGTGAGGCGGGTAGGCATCATTTTCTTCAGGGTCTGATGATCTCTGACTGTTAGGATGACCCAGAAATTACATTGAGACTACTGCTGAGTGAAGCAGTAGTTTTGTCTGTTCGTTGTATATATATCTGACAAAGTCAGCTTTGACTTATCGGAGCTTATACCCTGGATTTTAGCTCTATGTTCACAAAGACACTTCAGTCTCATTGATAGAATTCCCCTACAAGCACATCAAAGCTGTTACACTACTTCCACAGGATTTAGAAAACTAACGTTTGATATGTGTACTTTGAGACACCCACATTACTAGACAAAAAAGGGGGAAGCATTTGTACATCTTTCTCTAAAAATAAGCACGAAGCATATTGATCAAACGTTTAAAGCAATGTGTTTCTCTTTTAGAATTGTGTATCAGTATAATTATTTGTATTGACATACTCAAAATAGGGATATTGGCTGTATATCTCATTACATATGCTTTACCTATTTTCACTATATTTTATTGTATTCCTTTTTCCTATGGCAAACTAGAATTATGTTTACATGTTAAAAAGTAAATTAGGTGGACAAGAACATCACTATCCAATGTATTTCTCTTTTAGCTTCTATTGACACACTCAGACAGGGACTTTGGTTGCTTATCCCATTATATATATTGAACCCATCTCCCATTGTCATTGACAGACAATCTCACATTTTGACATACTACTGTTTTGTTGCTTTCGCATGCTCCTGCTACTCAGATAAAATGTTTGCTCAATTTTTTAATTTTACTGCATACTGCTGTTTTGTTATTTTTGCATGCTCATGCTACTCAGATCAAAGGTTTGCTCAATTTGTTAATTTTACTGATCTGTCATTGTACCATTTTACATTCTAAACCGCTGCCTACCAGATAATTTTACTTCACTGTCATTGGTTCTTAAATCTGTACCATGTTGCATTCTGGGCCACTGCCTACCAGCTATGTATGGCTCTGCTCAGCTATGTATGGCTTTGCTCACTGTGCTGGATCCCTCATCGGATGAAGTGTGCTTAAGAGCACACGAAAACTTATGTTCTAAATAAAAATTGGTTGGTCTTAAAGGTGCAACTTGACTCCTGTTTTGTTCATTATACAGAGAAAACACTTCTTTATAACTGGTCTGGTGGGAATAGCTTCTGCTGTGGCTCTGGTTAAAGCTATCTGACGGAGTACACTAACTTGCAGTTCCCTTCCTGCCTGCTTTAAGTGATCCCCCATACAAGCTTGACATTGATTCACATGCCACTTGCACATTGTTCAGTGGTACGGAATGTTTCTGAAGCTAAGGACTGATATACAGGTATACCATCTTCTAGCATGGCACATGCCTGACAGATAGGCTTGCCAATCCCCAGGTCCCAGCAGGGGTTCTCCCGCTTTTGCAGGCTCTTTCCCGCCACCAGTCAGCTGGCCGTTGGGGGGAAGCCCCGCCCCAACAGCCTCCATGTGCCTTCAAACCTCAAAGGCTTAAGAAGACACTGGGAACAGTTGCTTCTATAAAGGTGTGTGCATGCCTTTAAGAGTCAGGCTGAACGGGGGCAGGCCGAGCCTGCAGAACAAACAGTCTGTTGGAAGGGAAGGAGCCCACAAGCTCTGTTTGCTTTCCAGTCCCTTAAACTGTGTGCACACTAAAATAGTAACCTCTGGTGAACTGGGTTGAGTATAGAGCAGTCAACGACTCCCATGGTGAGTAAATTGCCCCAGTGAGAAAGTTTGTGCCTCCAAACTGTGTTTATTTTGGCTGCTGTGTGACTCTGTGTGTGTGTGAGAGAGAGAGAGAGAGAGTGGAAGTGGAAGTGCTGGGGAATGAGGAAATGAAGACTGTATTCAGGGGAACTGCACTCCTGTATTTTTAATTATTTATTTTAGGGAATGGGAAAGTCTCCTGGCCCCACCCCCAAAATTCCCAGGTATTTTCTGATTTAGACTTGGCAACCCTACTGACAGATCATTTCAGTGCAAGAAAGGAGTCACCCTTTCCATGGATGAATTAATTTCCTAACTTTATATCCCCTCTGCTGCAGTGGCTGCATCATCCAATATGAACAGACAAGGATTTGTGATTGTTCCTCCACCTGGCATGACAGTGTTGCTCCAAAACCAGGATTTGTCCCCTCCTGCCATCAACCTGACCCCAGGAAGCATCCAGAATGGTGACAAGCCACTACAAACAATGTATCAAACAAACCAGTTCAGTGGCGGAGCTGGGACTGCTGGGAAAAGACACAAGGGGCACAGAGTCTTCATCCTGAGAGGAAGCCCCAAAGCACTGGGAGTAAGAGAGAGTCTCTTGAGCACTGAAAATTAAGTTCACGTTTGCTGCAAGTTGTTCACACGAGATGAATAAGATCAAACAGATAGGAAAATCCTGATCTTCATCCCTCTGTGTATGTCTGATTATGATCCAGGAGGGAAGGGGGGAGGAGACAGCAGCGGTAGCAGCTCTTTCAGCAGCTGGCTCCTCCTTCCTGCTGCTGCTGCCTCCTCAACCCCGCACTGATCATGATCGCACCGGAGGGCTGGCGTAGGAACTGCATGCCTCTGGCATGGTTTTACCCACCGATCACCTGATCAGTGCGGGGGAACAGCCTTTAAAGAGTCCAGGGAGTGCGGCGCCCCACCACCCCTTCCCTGGCATTGAAATCGTGAGGAAGAGAAGGAGGAGGAGACTGGGGAGGCAAATAGGGGGAGGGCTGAATATGGCACCCCCACCCTGCCAGTGCCCTAGGCAAATGCCGAATTTGCCTAGTGGGTGGGCCAGCCCTGACAGCATTGCATTGTGCAACACCAATGGAAGGAAGATGCTGCTCCAGTTTGCTGCAAGGCTATTCCAGCACTCAAGATACCTGCCAAACATACTAGATATTTACATTGGCCATTCTTTTGCCGGAGTAAAATTAATCTTATTTTTCTTTGCTGTTCTTACAGGCCATACAGATTCTCATTGGTTTGGTATACTTGACTTTTGGAAGTCTCTTTTTAATGTTCATGTTCAATGAATTGTACATCTCATACATTATGCTCTCAGGATACCTGTACTGGGGTGGAATCTTGGTAAGAAGCATCATCTCTGTTAAAACTTTAAAAAATTATACATTATATTATTCATTTATTAAAATATTTTGGCACCTTTTGGCACATAGTTCCCCAAAGTGGCTTACAAAAATTATAAAAAGTCACTGTACTGTTGATAAAAACATCATATAATACCCTAATAAAATTATAAGAATTATTTGTCTGATGACAGATGATGGAAAGCTGAAGTTTTTCTCATGTTCCATTAGAAGGTGAGTGACATCACTCAAGAAACTCAAGAATACTAATTTTAATGATTTTGATGTTGTTTTATGGTTTTATCATGTTTTACTCTGTCAGGAACCTCGAGTAGGTTCTCTGCAGAGGCGCCATATACATTTTCTAAATAAAACCTGATATAACATGAAGCCCATTATCAAGGTTGGAATTCTAGCAGGAGCTCCTTTGCATATTAAGCCACACACCCCTGATGTAGCCAATTCTCCAAGAGCTTACAAGGTTCTTTTTCATAAGATATTGGAGGACTGGCTACATGTGTGTACATAGGGATGTGTGGCCTAATATGGGGTGTTGGCCCTCCCAGTAAGCCCCTGTTAGCCAGCCCTCAGTTTAGGCTGTAGCTGGGCTGCCACACTCTGTAAAGGGCTTCGAGAATTACTTTATGAGCCCAGACAAAAAATCCCTCTATCTGAGTTCAGTCACATCAACACAAATATCCAATGAGAAGAAATCACACTGTTATCATGAAGAGTAACAAACAGGCTAGTTATTTCTATATGCACAGTACATATTTTCTCATTTTATTCCTCACATTTACCTTCCACTCTTTCTTCAGGGAGTTCCTTCAGTGAACGTGGTCTCCCTATTTTACTTTTACAACCACCCCATGAGGTGTATTAGGCTGAGAGAGAGAAAACTGCCCAAAGTCACAGTTCCCTTTCCCTTCTCCTTAATAAAGGAGTAATTGATTTTGTAGCCACACACCAGTGATACCTTGACCTGACCCCTGACCCCAAATGTAATAGGGGAAGGTAAATTTTGTCCTGTAGTTCCCCCTCCAGCTCTTTAAACAGAATGTCATTTATAATCCTTTGCACTACAGATGACTTTCCCCTCTGAATTCAAAGTGATGATTTACTCTAATATTAAAATTACTTTTCCTTATGTGATTTAGTTAATCTTTTCTGGATCTCTCTTGATGTTAGCTGAACGCTATCAAACATCCTGTGCGGTAAGTCTGGATCCCCCCACCCCCCGTTACACATATGGCCCCATCTTCTGTCAAAAACTAAAGAACCTCTTCTAGACACTGAGTAGATGAACTCTCCTGTGTGTTAACAATATACACCCAATTATGTTCTAGTCTCTCTCAGATTGTCTCTCATTTTATGGCATGGACACAGTTCAGTAATGAAAGTGGGAATAGGTAGGTTTAATGAAAATTGTACGCACTTGTGCTGGTCCATGGAAAAGATCTAAATACAGCAAAGAGTAATACCTTTTTTAAAAGGCACAATTTAAGCATCACAGAGTACGGAACAACCTTTCAAGTTTCCCACAAGTCATCAGGGAGGGTAGAGAAGATGTGTAGGGCATGGTAGAAAAGATCACTGTCTGTAGTTTGTAGCAGACTTAAAGCAGAGTACATGAGGTGCTGTAGATTTCATCAGTTTAAACCAGTGGTTTTTAAGCAGGGCAATATTTCCCCCAAAGCAGACTTGCCAATTTCCAGGTGGAGGCTGGAGTTGTCCTAGAATTACAGCTGATCTCCAGACTATAAAGATCAGTTCTCTTGAAGGAAGTGGCAAATTTATTTGTTTGTTTGTTTAGTTAATTTATATTCCTCTCTTTCCCAAGATCGGCTCAGGGCGGATTACAGACACAATAAAACAGTTAAAACCTACAGTAAAATAATAAAACAGTCAAAGTTCAACAAGATAAAATATAGCATAGGTGGTACAGGCACATTTTATAGATTAAAAGCGTAGATATTATAGATGTTATAGATGTTGGCCCA
Organism: Heteronotia binoei; assembly: GCF_032191835.1. NCBI lineage: Eukaryota > Metazoa > Chordata > Lepidosauria > Squamata > Gekkonidae > Heteronotia > Heteronotia binoei. Next base: position 168,588,845 of record NC_083243.1, on the reverse strand, counting down.
AAATCTAATAGTCCAGATGGTAATTTAATAGGTCACTGTAGGGGAGAACTATAAATGATATAGACAGTGAAATGAGGAAGGATGACTCTATGACATCACATCTCTGCTGAACTCCCTCCCCCCCCTCCAAATTCCACCTCCCCAGGCACTACCCCCAAATCTCCAGGCATTTCCCAAGCCAAAGCTGGCAACCCTATCCTCAAGGGGAGGTCGACAAATTTTGAGAGGCATTCAGAACTTTTGGGAGCAAATTGGGGAGTATTTGAGAGTTTAGGTAGCCACTTCTTTCCACTTGCAATGCATTCTGACAGCCAGTGGAGGAATGTTGTTTTACATGCTCATCCAATCCAGAGAATAAAATCCCAGAAATTAGATTTCTCTCCTGAATCCTTACAGCGCTGTCTGTAGTGCTATGTTCATGTACTAGTTTTTAAACTTGTGGTTTGGGGAGTATTTGGTGATAGTCAGTGAATTAGATAGTTCTGTTTATTTATTTTATTTTTATTTTATTGGATTTATATCCTGCCCTCCCTGCCAAAGCAGGCTCAGGGCGGCTGTTTGCTAAACAGAGATGCCACAGCCCAGTAGAACATTTTGTTTGCATGTGGAAGGTCCCTTGTTCAATCCCCAGCATTTTCAATTAAAAGGATCAGGGAGCAGATAATATGAAAGACCCTTAACTAGAAAGCCACTAGCTCTCTACATGGAACCCCTCCATACCTGACAGAATGCATGGAGAGTAGGAGCGTGCATGAGTGTGTTGCCCTTGCCCCTGCATGATCACCAGCTTGTGAGCATGGCACCTACAGGATGTATCTATGCATATGCTTCCATAACATAATCAGGGGATGCTACTTTCTGAATGTTCCTAATATTGGGGAGGAAACATATGGATACACACTTTTACCCACATGTTGGTGCCATGTACTCATGGAGAGAGAATGTCAATAACCTGGTGCTCTTTTGCGTTGCTTGTAATAACTTGTGTTTTGGATCTCTTTGTGTTTATGGCTTGCAGCTGAAAGGCAGCCTTGTCCTGAATATAATCAGCAGTTTTGCTGCAGTTGTTGGGATATTTGTTTTCCTGGTGGACATACTTTATTTCCCTGGTGATCAATATCGCAAACATGAAGTGGACTGGGTAAGCATAAGAGAGAAGGTTTGAATTTTTAATTTACTTTTGGGGTCTGAGATCTCTTAATCTTGATATGACAAATTGGTTTGGATGCCAACCTTTGAAACATTTTATATTATTTTTTACATTTTATATTATTTCCCCTTGTTTTGCTCTTGCTCTTGGTCTCAATTGCTCTCCCTCTGTACACACACACACTGCCTGCTATGAAGAACATGAAGCAGTGAACTGTGTAATGTTCTTGGTCCATTAAACACAGTCACCAAACAAAGGTATAGAAAACTGCAATCAGAGGGGACATTCCATGTGACTTTATAGTGTATGTTCATGATTTACTAGTTACTGTCAACTAACCTTTTCAGTAAGACAAAATCTGTATCCACCACTGATAGGAGGGATCTAAGGCAGGAAGACAGGTGAGGCCAGTGAGAAAAAAAGATCTTCATTTGACTACTCACAGGAACTCTTTTCAGAGATGTATCCCATCATCCCTGTAAATGTTGGTCATTTCAGCATGTATCCCAGGGTAAAGCAACAATTGACCCAATCCATCCACCATTGCATTCTTCAACTCTGTTTCCCTTCTGGCAAGCCCTGTCCAAACATCTAGGATACCCCATGCCATGCCACACATGATAGTGACAGTGTAGCAGGCCATACAATCTGTAAACCCTTTACCTGAATCACCAGGGTCTTCCCCTTCACAAGGCTGAAATCATTTTCACCCACATGGTGGGAGGTGGATTGGCACCCCCACCATCAGGTCACCTTCCTCTGTTGCTTCCTGAATTCCACCCAGGGCTTTGCCCTGATTGCCCTAATAGCCACTGATGGACCTCTGCTCTTTAGTTGATCAATCTAAAAAATCTACTACTGTAACTGAATGTCCTTCCTGAAACACAATGCAGAGAAGTTAAAGAAAAAAACTTAAGAGAAAGTGGAAGGTAGGGGGAAAGGGGAAAGGAACGGGGGTATAAAAAGCTTCCAATTTTCTCTAGAACAAATATAATTTTGATTACAAAATTTCCCTTGCTTATAATTACAAAACCAAAACTTAAATAAATATATTCTAGTGACTAAACCCATTTTTGAGTTTCAGATTATTTCAAAATGGGAAAGCATTTAGTGTGGGGGCCCAAACACAGGGGGCACTCATACTGGAATTTGCAGCCAGGGCCTATGACCAAATGCTCCCTGAGAGCTAAACTCCCAGCAAAGCAGGCATTGAACCGCCTCTCCCATGTGGGCACAGGTGCCCACACTACTCAGGAGCCAGTGCACAATGTGCTAGCTGTCAGACCAGTCGCTGCCATTGGGCCTTGTTGGCAACATAACCTGCATCCACAATTGTGGGTGAATCTGTTCCCAGTGCAAGGCAGGATTCATTTGTTGCCGCATATGGAACTCCTCATCATATTGGAGCCATGCCAGGCTTCCAAAATCTGAATACCCCCTGTAAACTATGTCAATATATTAAAGAGAGCGCCCTTCTCTTCCTCCTCTCTTATCATTCTGTGCTGATGATTTCCCCTGTTTGTAATCACATGACCATGATCTGACAGGATTATTTTATGTTTGGTAGAAACTTGCTCAAGGACTTTCGAATACAATTTTGTTCTTTACTGTCCTGGAGTTCATCACTGGAATTCTTGCTTCACGCTCTTGCTATGATGCTTTATACCACCAAGATGATGAGGTAAGAAGCATCTTTGGCTAGAAGAAGAAACAAAATATACTTTTCACTAAATTTCATTCCAAGTGTGAAAGCTAAAATCAGCTCTACTTTTTATGCTTGTGGCTGTTGTTTTCGGTTTGCTTGTGTAATTGTTTTATTGCATGCTCACTTTAAAATTTCTTTGGTTTAATTTTTGTGTTTTCCCCTTGTTTATTGTTGTTGTTATACTCTTTCAAGCCACATCAAATATATTTACATCCTGAGTGTGGGATGTAAAAATCTTAAGTAGATAAAAGGCATAGTTGAGCTAGGAAGACAAAATGGAGCTTGTGAGAAAGAATGCAGATAAATTGTAATAGTGGCCACAGTAAGCTTCCAGTTCTTCATTACCATCTTTTTCAGGTGACATGTCTTATGACAGATGAAGTCATAATACATTGAGGAGTTCGTCTGCCAATAGCTTCTCATCTGCCTCATGAAGCATATGTCCCTGCAGCTGATGACTCTCCATGGCCTGCTAAGCAGAAGGAAAATCACATCAAAAGCAGCTCCTTCAGAATGTAAAATCCATTTTAAATTGCAGATATATATTTCTTAAAAATTATAGTCTGTGCACATTTCTTTCTTCATGATCACTTACTGATTCTGAGTGGTGTCAGCCTCCTATGAGCCTCATTAATGTTTCTACTATGCAAAAATCCTTCGATAACTATAAAGACCAGTTGAAGCTGGATGTAAAACCTTCCTCCTGACAGGGGAGTTGTCCACTATTCGCATTGTCTTCCAGATGTCGTTTGAGTGCAAGGAAGGAGGCTACTTTTGGCCTTTCAAGAGTATCTCCTGCACAAGACAATTACAGAAAGGGGTAATGGAAGGTTTCATCACTTCAACTGACAGATTGCCTTTGTAATGCACCAGAGAACAAACCTATGCATCCTTCTTTTGCACTGAATGTAAAAAATTGATTACCATATCGGGAAAGTGAAGGAACCAAAAGAACATTATGAAATATAAATAATGTTCTTTTGGTTATTTGGGTCTCAAATAATGTAATTGGGTTGCCAACCTCCAGGTGGCACCTGGAGATTTCCCACTATTACAACTGATCTCCAGATGACTTGGAGAAGATGGCTTGAAGAAGGAATCTGGAAACAGGAGCAAAGTCAGCATCCCCATTGCATTGTCTTATGGGATTAAGGAATGAGGATTGCACATACTTTTTGAAATCAATTTTGGACATCGGAATTGGAGGCTTCCAATGGGAGCCGTATGGACATTTAGTTCTCCGATGCTTTTAGCAGGATATCCATTTATTGATTTATTTGCACAGTGGAATCGAGTGCTTTGAACTTTTAATGGACTGTTTTGGCTCTATTCATTTCAGTAAAGTTTGTTGTTAACTTCTAGTAAAGTTATGTTGTAAAGTTCATTGAGAACATAGTACTTGTAGTCACAATATTTGTTTGCTTATATATACCCACCTGGAAGTTGACAACCCTACTTCCAGCTGACCTACATGCATCACATTTACTTTCAGTTTCTTGTCTTGGGGTGGGGGGGCTAGGGCTTCTGACTAGTGTTGGCTGCCCATTCAGCTTAAACAAGCCAGTCTATTTCCACTCCACCTGAAACAGAAAAGAATTCTGATATGATTTAACTCTCCAACAGAAAATAAAGGAGCATGTATTTTTGGAAATTTTATTAAAAATGGGCTAGCAGGATAGAGAACAAGCATGGATAAAATAAAACAGTCTCTTTCCAGGCATCATTTTTAGGCTTTCTGCCTTTCTGCCTTTGCCCCACTCCAGTTCATTCTTTTGTAAGTCAAAATCATTCAAAGTTGTTTCTTGAATGGGCATCCATGGGCATCCTGACAACAAGCACACACACAGGCATGTCTTCAGAAATGGGATAAAGTTCACCAGGCTCAAGTGAACGGAATAAGTCTGTCAAAATTCAACATGGAAGTTTGTTAAGGCCTGGAGAGACTAGGGAAACATGGCTGCCACAGGAAGTCCTGCCTCACCAATCTCTTGGAGTTCTTTGAGTTGGTTAACAAGCTTGTGGATAAGGTAATCTGGTAGACATTATCTACTTGAACTTCCAAAAGGCCTATGACAAAGTATTATTATTATTTATTAGACTTGATTGATTGCCCATCCCTGACTTATGCTGGGCTCTGGGCAAGATACAACATATATAATAAAACAATACACAAGTTAAAAATCAACACAACAATTTAAATTAATTTTCTTAAAGACCTTGATGGTGCCCTATGAGTTTTTGTCTACCTTCTGGACTACCTGAGAATCATATGGCCTGGGGGAGGGGGAGAGAGAAAACCTTACAAAGTGTCTGGGGGAGAGTGGGAAAAAAGAGGTGTCACCCAAATAACAAACCATTGCTGTCCTCAGCAAAAAGCCTGGCAGAACATCTCTGACTTACAGGTCCAGCGGAATTGTATAAGGTCCCACAGGGTTCTGATGTCATCTGGCAGAGTTCTACCAGGTCAGGGCCAAGATGAAGAAAGCCCAGGCCCTGGCCTTGGCTGAGGACAACTGGACCTCCCTATGGCTAGGGAATCACCAGTGAGTTGTTACCAGTGGAGTGCAATGCTTTTCCAAGGACGTAATGGAGGAGACGGTCCTGTAGATTCGTTGGTTCCCAAACCACTCAAGGCCTTAAAGGTCAAAACCAAAACCAAGTACTTCAACAAATACTCCTGAGCAAGTTTGGCAATCATGGGATGAGAGGGTTGGTCCTTCCATGAATTAAAATTTGATTTGATTTAATAGCAAGAAGCAGAGAACATAAATAAATGGAGAGTTCTTACAGTGGAGAGAAGTGGGGTCTCACAAGGATTGATATTTGGATCAGTACTATTTTATTGGTTCCTAAATTATCTAAGGTGGATTGTGAAAAGCTACAGGAGGATCTTTCTAAATTAGATAAAAGGGTGACCACTTTACAAGTGAAATTAAATCTGGGTTAGGGGAAAAAAGCATCTTAATTTGGGGCTTGACTTGGTCGAGACTGGGACCGATTTCACACTCACCCTATGCTGCTCTGATGTTCCTCTTTTCAGTGCGGTGTCCTTCTGATTTCCATACTATCTGCCCTAGGGGTCCCAATCCTCCCGCCCTGGCGGGGGAACCCCGGGATTGCACCCTCCTCCCCCGGTGTCCCAAAAAACGGAAGCGGGAGGGGGGGAGGGGGGAAACGGCGCAAAGGCCGCAAGTCCGGGGCCTTCATAGCAGCAAGTTGAAGAGAAGAGGCAGCAGCAGCGCACAGCGGCGTCGGCGGCGTCGGCCTGCTCTGTTCCCCCCTCCCCTCTGAGGTCAATCAGAGAAGGGGAGGGGGCAGGCCAGGCCAGGACTCAGGCTGCAAGAGCGAGCGGGCAGCAGCGCACAGGCCCCGAGCTGAGCTACAGGCTGCCTGTCTCTCCCTCCGTCCCACCAGGCCGCCGCCGCCGCTGAGGCCCGAGCTACAGGCTGCCTGTCTCTCCCTCCGTCCCTCCAGTATGATTACTCCCTTCCCAGCACGCTGCATGATTTTTTTGCTTCCCGTCCCTTTTCAGTCATCTGGCCGCTGCACCCGAGCTGAGCTACAGGCTGCCTGTCTCTCCCTCCGTCCCTCCAGTATGATTACTCCCTTCCCAGCACGCTGCATGATTTTTTTGCTTCCCGTCCCTTTTCAGTCATCTGGCCGCTGCACCCGAGCTGAGCTACAGGCTGCCTGTCTCTCCCTCCGTCCCTCCAGTATGATTACTCCCTTCCCAGCACGCTGCATGATTTTTTTGCTTCCCGTCCCTTTTCAGTCATCTGGCCGCTGCACCCGAGCTGAGCTACAGGCTGCCTGTCTCTCCCTCCGTCCCTCCAGTATGAACTACTCCCTCCCCAGCACGCTGCACGATTTTTTGCTTCCCGTCCCTTTTCAGTCATCTGTTTTGACCACCAGAAAGTTGGTTTCTTTGATTTCTTGACAAAGAAGCTCCCATCGTAACAAGCCGTCGTCTTGTTTTTCATTAGAATGAGCTTTGTACAAAACAACGCAGGTAAGAGAAACGCATGATGTTGGCTGAAGGAGCTGGAATGCTGTATCGGGGATTTACACCGGTGGCAAACTTGCTGTTATGGACTTTAACCCAAGAGGGGAAGGAACTCTGTTAATTTCAGGCAGCTCTTAACGGTTCCCGAATTGGACTGTGCTTTTAATTTGGCGTGGACTTAGTTGACAGGGTTTTTAGACAGCTCTTTATAACAGAGATGATACTCCCCGCCCATTACTGTCAGTGCCTTTGATTTTAATCTGAGACGTTAGCTATAATTTATGAGGTGAGTTGAGCCTCTTGGCCAGGTTTTTAAGAAAAGTTACCGATTAAGCTGGAAAGTTGGAGAGGGAACAGTTTCAGAATCCATAAAACTAGACTTATTTAACTGGTGTCACAATATAAGAGCTGGAAGGGACCTTAAGGCTCATATAGTCCAACCCCCTGCACAAAACTAGACATTCACAACAACCTCCCCGCAACTCACCCAGTGACCCCTGCTGTATTCCCAGAAGGCAGAAAAACTCCAGGATTCCTGGGCCAATCTCACCTGGAGGGAAATTCCTTCCTCACTTGAAAGTGGTGACCAGCATTACCCTGGGCACGTAAGAAAGGGCGACAAGGGCCAAGCACTGGCTTGTCCCTAGGGTTGCCAATCCCCAGGTGGGGGCAGGGGATCCCCCAGTTTGGAGACCCTCCCCCCACTTCAGGGTCGTCAGAAAGCGGGGGGTGGGGAGGGAAATGTCTGCTGGGAACTCTGTTATTCCCTAGGGAGATTTAGTCCCATAGAAAATCATGGAGAATTGATCTGTGGGTATTTGGGGCTCTGGGGGGCTGTTTTTTGGGGGGTAGAGGCACCAAATTTTCAGTATAGCATCTAGTGCCTCTCCCCAAAATACCCCCCAAGTTTCAAAAAGATTGGACCAGGGGGTCCAATTCTATGAGCTCCAAAAGAAGGTGCCCCTATCCTTCATTATTTCCTATGGAAGGAAGGAATTGAAAAGGTGTGCTGTCCCTTTAAATGTGATGGCCAGAACTCCCTTTGGAGTTCAATTATACTTGTCACAGCCTTGATCTTGGCTCCACCCCAAAGTCTCCTGGCTCCACCCCCAAAGTCTCCTGGCTCCACCCCCAAAGTCCCCAGATATTTCTTGAATTGGACTTGGCAACCCTAATCTGCCCCAGGACTTCGGCTTGCGTTGCCGTTTTTGCATGGCAAAGAAAAGCTGGTTTTTAGTGGTTTCTCTTTGCCTCGCAAAAACAGTGATGCAAGCTGAAGCCCCGGGGCAGAAAGTAGGAAATCAGAAGGACGCCGTGCTGAAAAGAGGAATGTCAGAGCAGCGGAGGGTGAGTGTGAAATTGGTCTGGGACTGAAAGAGATACTGAAGAAGTTGGAAAAGTTTGATGTACTCTAATACAGGCTTCCCCTGGAGCCTGAAGGCCGCACTATTATTATTATTTATTATATTTGATGAATCGCCCTATCCTGGCCAGTGCCAGGCTCAGGGCAATGTACAACAGTAAAATCAGTTACATTAAAAGGAAAGGAAAGGTCCCCTGTGCAAGCACCAGTTGTTTCCGACTCTGGGGTGGCGTTGCTTTCACAATGTTTTCACGGCAGACTTTTTACGGGGTGGTTTGCCATTGCCTTCCCCAGCCTTTTACACTTTCCCCCCAGCAAGCTGGGTACTCATTTTACCGACATCAGAAGGATGGAAGGCTGAGTCAACCTTGGACCGGCTACCTGAATCCAGCTTCTGCCAGAATCGAACTCAGGTTGTGAGCAGAGAGTTCAGACCACAGTACTGCAGCGCTACGGGGCCGCTATCCTACATTAAAAATATATATAAAAAATCAATTACATTAAAAATTACAAACCCTGATGGCATTTTTAAAGTGCTCCTATTCAGTTATTGGATCACATCAGGGGTGGGGGGAAATGCCCAAGAGGGGGTGGAGAAGAAAAGGTGCCAGAATGGCAACCGTTGCTATCCTCATGCAAAGGCTTGGCGGAACATCTCTGCCTTACAAGCCCTGCGAAACTGTAAAAGATCCCACAGGGGCCTGATGTCTTCTGGCAGAGCGTTCCATCAAGTTGGGGCCAGGACTGAAAAAGCTAGGCTTAGGCTCATAACAGTTACAATACCACTTTTGAGACACAGTGACCAGAACTACACAAATATTCCTAATGAGACATCATTTGGAATACTGCATACAGTTCTGGTCACTGTGTCTCAAAAGTGTCATTGTAACTCATGATCCTAGGCCTAAAGCTGCCACAAGTTTCAGGGAAGCCTGTATTAGAGTAGTAACTAAGCCTACATCTCCCAAGATCCCTTCTGTCCCTCTGATTGTGTGGGCATAAGTTTTAGAGGGAAAACTTGCCCAATGCAGAATAGAGGGATGGAACCTTGTAGAAAAGGATAAGAGGCCTAGCTAGAGGAGGAGGGGTGTTCTCTCTGCAGTGGCTGATTAAACCCTGTGGAGGCCCCTAGGCATTCGAAATCTCAAGGGCCCCTCACAAATTATCTCAGAGTTGGAGCACCTGCCCTGCCACCCACGGACCTTGCTGCAGCTTGCACGCACCTTCTTAAAAGACCCTTTTACTAAGCTGTGGGGGAGAGGCAGAGAGAGGCAAACTTGGCAACGATGCCAGCAGCAGCTGCACCAGGCAAGCTGGGCAAAGAGCTACTCAGTTGCTGGCTGTGTGTGCAAGCTGAGAGGCCCGCAAGCAGGGGAAAAAGAGGCAGGGGCCCATAGGCCAGTGCCTACTTGGCCTAATTGTTAATCCATCCCTGTCTCTCTGGAAAGGCTGAGCTGAAGAGAGGCTGCAGCAGGGGAGTTCCCTCAGCCAAATAGAGGTGAATGAGCTGGAAGCAGAAGCGGGGGGGGGGAGGAGGGGGGAAATGTATTTTGTCGCATCAGGGCTTTTATTTTCTTTGTACCACCTTTACTATTTTTCCCTTTTTCACTGTTGCACTAAAAAGTAAAACCCACTTGTTTGTTCTTGAGTACTTACAATAAACTTATTGTTATACTACCTGGCCCCTCATGCCTCTTCAGTCACGAGGAAGGTGTTGGCTGAGAAGGAAGACAGAGGGGATGGGTTAGGGTTGCCAAGTCCAATCCAAGAAGTATCTGGGGACTTTGGGGGGTGGAGCCAGGAGACTTTGGGGATGGCACCAGGAGACATTGAAGGTGGAGCCAGGAGCCAGGTTGTGACAAGCATAATTGAACTCCAAAGGGAGTTCTGGCCATCACATTTAAAGGGACCTCACACCTTTTAAATGCCTTCCCTCCACTGGAAATAATGAAGGATAGGGGCACCTTCTTTGGGGACTCATAGAATTGGATCCCCTGGTCTCACCTTTTTGAAACTTGGAGGGTGTTTTGAGGAGAGGAATTAGATGCTATGCTGCAAATGTGGCGCCTCTATCTCAAAAAACAGTCCCCCCAGAGCCCCAGATACCCATGGATCAATTCTCCATTATACCCTGTGGGAATCAGTCTCCATAGGGCATAATGTAGTGCCCAGCAGACATTTCCCTTCCCTCACTTTCTAATGACCCTGAAGCAGGAGAAGGGTCTCCAAACCAGGGAATCCCCTGCCCCCACCTGGGGATTGGGCAAACCAGAAGCTGCAGTGTAATGATTAGCAAACACTATAAATAAACCACTGCGTTTTTATGTTGCAAATAAATGCTTAACTTAATCAAAAAGTTATTTCACACCACTCTTGTAAGGTAGTACTTTCAAAATCAGAATGTTATTTCACATCACTCTTGTAAGGTAGTACTTTACAGTACTGACAGGTCGCACCTGAAAGACTTTGGTCTGCTACCCATAGGAGGAATCCTATTCAAGCGTGGGACTGTCTACGTCTTTCAAGCAAAGGAGAACTGAGACAGTGGACTGTAAAGTACTACCTTACAAGAGTGGTGTGAAATAACTTTTTGATTTTTTTATGGACATTTAATGAATTTTGGTTTGTGATGATAATATAATTGCATCATTATGAAAGAAATTGCTTAAGCGTTTATTTGCAACATAAAAACACAGTGGTTTATTTATAGTGTTTGTCCACCTGGGGATTGGCAACCCTTGGTTGGGTGGGTGCTCTCCCAGACAGACCCATACCCGAGTGGTGGCAGCCTGTAGAGGTCCTTTCTGGTCCCCTTCTTGTGACAGTAACACTAGAAAAATAAAAAAAAGAGGGCAACCAGTGTAGTTAGAGGACATAGAACAACTTTTCTATAAAGAAAGGCTGGATAGTCTTGTTATTTTCAGTCTAGGAAAAAAGACAGCGAAGGAAGGAGAAACATGATAGAGCAATGCAGCCTATGGGCTGCATCTGGCCCACACAGTGCTCAAATCCAGGCCCCAAGCAACTTCCTTCTCCTGCTTCCTTTCCTGGGCTGCTACTGCAGCTGCACCATAGCTTGTTTCACACCCCTCCCTCAGTGGGCCTTTGCTTTTTGCCTCTTGCCTCCCTCCCCTCCCCTCCTCACCCACACAGACACACAGCTCTGTGGCTGCTTCCTGTTTCATGTGGAAGAAATACAAAGACATATCTCTGTCTCTCTCTCTCTCTCTGGACGCTTTCATATGGTGACTGTTTGCAAGCGGATTTTGCCATTCTTACGTAGTAAAATCCAGTTGATGTGCATTATTTAGTGTGTGTGTGAACACATTCTCTCTCACACTCACACACACACAGAAACACACTGACCTGCTTCCTTCTTTGTGACTGCTCCTCCTCTTTTGGGGAGGAAGGGAGGGAAGGAAAGAGAGAGAGAGAGAGAAAACAGAGCTGGAGGTCCATCATGGCATCTTTAATATTGACAGTATTTTATTTCAGGCATAAGGGTTTTTATGTGCAAACAGACTTCTTTGGGAGGAAGGGAGAGAGGGTGGATTTTTCTGGCAAGCACAATGTACATATAGGAAACTTTTTTGGCTTGTTCTTAAATTTTTTTTAAAAAAAATACTGGATTTCTCTGTTCCTATCTAGATTTTAATTTCTTTCATAAAAGACTGTTATTAGGAACACCTGGATTGGTCCTTATATCTTGGAGAATGGAGTGCAAATAAGGTACTGCATACAATTAACAGTGCTATAAACTACAGCCTATTCCCTTTATAGATACCCTCCATTTCTTTTTACTTTTCCCTTTATAGGCAGGCTGTTGCCAGTAATTTCACATTAAACTATCTGCAGAATGACAGAAGTGTGGGAGCCTTCTTGACCTCCTCCAAGCCAATGCGCAATCCACCCTCCATATCCCACCCTGTATTTGTCTTCTTTCAAAAAGCAGATAGAAATGAGTCTCTATTAATCACTGGCTCTTCTACTTATGCCTCCTCCACTGTGAACAACTTCAGCTTTGAACACCATCCTGATTCCCCGTCCAATTCAATAAAAGCATAATCATTGTGTTAGGAAAAGACACATTTTAGCACAGGGTTGGCCAAACTTGCTTAATATAAGAGCCACACAGAATAAGTCAGATGTTTGAGAGTAGCAAGACATGAACATCAGATATTTGAGAGCAGGAAGGAAGGAAGGAAGGAAGGAAGGAAGGAAGGAAGGAAGGAAGGAAGGAAGGAAGGAAGGAAAATTGGGGAGGGAGGGAGAGGCAGAGGTGGAAAGAAAGCAACTTTAAATGCTTTCTCCAAGCCAAAGTCTGGCTTAGTTTGGAGAATAGATTTAAAGAGAGAAATGACTTCTTCAAGCTGGCCGATAGGGCAGTGGGAGATTTGAGAGCCACCCCATAAGTGTGAAAAAGCCACACGTGGCTCCCGAGCCACAGTTTAGCCACCCTTGTTTTAGCATAATAAGTGCATGGATCCTTTCACTGGTATAATATTCATGTGTGATTAAAGCCAGCAACTATTTTCTTTTTCTTTTGTGACCTGTTCTGGATTAACAATCTTCACGTGGTATTAAAACAAAGATTAGCCTTGTGTGTGCATTTCAAGTATTATTGCCCTTATTCTGTCTGGGAGCCTTACTTTGGGATACTGGAACACAGGTCAAGAAGGTCCCTGCTCCATATCCTTACCCACTAGCATAGGCTTCACATATATTCATATAGTCAAAGGAGCATTCATATGTCATGCGAACCTCTTGACCAAATGATTTGGAAAGCTTACCACTGCCCTCAGGACTACCCTACATGAATTTTTCAAGTCACCATCACCCATACGGTGGTTATATTTTCAAAATGTTGTTTCCATCGAATTATTTTATTAGAACTGCGAGGTGAACAATAGGTCATTCACATGATTCTGTGATCTGCAGTCTGTAGGTTTGGGACTTGGTGACCTTCTCGTGTTCAACTCCCTTGAGTTTTGCATCACCATTCGGACTGCACATTTTTGGTGCCAGGCAACTCTTCCAACAGTAACATGGTAAGCGCTCAATACCTTGCTTGGAATTTAAGCAGATCAGGTTACAAAGTCCAAGAAGAAGCAGGTACAAGGGGAGGGAGAGGTTTCACTTGTGGGTGTAAATAAAACATGAATGAAATATGCCTTCAGGCTACTGTGAAGTTATCTGCAGCTCCCTCTGAATCCATCGCTTGGGTATTGATGCTAGACAGTAAATCTGATCCTGCCTGGGAGATTCTCTATTGTTATACATGACATCTGAATCCTCAGTGCTGAGGAACATGGTTGCCCCCATTTTAGCTGACTGTACCTTGCAGCAAAATGCGTATCTCTTCTGCTGCAGTGTTTTGTCATGAAAATGTCCACATTGTACTCACAACTGGAATTGTCTGTGCCTTTGATGACAGTAGAACTACTAACAATTAAAGAGGGCAAATTCATCTTCCAGTTTTCCAAGGAATTTTTATGCCTTAGTTAAATAATTGATTATGCATTAAATATGTTCTTCAAATTTTCCAGCAGCCAGTTGGAAATAATTTTGTAGACAGGGGAATTAGACTATTACCCCAGCTGATGCATGTATTGCAATTATGATTTCTGTGTGGATTCAAATTGGATATTGTGATATTATTAGTTATGAATGACATATCCCCCCCCACAATTCCTACACTTTAAAAAATTAAAATATTTTAAAAACTGCATTCCTTGGGCACTCAAAATAATGGAAAATTTTAATTCTCAAAGATCTCCTAGTACAAAAGTTGAGTCTCAAACTTGTTGATTACAGATCAGCTATTTTGACAGTAAATCAGGGGTGGCCAACGGTAGCTCTCCAGATGTTTTTTGCCTACAACTCCCATCAGCCCCAGCCAGCATGGTCAATAGCTGGGGCTGATCGGAGTTGTAGCCAAAAAACATCTGGAGAGCTACCGTTGGCCACCCCTTTGCATAGCAATAGTAAGTAAAACCAACCACAAATAAAACTCCCCACATGCTCTGTTGCTCCTCCTCAGAGAAAAATCCTTGGAAATAATTTTAGCTAGTTGCAGGTAGATATGGCACACAGCCCTTCATATTTATCCTCATAACAAATAGGTTAGGCTAAGAAAGTGTGACTGGCACAGTGTGATTCAGAGAACTTCATGGGTTTGAACCTGTTTTTCCCTGGTCATAGCTCAATACTGATACTACTCTCAAGAGGTATCTTGTACTTTTAAAATGGCTTCAGCATAATATATGTGATAATAATTGTGTCAGTTTTTCCAGTTTACTCTGTGTGTGTGTATAGAACAGTGAGAAGGTTGATAACCCTATATCCTTCATTAATGCAGCAGAAACTGGAGTATAGATACAGAATAACTGGGGGAATTAAAAACCCCTGCTTCTCACCTTTGCAGAATGTCACCATAATGGTCAAAATGATGAAGATGATGACATTGGAAGAATTTCTAGTAATGATTGATTTTTTTGTATCCCAGGGCATGATGGTGGTACCCTGCACTGGCAGAGCAGGTGGGGTGGTTCCTGCTGAAGCCAGTCCTTCTACTCCTCCCCCCTAAACGATGTGGTTTCTGCTCAAAAGTGAGAGGATTTATCAAGAAGCCAAGAGAGCGGATTTTGTGTCTGAAAAAATCTCTTCTTTTTGGATACAAATACTCAACAACAACAACAAAAAGCATTACAAGACTGGTGTTAAATCTAAATCCAGAAGTGATGCTATTAAATCTCAGAGATGATCTCAAGATGTTTTGTAGTACGGTATCAGTTGAAGGGTAGCACTTTTGTTATTTGCTGCTAAACTAGCTATTGCACACAAATGGAAATCAGAAGTCGCCCCACGTTGAATTGATGGCATTCTAAACTGTGGAGGTTATATACAATGGCTAAGTTAACAGATATATCTAAAATAAATGAGGATATGATTCTAGTGACTTTGTTGCAATATGGTTTCCTATATTAGAATACCTGCAAAAACGACAAGAGATTCCAGATATTATTTCTGCCTTACACTTATGATAATTCAACAGTATTCAAGGGGAAAAAATCTTATTTTTATTTTTTCTTTCTGTTAACCATGACAGTATTAAATGCTATGGGAAAAAGTATGACTATTTATGTTTGTTATGTTGGTATCAATTTGATCTGCTTTTTTAATGTAAAAATATTTTATGTAAAAGTTAAATAAAATTATTTGAAAAAAGGAAGACAAGAGTGACACTGAGGGAGATACCACACTAACAATCTCAAAATATTTACTTCAATTTTTGCAGAACTGTTCATCTTACTCCCAAGAGACACAGCAAGCTGTGGGAAGGCATTTTTCTGAGGATTTCCCCTTTTTCAAGAACAGCACTGGAGACATGAGGAGTTCACAATGTGTCCTTTTCAGGAGTTAGGAAGTTATGCTACCACTCCCTCTCTCCCTGAGACTGCTATCTCCCATGAGTTCGACCCAGTGCTCCTTTAGGCCACCCTCATGTAAGGCCAACTCCAAGAGCTAGATTTCCCATGGGCTGGACTCCCCTCCCTATCAAATTGCAGAAGTGGTGGAAACTGTGATCAGGTCCTTGGAGGCAGTTTTGGAATGAATGAGAGCGAACAAGCTGAAAGTTAATCCTAATAATATGGAGGTGCTCTTAGTGTGTGTGTGTGGGGGGGGGGGGGGAGTCTGACCCGGGAAATGGGAAATCTCATATTCTAGAAGGGATTGCACTACCCCTAAAAGAGCACATTTGGGGGGTTGCTTCTGTTAGATAAACAGGTGGTAGTAATAGGAATGAGCATGAACCAGGAAAATGAGGTTCGGTTCATGATGTGCCCTGTTTGTGAACCACAGACTGTTTACCTGCTTTACAAACTGATTTGGTTCATGAGATTCATGGCCTGGTAGAAAAGCCCCACCGTGGCGTGCTAGATACACCAAAATCACCAAGGATTTCCATCTGACTCTCCTCTATCTGCCCTCCATGTTTGGTGAGGATTGGATATATGGGGTTTGAGTTATAGCCCCTCCCCCCGGAAGGTGCCCTCAGAAAAGTGCTTTCTGGGTAAATGACGGTCATTTCCCCAGAAAACACTTTCCTGGGGCAACTTCTTTGGAGAATTGTAACTTGGATCCCATAAATCCAATCCTCACTAAACTTGGAGGTCACGTAGAGGAGAGTCAGATGGAGATCCCTGGTGGGTTTGGTGTCTCTCACTTGCACAGGATCTGTACTATACATTCCTGAATCTGCATCTATCAAAAGTTCATGGAAAGTTCATTCTGGGCACACTGCCACAATTTTGACTATGCAAACCGCAAGACAAAATTGGTGATAAATTTTGCTTCATAGTTTGGTTTTTGCCCATCCCTTGGCAGAAGTTACACCCTTATAAATCTCTTTGAGGTCAGTGACAAACAGACAGACGGATAGACCTTTACTGGCATATCAAAGATATAACTCTGCTCAAGATTGTAGTGTTAGGCACTGAAATACAGTTTGGGGAGACCACTTAATATGACCCAAGCTACAGTTCTGAAATGCTTGAAGGAATTATATGGAGTTTCTGAATATGGGGAGAGGGCTTTCCCAGACTACTGAACAACCAGAATTCATTGGAAGAATGGGATGTGCACTTCCATGTCAGAGAGTGAAGGATGAGGATTCTCTCTGACTCAAGCACCTCAGGTTGGTGTACTATACTTCTTCAGGAACATTTCTGAGGTCCCATTTTATCATTCTATAAGTTCAAGCAGACAAATTTAATGTTCCTAATTACTGTAAAGTTCTGCTGCTTCCTTTAAATCCTTTGGCAAAACCAGATACATATGTACTTGTTTGTTTCTTTAGTTTTGCTTAGTCTGCATTTTTAAAAATATGATTCATTTTAGTTCATTTATATGCTGTGGACTACCACATCTTTGCTGTGAAACAGATACCCCCCCACACACACACACACAAACACACAGTGCTGATTGCCCCAGCAGGGGAGAAAATACAAGCCCCACCCCCCATTAACATGTAGAGAAAGCAGAAGTGAGGTCTAGTCTGTTTTAAAAAGAAACTGGCATATTCCAATTATGGGGAGATAACCCTTGCCCTATCCCTATTCTTATTTTTCAGTAAATATTTATAGGATTGCAAGGCTTTTTTTTTAAAAGAAAAGGAACTTATTTGCATATTGGAGCACACCCCCTGACATCACCAGAAGTGACACCACCCATTCAGTAGGTTACTTTCCACACATTTGCACAAAACGGTACAGTACCATCAGCTGCATTTCATGGATGTGTTTTCGCGCACAGCTCAATGGAGAGACCTTGTTTTGTACCCCCCCCCACTCAAAACACGTCCGGAGAGAGAAAACCATGTGTGGTGGAGCTTCTCCTGGGAGTGGGTGCTCATGGGCAGCTCTGCGTCTTGCTCTCTTTGTAAGTCCATTAGAGGCTGGAGGCAGTGAAGAGAACAGAGTGTGCAGTCTGGGAGCGCGTGGCTCCCTAGTGCCTTCTCTTTGCCTAAGACCTTTTTTGTGAGCCACAGCCCTGGCCAAGCCTGCTGGAACTGCATTCCTGTGAGTTCCTGCTTAAAAATTTTTAAAAAGCCCTGTAAGATTGTGCTGCACATCAAACAAAGAGCTCAGCGATAGGGGTGTGTAGTCAATTTGAAACTAATTAATAAATGAAAGAGAAAAGTTATGCCTGCCTTTATACTTTGTGAAACAAAAATGAACAGCATGACCAAATCATCAGTGATCCTTATTGCCACTGACGACATGCCACTGCAAGATGGGTTTTGGGGTGACACAGTATGCCACAAGTTTTGAGGTGCCTTACCACTTGCCCTCCCTCCCCCATAAAGGCACTATGCTAACTGGGGTCTTTCTTCAAGTAGAAGTGCTCCCACACAACAAAGGTGGGATCCCCCCCATTCCCTCTTAGTGGGATAGGTGCGGTTTTATGATCCACCCCTTGAGGCAGGCTGATAGTGCTTCATCCTCAGCAGATAGTCCTAAAAAGGGAAAAGAAAGAAGATTCAGTGGTACAGTTGCCAGCTCCAGAATGGGAAATACCTGGAGATTTCAGGGGTAGAGCCTGAAGAGGGCAGGGTTTAGATAATGGGGTATAATGCCATAGAATCAACCTTCCAAAGTGGCCATTTTCTCTGGGGAAACTGATCACTGTCACCTGGGGGTCAATTGTCATCCCAGGAAATCTCCAGCCACCACCTGGAGGCTGGCAAGTCTATTCAGTGTTACTGTGTGAGGCCAATCCACTTCCCTTGATACTATCAGCCTGTCCAATAGGGGCTGATGCACCCCTGCCTTAAATCTCACTGCCTACCCTAACACCCTCTGTAGATGAGGAGCTAATATTTACCACTTCAGTTCCCAAGTCCCCACATGTAGGTATTGCAGCTATAAAGATAAAAATGTGTTTAAAATTAAATTTTTTTTTAAAAAAAAATCGCAGTCAGAGTATAGTTTTTACAACAACTTTGTCCTTTGCTGTGACCTTATATATTTAGATAATGTCTCCCAAGTTTACTTCTGTGCCCTCCTCATTCACTACTCCAGCCACCATAGAATGTTCTTGTGTCCACAACACAGACAAGAGGAATGGTGACAGACACAGAGCATAGTTTTAATAAAACAGTAACTAATAGTTTATATAGAGGTAGTGTCTAAGCCCCTTTTTCAACTCCCTCCCTGTGAGACAAATGGCCATTTTGTTTATAATATTTATCAGTACCTTGTCCTATGAAAGTTAAAAATTATCAACTGCAGCTCTATATTAATACTTAATTACTGAACAATACATAGCAATAAAATGTGCATGTTAAAATTAATGTAATATTGAAAGAAAATAAATTATCCTCAGTACCTTGTTCTCATTTGTTACCGTTCATTTGGAGGTTTTATCTTCCTGACAGGATGTCTCAAAATTAGTTCGTCATGGGAATCTGATAGGCCTTGCTGTGGCTGGTCATGTTCCTCTAGAGAGGGAATAGATTATTTATCAATTGCCTGAAGCTGGAATCTCTCCTTTCTGAAGACTCTGGTGAGTGTTCTGGGGTGACTCTGACATCATGATCAGTATTGTGCAATACAGACCAAAGCAGACAAGATAATGCGAGATCTATGAATAGGGAAATATTAGCTGTGGGGAAATGGAAATCTGGACCAGAGCTGTGACATGGAGAAGGAATTTTAACCCTTTTCGTTTGGTCTGGTTTCCTATCTTCAATCAGTCTTCTGAAACGTTCTTCTTCTTTTGTCTTTTTTTTTTCTGTTCCTTAAATGGCTGCTATTTGTGAACTTTTTAAAAATTCCTCAATAGATCCATTCATGCTCTCCCAGTGTCATCTTGTCTGTTTTGGTCCTGAATTTCCATTAACAGGTTGGATTACATAAAGTAGTTGATATAGTGGTGTGAAAACTGTAGCTCATTGATCCCATATACAAGCTTTAGAAATGTGCCTCACTGCCTGGTTTTGATTTCCAAGGCAGCAGGAGAAGTTGAAGGAAAACTGAAAGGGAAGAGTAGATATGTGCTGACAGGGAAGTTAGGAATAGGATTGTCCCAGCTGATGTTTTTATGCTCACTGCTTCATGTAGACTTGCCAATGCCAGACTGGGAAATTCCTGGAGAACTGGGGGGAGGGGGTTTGTCAGTAACCTGGAAAGGACGGAGTTTGGGGCAGATCAAAGGTATTCGATGCCATAGAATCTGCTCTCCAAAGGTGCTGTTTCCTGCAGGTGAACTGATCTCTGTAGTCTTGTGATCACTTGTAACTCGGGAGAACTCTAGGCCCCACCTTGAGGGTGGTAACCCTGCCAGTGGTCCATTTGTAAAAATTGTCTCTTTACCCAAGTTAGTTTGTTGTTATTTGCTTTCTTTTGAGACTTGCATATTTAATATCACTTTAACAACTAGGCTCTGTTTACAGCCATAGGTGTAAACTACGCCCCCCCCCCCGGATTTTCTTGGTGGGGGCTAAGCCCACTCCAGACAACCAATACAGGACTTCCGGGCTTCCAATTTAAATTTTCAAGGCGTAGAGATCATTATCTTCAAAGGCATGAATGGGGTGGTAGAGTCCCTGTGTGATTTTCCCTCTATACTGCAAAGAAGTTAGTGGTGTTAATGACTTTACAACCTTAGCTTCTTAGAAACGCTAATTGAGTTAAAACAGAATAAAGCTTTGTCCTTTGCTGTGACCTTATATATTTAGATAATGTCTCCCAAGTTCACTTGCTTGTTTTAAAGGTGTTACTGGACTCAAATTTTGTTCAACTAGTTAATGATTAGAGAAGAAATTGGGGTGGGGGGAGGAATAACACTGTATTGCCATGTTGCATACATATTGCCATAGTATTTGGGGGTTCTTTTGACAGATAGATATTTTGTGTCTTCTTCAAGTCTGTGATTGTTTACATTCATTGAAGTGGATGCTGAACCAGATCCTTTTGAAAATTAATGGCCTCAGCAAACCCTTTTTTTCCTCTTGTCAAAATGACTACACTCTTAAAGACTTGGTCAAGTAGATGTGTATTGACAATTGTTTACCACCTAGGCATAGGGTTGCCAATCCCCAGTTGGGGGCAGGGGATCCCTCATTTTGGAGGCCCTCCCCCTGCTTCAGGGTCATCAGAAAACAGCGGGGGAAGGGAAATGTCTGCTGGACACTCCATTATTCCCTATGAAGATCAATTCCCATAGGGCAGGGGTGGGAAACCTTTTTTCCACCAAGGGCCTTATGGATATTTATAACATCATTCGTGGGCCATAAAAATTATCAGCTTTAAAAACAGTGCTCCACAGAGGGAGAATGATTCAGGCCAGCAAAATTAATGCAAATAATTGTTTTCCTATTTGAAGTCATGTGGGGAGAGGCTAATCTGGTGCACACACACACACCAGGCCCGTTGCCCTAGGCAAATGCATAGGTCCAGGACTTTTTTGTAGACAAAGCCCAGCAGGAACTCAGTAGCATATTAGACCACATCCCCTAATATTAGCATATTAGGTCACACACTCATTAGCATATTAAGCCACACCTTCTGGGATAATCAAGTGCAAACTGAACTGTGACAGTAACTTTTCCAGGCCCTGCAGCAATTCTGGCCGGCCAGCCAGGCCCCAGGGAGGCTGCCACACAGTACGTCTGGGCCCTGTGATCCCTGCCTGGCCCTGGGGAGACTGCTGCACAGCGTGGCAGGGCCCCAGGATTCTTGCTGGCCAGCCAGGCCCCAGGGAGGCTGACTTGTTTCGGCCCAGCAATCCCCGAGGGCCACACCAAGTGACCTCGAGGGCCGTATATGGCCCTTGGGATGGAGGTTCCCCACCCCTGCCATAGGGTATAATGGTGAATTGATCTGTGGGTATCTGGAGCTCTGGAGGGGCTGGTTTTTTAGGTACAGGCATCAAATTTTCAGCATAGCATCCGGTGCCTCTCTTCAAAACACCATCCAAGTTTCAAAAACATTGGACGAGGGGATCCAATTCTATGAGCATGTGATATGTATATTTGCAGATCTTAAAGTGACTGTTCTAAAAGTGAATTTCAAAAACAGGACACAGCAAGAGACCTCTGAGATACCACTATAACCACTGGCCAACTCCTACCTTTTCCTGGATTTGGCCTGGTCCATGGGCATTGTTGGGGGAGTGCTCCCTAAATTTATGGGGAGGGAGCTTCTCCATAAATTTATAGGTAGTGATAATGGAAGCCCCTCCCTGTGATGTCACTGGCTTCTCCCTATGACGTCACTGGATCAAATGCTTCTGGCTGGGCCCCAGCCTCCTTTAGGAAATTGAAAAGTCTACGCCCCTGTTTATATCCACTTAAAAAAAGGGCTAAACTCTTTAATCTTCCCTTACCCATACAAACTCTGGTAGTACTCTGTGTACATGCATTCCATTAGCACAAAGATCTGCACAAAGATTACTCATGAGTAATTGACCTGATTGTTTACATAGGTCCATTTACTGACAGGGAGCTCACCTTCATTCACATTGTTTCAGATTACAGTCTGTGTCAAGTATGAGGAATTTGCAAATTTTATTTCAATTGTTTGTTTCCTTAGAGTTTTTTTTTCCCCTCCCCTGCAGACAATTTAGTAATGGCAACAGATCCATTGAGAATGGCCAATGGGTCAATGTTGTTCATTCCTCCAAATAGTGCCAATGTAATCCAGGCAGGACAACTACTCCCTGGTACTGTTACCCAGTCAGAGGGGATGATACAATATGTAGGACCACAACCTGGAAACACCAACAGCCAACCTGAGCAAAACCCTCAGCAGAGGATACAGGACAAACTCCGCAAAGTAGAGACCAAGACTCTGGGGGTAAGTATATTTGATTTCCACTCACAGTCTAGTGTATGGTAATTTCAGTAACTTCCGGGGCGCAGTGATGGCAGTACAGAATAGACTAAGTAGTTAAAAAGGGAAGCCGTCAAATTATTCTGGTTGTGGATAATGTAACAGAGCAGTAGGCTGCATACCTTTAGTGATAAACTTTGAAGCAAAAGCTGAAGGCACTTCAGTTCCCGTCCTTATATTGTCAACTTTGATGGTTTCCAGCACCTGTAGTGTCATGCAGTTAATGTGTGTGAAGTGCCATCAAGTTGCTGCTGATTTGCGGCAATCCTATGAACTGAAGACCTCCATAATATCTTATTGTTAACAGCCTGCTCAGGTCTTGCAAGCCAGGGGCCATGAATTTCTTTATGGGGTCAATCCATCTCATTTTGGGGCTTCCTCTTTTTCTGCTGCCTTCAACTTTTCCTAGCATTATTGTCTTTTCAGTGAGTCTTGTCTTCTCATAATGTGACCAAAGTACAATAGGCATCCATTTGGTCATTTGAGCTTCTAGGGAGAGTTCAGGCTTGATTTGAACTAGAACTCACTTATTTGTCTTTTTGGGGATCCATAGTATCTGCAAAACTCTCCTCCAGCACCAAATGAATCAGCTTTCTTCCCATCGGCTTTCTTCATTGCCCAACTTCCACACCTGTACATATTAATGGGGGATACTATTATATGAATTATTTTTAGAGTTGCTAGTTCCCCCCAGCCACTGGCAGGGGGAGGCAGGGCAGAGTTGATCCAGGTTGGGAAGCTTCTAGAGATTTGGAAGTCAAGCCTGGGGAGCACAGAGACCTCAGTGCCATAGAATCCAACCTCCAAAGCATCCATTTTCTCCAGGGAGCTGATGTAGTCTGGAGATGAGTTGTAATCCCAGGAGATCCCACCCTGACCAGGAAGATGGCATCCCTCATTATCTTGATCTTAGTTGCCATTCCCTAGGTCTGGGCACGGAATCCCCTGGTTTTGGCGACTTCTGCAAACCGCCGGCCTACTGGCCAGTGGGGGAAATTTCACCCCCAAATAATGAAATTGATGCCAATTTTACCATAGAGTTTTGCGCAAAAAAAACAGAGCATCACCCCTGATGTCACTGACATAAAGATGTCACGTCCGGAACATCCCCCAAATCCCCTCACCAGCGCAATGAAGGGACCTAGCAACCCTATGGTTGCTAGTGACGCATCCTTACACTTAAGGAGAGCCAGTTTGGTGTAGTGGTTAAGTGTGCGGACTCTTATCTGGGAGAACCAGGTTTGATTCCCCACTCCTCCACTTGCACCTGCTGGAATGGCCTTGGGTCAGCCATCGCTCTGGCAGAGGTTGTCCTTGAAAGGGCAGCTGCTGTGAGAGCCCTCTCCAGCCCCACCCACCTCACAGGGTGTCTGTTGTGGGGGAGGAAGGTAAAGGAGATTGTGAGCCGCTCTGAGACTCTTCGGAGTGGAGGGCGGGATATAAATACAATATCTTCTTCTTCTTCTTCTTCTTCTTCTTCTTCTTCTTCTTCTTCTTCTTCTTCTTCTTCTTCTTCTTCTTCAGCATCTTTTCTAGCTGCTTCATGGCTGCCCTTCCCAGTCACAATCTCCTTCTGATTTATTGGTTACAGTCTCCTTTTTGGTTGATGATGGAGCAAAGAAACAGAAAACATTTACAATATCAGTTTCTTCACTGTCATCCTTAAAGTTGTGTAATTCCTCAATAGTCATTGCTTTTGCCTTCTTAATGTTCACCTATAATCCTGCTTTGGCACTTTCTACTGTAACCTTCATCAGTAGTTGTCTTAAGTCTTCACTATTTTCTGCTTGTGATGTAGTGTCATCTGCAGATCTCAAATTGTTAATGTTCTTTCCACCAATTAAATCAACAAGGAAGAGACTGCGGTGGGAAATGGACCAAATGAACTAGCTGGTTCTCATTACTTTTAAAGTGATGTTTCTAGAATGCGCCTGCAGTTATAATACATATCTATCCACTGTTCAGGGAACTATGTTACCTTGTTTCCTGTATTGTTCTTCTGCAGGCCATCCAGATCATAATTGGGCTGATGCACATTGGATTTGGGGGAGTCTCAGCTGTTCTTGTTGGTCTATACTACATACCTTTGGCCATTGTTGGACTTTATCCATTCTGGGGTGGACTATTTGTAAGTTATATATTGTTTGTCTTTGAGAACTCATGTGTTTGAGTGCCCATGCTGCTTTTTTTTTAATACAAGCACTGGAAGAAAGTTGCTCAAAGTCTTGATTTTCTGCATACAGAGAATTTGTGGCTGCAATTCCAGTGCCAGTGGACCATATTGCTCCCACAGTTTGCACTAACTAAAACTTCCAAACTGTCCTCAGAGACAGTTCTATGTACAACTCATTGCAGAAGTCCAATATAGATCTAATCAAAACATAGGTAATTGTGGCCACATCTTACTTCCTCTAAAAGACATATATTTAAAGTGCCAATTAAACTTTAACAAAGACTTTATTTGCCATCGTCTGTAAGCGCAGATTTAGTAGGACCATCAGTCTACAAATTTGTTCATTTAAAGTGAGCACACTGCAATCTACAACAGACTGACTCCTTAGTCCTTGATTGACAGCATTGACTCTCAAAACAATAAGTCTGCTTATTTGGATTGAGTTTGTTAGTCCTCATCCATGTTGTAATGGAGTTTACAAGGATCCAAGATATTCTTCAAAAAACTCTTTTGAAGAAACTCACCATATCCATTTACGTATTATGCAACATGAACCTACGGTCCCTAACTGCAACCACTCTAGCAGCCATCTTACAAGATGGTTCTTAAGTAGCCAAGCGATCCTCAGCATGGATACTGAAGCCTTTGAGAGCCAAAAGCCTCAGGGACTTCTGTGAGAGAGGTCAATCTGCCGTACTGTTAGGGCTACCCATACTAGCTGAGAATCACCCATAAAGATGACAGATTTCTGCCTTGAAGAAGGGACTGCTGCATGCTGAGAGAGGTAAATCCACAAGTTCTGGGGGTCAGCAACAGGTGGAAGAGGACAATGTTGGGATTAACTGGTATTGTTAGTCCAGTTCCCATTAGTTAGCAGAGTGCTTAAATAAAGCTACAAAATGCAGAAACGTCACTTTACCAGGTTACTCAGCTGACAGAGGCATGTTGCAAATTTAAAGGAGAAATACTTTTTACTTGCAAAATATACTTTTAGATAGGAAAGAGTGGAGACAGGAAAGAGTAATAGCTTATTAGCTAAGGATGGAAGCAGATGGAAAAAGGGCCATCTGCCTCATACCAAAAGAGAACATTTCATCCTTCTTGATGTGTGCAGGAAGAGGGGGAAGCTTTGTGCGAGAGAGTGAGTGGAAGTAAGTTGTTCCTTGAGAACACAAAGGGATGTCAAACTCAGTTGTTATGAGGGCTAGATCTGACATAAATGAGATTTTGTCGGGCCAAACCGTCTTTGTTGTAAAATGTAATGCCAGGTAGCAGAGATAAAAACTATATAAAGGACACAGACAAACACAATTAAAGTTTTTGTATCTCTCCTATGTGATCAAGAGAACTGGGCAAAGGAAGCTCTGGCTCTTTCCCTCCCTCCCCAGGGGATGAGGAGGAGGCAGAGTCTCAGCAAATAGAAGAAAAAGAGGCTTGGCTCAGTAGCTGTGCTGTGCAACTGAAAGAGCCTGGCAAAGCAAGTTCTCCCTCCCCTCTTTCCTCCGCAAGGGAGGAGCCACAGCCAATGGAAAAAATAGAGGCTTTGCTCTGTAGCTCCTATGCAATTGTGCAAGCCTAGCAAAGTGACACAGAAGGAAGAAAGAGAGGGAGAAGAAAACAGACTTGCTCGTGGGCCTGAAAGGAACCCTCTGGGGGCCTGATCTGGCTCCCGGGCTGCATGTTTGACACCCGTGATCTACATTTCAAAGGGGATAGTGGCAGAAGAGTAAACACAGGAAGGAAAGGTCAGTGTAACTATCTAGCTATCTACTCTGATGTAATGACGTCTGGAGATGATACAGGGGATGGCGCCTTCACTTCCAAAAGAAAACATGCCTGCTGTGACTCTTGACACAAACATGATTGTCAACTGAACTTACCATGTTCAACACCTTTGATTCCATGTGAAGGCAGCTTCTAATCAGATTGCCTTGATGTTTATTACAGAACTTTATTTTGATTGGCTTTGCACCTGCCCTTGTTTGATAGCACCAAGTGCGTGCAGTTTGTGGCTGCTTTTGCCTATAGAGAACTAAATGGTTTTGACTGACGATTGAGACACATGGCCCTCTGCATCATAGTTGGATCATTACATGACCTGCCTATCTTGTAAAGCAGGGAGACTCTTTGTACCTGCAGAGTTGAATGCATCTTTTAAATGACCAATATCAGCTATGTTGCAATCTTGCCTTTTGTGCTTGTGCTCTCAGGAGCATATACTCAAACATATTTTTTCCCCTTTTACTACGTGCTTTTTAACATTGGAGGCAGTAGCAAATAGAGGGAGGGGTGTGCTGCTGCTACTACAAAGATGTGAAAAAGCAGCATATAATTATGCAAAACAACTCATCCAAATTCATTCAGGCACATTTGAGCAGCATGCCAAACAATCAGCTCCCTGCATGTGACAGGAAAGCAAGATTTGAATCAATATGGTTAGTGCTCAAAGATGCTTAAGGGCAAGTGGCTCTCAGACTCCACACTCCCACCCCACAAATACAGAAAACATGGATCCAGCTATCACTTTCATGTCCACCTTGAGTCTCACTAAGAAAGGCAGACTATAAATAAAGTAAATACATTAATACTTAAACATATGTTGAGGACTCCCAAATGCTTCCTTTAAGCAGCACACTTGATGTGATTTCTCTATGATCTCTGCTGCCATCTTGTGATCTTATGTTTATGCTACTACTTTTAGAAGTTAATTTACCAGCATGTAACTCCTTCGTGGGAACTTGAAGTAGAATCCTCTTCATTGCTTTTTCTACTACTGACTGATGTCCTACTTAAGTGCTATCTGTTTATTTTATATTATGGTTGTGTTGCTAGTTTTGCAGGAAATTTAAAGTAAATTAATGTATTGTTAGCAGGGAAGTTGATGTGCAAGTTGGGTTATCTGTCTTTCCCCTGCCAATCTGTTAGCCTCTTAGATCATGGCTCTAGGGGGCCAATCTCACCCACATCGCTGTGAAAGGAGATTCAGTGGTAGAAATATGTAAGACAAAAGTGTCCCCACATTGTTGTTCATATTTTCTTTTCTACTGTTTTACTTATTCTATTTGCTTGGCTCAGTTTCCATTGGGCCTACCTTATTCTTCTGTCTCCATCCACTTCCAGACTCTGCATTCTTGACCACTTTCCTGCCAGCTAGTAAAAGCAGAGTGTTTGCTTATGTTGCCTCCTGCAGAGGCTGCTATCAGTGCGGGGGGGGGGGGGGGGCAGGATCCTGAGCTTCTACCCTTTCCCTGCCCCAGTCTGTGTAGACCTGCTGCCTGCCAATAGGTACAAGCAAATTTAGGTCTTAGCCTAGCAGACACACATTCTAAGCAGCAAAGTCTCCTTCCTCACTGAGGTTTATCTCTGTTTCAGCTACAGACTTCACCAGTTTTGGGGGGATATCCACATGGTGTTAGGGTCCAACCATGCTCCAATCATTCTTTCTCCAGTCCTCAGTACGTTTCTTCCTAAACCTCATTTTTTGCAGTCTCTTTTTGAAGAGCATTTTCAAATGGTCTGGATGGGAAGGTGCACATTATCCAAATTCTCACCTGCTTCTGTGTTATTTCCTTCCCTCAGCTTCACATTAGGGTTGCCAATCCCCAGGTGGGGGCAGGGGATCCCCCGGTTTGGAGGCCCTCCCCCCGTTTCAGGGTCGTCAGAAAGTGGGGTGAGGGGAGGGAAATGTCTGCTGGGAACTCTGTTATTCCCTGTGGAGATTTATTCCCTTAGAAAATCATGGAGAATTGATCCCCAGGTATTTGGGGCTCTGGGGGGGGCTGTTTTTTGAGGTAGATGCACCAAATTTGCAGTACAGCATCTAGTGCCTCTCCCCAAAATATCCCCCAAGTTTCAAAACGATTGGACCTGGGGGTCCAATTCTATGAGCCCCCAAAGAAGGTGCCCCTATCCTTCATTATTTCCTATGGAAGGAAGGCATTGAAAAGGTGTGCGGTCCCTTTAAATGTGATGGCCAGAACTCCCTTTGGAGTTCAATTATGCTTGTCACAGCCTTGATCTTGGCTCCACCCCTAATGCCTCCTGGATCCACCCCCAAAGTCTCCTGGCTCCACCCCCAAAGTCCCCAGATATTTCTTGAATTGGACTTGGCAACCCTAGGGCACACCGCAGGATTTGTTGTTGGGGGGGTGGGTGCGAGGAGCCACCTGGTTTGGTGGCCCTGCGCTCTTAGCATTGTAAGCTGCCCTGAGTTCCACAAGCCAACCCCCCTTTGCCTGGACAGTCACAGCAGCTCTGCTCCCCCCACCCCCTTCTTATGTGCCCCTCTCTCAAAGAGAGACCTTGTGACTCCCCCCCGCCCCCTTGCTCTACATGCTGTGTTAGGGAAGGGGAGAGAAAAAAGCAAAAAGACCAGCAGCAATGATGCTACTTGTTCAGAGTGGCAGTGAGCAAAGGAGACAGATTTGGGTGGAGCCCTCCAAACAGTTGGAAAAGGGGTTTGAAAGGATGGGCCTGGCCTCGTCCCTCCCAGGCCCCCCTGTAGCTTCGGGCCTGGTACTGCGTCAGGTTAATTTCACACTCACCAGATATTGTGTTTTCAACGTGCTGTAGCAACCCTTTGCGACCTCAGTGCCCAGTTGCTGGCTGTTCAGAGAAACTGGCCAACCACTGTGTGAGGTGAAATGCTTGACCCTGCTGAGGCCCCTCCCCTTTCCAAACCTTGCCTGCCCCCCAAATCTCCCAAAATTTCCCAGCCTAGAGCTGGCAACCCTAAATAGGGGACAGATGGGAAGCTGTTGACAGTGATCCATAAAGGTGATTGCTTAGTTCCCCCATTAGACTGCTTGAGAGGTGCTCCCCTCCCGTTTGTTTTACCATCCAACCCCACCGAAGAATTCAAAGAGGGGAAAGCTTGTGTGTTTTTTATTTATTTTATTTAGTAGGCTTATATTCCGCCCTTTCCCATAACGGGCTCTGGGCGGATGACAACATAAATTGAACAATAAAAACCTACAATTTCAATTTGAAACAATTTAATAAAAAACAAAAACAATAGATCAATAAAACAAAATAGTGCATTATCGGCAGGCATTTCACAAGATACAGCAGTCTTTGACCCAAGGAAAATGATGTTAATAAGATTCAGCACCATAATAAGGCTGTAAAGCATGGTGTCACAACAAGGGAAGCCAACTGGTGGAATAGCTGCTAAAACTGGATGTCCACTGCCGTGTTGGATACTGGCATGTTTTTATTTTTTATAAAACCAGAGTATTTTACATTTTTCTCATGCATACTGAAATCTGAATTCTTTTCCATGCGCTCCTGTTCTTTTTCTTCTGTGAGACACTTGGCTTTTAAACTTGTCTACCAATTTTTAAGCTACTAGCATCAATTGCAACACTGGTACAGCAGTAGTATTTTGTCACCTGCCTGCAAGGTAGTAGGCTTTTAAAAACATGTATCCATTGACTGACCGATAATCACCTTTCTCCTCAGAGAGGACCCAGAGTGGCGGACACCATACTCTTATCCTCTGTTATAACCTCACAATCAGGGCATTTTTTTATAGCAGTATCGCCTTTGCATATCAGGCCACACCTCCCTGATGTAGCCAATCCTCCTGGAGCTTACAGTAGGACCTGTACTAAGAGCCTTGTAAGCTCTTAGAGGATTGGCTACATCAGGGGATTGTGACCTAATATGCAAAGGAATTCCTGCTACAAAGGGAAAAAAAGCGCTCTGCTCACAATAACCCTGTCACAATAACCCTGTGAGGTGGGATGTGACCAGCTCTGGGTTGTGAAATACTTGGGAGAGTTGGTGGTGAGGGGGGGAGCCTGGAAAGGGTGGAGTTTTGGGAAGGGAGGGGACTCTGCAGGTATAACGTCATAGAGTTCACCTTCCAAAGCAGCCATTTTTACCTTGAGGTTGGCAGCCCTCATGTGACTGGCCCGGGGCTACCCAGCAAGCTTCCATGGCACAAGTGGGAATCTGACAGGGTCTCCCAGATGCCAGTCCCGCACTCTAACCACTATACATCACTGCCTCCCCCCAAACACAACCCAGGTTTGAGTCTGATCTTCTCTTCTAATCAGGCCTCTCTAAGTCCCACTTTTCCTCATGAGGTGCTTCATTTTAAGGGATCTTTTGTCCCAACAAAGGACAGAATCCTCAATATGTCACAAAAGAGACAATTCCAGGCAGTAAAGACACAGGACCAAGGTGATATGGTTGAATTATGACATTTATCAGATAATGTTTTGATTGCCCACAGTTTAACTCATTTGTCGGATGCCATCAAGATGGGCCATCTGTCAAATGAAGGCAGTGCAGAGAAGGCGAAAAACCTGGGACCACCAGGGAAAAATTCCTTCTCAGCTCCAAATAGCGGCAACTAGAAAAACAATCCTGCACTGTCGGGTTAAAATGGTGGGCATTGCAGTGACAAGAAATTTATTGTGATGAACAGTCATTGTCTTCTGCATCCCGAGTCTTCGGCAAGGCTGCCTCGAGAGAGAAGCCCGTGGCGTCTTCTGTCTTCAGCTGCTCTCTCAGAGGGTTCATAATGAATGGCTCCCGTAACTGGGAGAATCGTCCTGTAAACGGGAGGATAGTTTTGCTGGAAGAGAAAGTTACCTACCTGACTTACCTTCTGCAGGTGGGCACTGCAGTGAGGACAAGGAACTTGTCATGAACAGCCATTGTCTTCGGGATCCTGAGGGTGTCTTCGGCAAGGTTGCCTTGAGAGAGAAGCCCGTGGCATCTTCTGTCTTCAGCCGCTCTCTATGAGGTTTCATAATGAATGGCTCCCGTATCTGGGAGAATCGTCCTGTAAACGGAAGGATAGTTTTGCTGGAAGAGAAAGTTACCTACCTGACTTACCTTCTGCAGGTGGGCACTGCAGTGAGGACAAGGAACTTGTCATGAACAGCCGTTGTCTTCGGGATCTTGAGGGTGTCTTCGGCAAGGTTGCCTTGAGAGAGAAACCCGTGGCGTCTTCTGTCTTCAGCCGCTCTCTATGAGGTTTCATAATGAATGGCTCCCGTATCTGGGAGAATCGTCCTGTAAATGGGAGGATAATTTTGCTGGAAGAGAAAGTTACCTACCTGACTTACCTTCTGTAGGTGGGCACTGCAGTGAGGACAAGGAACTTGTCATGAACAGCCGTTGTCTTCGGGATCTTGAGGGTGTCTTCGGCAAGGTTGCCTTGAGAGAGAAGCCCGTGGCGTCTTCTGTCTTCAGCCGCTCTCTATGAG
The DNA here is from genome assembly GCF_032191835.1 of Heteronotia binoei. NCBI lineage: Eukaryota > Metazoa > Chordata > Lepidosauria > Squamata > Gekkonidae > Heteronotia > Heteronotia binoei. Next base: position 168,556,835 of record NC_083243.1, on the reverse strand, counting down.
GTTTCATAATGAATGGCTCCCGTATCTGGGAGAATCGTCCTGTAAACGGGAGGATAGTTTTGCTGGAAGAAAAGTTACCTACCTAACTTACCTTCTGCAGGTGGGCACTGCAGTGAGGACAAGGAACTTGTCATGAACAGCCGTTGTCTTCGGGATCTTGAGGGTGTCTTCGGCAAGGTTGTCTTGAGAGAGAAGCCCGTGGCGTCTTCTGTCTTCAGCCGCTCTCTATGAGGTTTCATAATGAATGGCTCCCGTATCTGGGAGAATCGTCCTGTAAATGGGAGGATAGTTTTGCTGGAAGAGAAATCTACTTACCTGACTTACGTTTGTCAGGTGGCCTCTTTCAAATATGAGGGTGCACCTGGATCCTGAAAGGGAATGTTACACATTTTGCCATCTTCTACCTTTGGCAGGTAATCTCTCCTAACAAGAGGGGGATGGGAGAGGACTGAGATCAGTCCAGCAGGCCACGGCGGGGAGGGTGCCTCTGAGGATAGGCCAGAAATCCTGGCTTTTTATAGAAATGGTCTGATTTCCTAAGCAACATGGAGCATTATGACATCGTAGAGGCTGTCTTGGCTTCATTGTGACTGATTTTTTCCCCCCATAGGCAGTTTTGAGACCTGTTGGTTTGGGGTATAAGTATGATCATTGTCACTGATAATGACAAAAATGTAAAGAAATAATTATATACGGGGCTTTTTTGGTAGCAGGAACTCCTCTGTCTATTAGGCCATGCCCCTCTTATGTAGCCAGTCCTCCAAGAGCTTACAGGACTCTTATTACAAGGCCTACTGTAAGCTCCAGGAGGACTGGCTATATCAGGGGTGTGTGGTCTAATATGCAAAACAAGCCCTGATTATATACATTGTTGGTTGCATACAGATTTTTGAAGGTTTATTAGTACAGTTTACACAGTGGTTATTTTCATTACTAGTCTGATTTCCGTGTTTCCATTCGGTGGTTTATTTCCTATCTTAGGAATATGACGGACAAACAATTTTTTTTTGTATTTACTACTGATGATCTAAACCAGGGTTGTAAAACTCATTTGTTTTGAGGTCTGGATCTGACATAGATGAGACCTTGTTGGGCCAGGCCATGTTGGGTTGGGCCAAGCCATGTCAGGCCGAGACACTATTTAAGATTAGGTAGCAAAGATATAAATTTTATAAAGAACACATAGAAACACAAATGTTTTTTAAAAACTTAAAAAATGCTTAAAACATTAGCACTCATTGGTCTTAAAGGTGCTTTCTTTGTATTTCTTCCATGGGATCCAGAGAACTGGTAAAAGAAGCTCTGGCTCTTTCTTTCCTTCCCCAGGGGACTGGGCAGGGGGGGAAGGAGCCTCAGCCAATAGAAGGAAGAAAGACTTGGCTCAGCAGCTCTACTGTGCAATTGAGAGAGCCTGGCAAAACAAGCTATTCCTCCCCCCTTCCTCCCCAAGGGAGAAGACTCAGCCAATGGAGAGAAATAGAGGTTTTGCTCTGTAGCTCCTGTGTGATTGAGGAAGCCTGGCAAAGCAAGCTGTGATGCAGAAGGAAGCAAGAGAGAGGGAGAAGGAAGCAGATGACAGGCAGTTGCTCAGGGGCCTGATAGGAGCCCTCTGGGGACCTGATTCGGCCCCTGAACTGCATGTTTGACAACCTTGATCTAGACAGGATAACTGCAAATTACCCCTCTATGTTGAGTATGCAGTTTTAAAATTACTTTCTCCTATGCAGCCACAATGTCTGCTTTATATGTTTTGGTTATTTCCCCTTTTTTGCAGGGGGAAATATTAGAAAGTTTGCGAAATCTTAGCATTCAGCAGAATTCTCACAGGGGGGTTGAACAATGGAGCCCAGGAGCTAATAGTTGGGGTGGGGGTAAGAAAGAGCGAGCACAATAATATTTGGAGGATCTGAAGCTTCGCTCCTGCCCAAAATGAGGCCTGGTACCGCGCAGGGCCGTAGCCAGGGTTTCACATTTGGTGGGCACACCGCAGGATTTGTTGTTGGGGGGGTGGGTGCGAGGAGCCACCTGGTTTGGGGGCCCTGCGCTCTTAGCATTGTAAGCTGCCCTGAGTTTTACAATCTAACCCCCCTTTGCCTGGACGGTCACAGCAGCTCTGCTCCCCCCCACCCCTTTCTTATGTGCCCCTCTCTCAAAGAGAGACCTTGTGACTCCCTCCTGCCCCCTTGCTCTGCATGCTGTGTTAGGGAAGGGGAGAGAAAAAAGCAAAAAGACCAGCAGCAATAGGGTTGCCAATCCCCAGGTGGGGGCAGGGGTTCCCCCGGTTTGCAGACCCTCCCCCCGCTTCAGGGTCGTCAGAAAGCGGGGGGAGGGGAGGGAAATGTCTGCTGGGAACTCTGTTATTCCCTATGGAGATTTATTCCCATAGAAAATAATGGAGAATTGATCTGTGGGTATCTGGGGCTCTGAGGGGGGCTGTTTTTTGAGGTAGAGGCACCAAATTTTCAGTACAGTATCTAGTGCCTCTCCCCAAAATACCCCCCCCTTGTTTCAAAACGATTGGACCAGGGGGTCCAATTCTATGAGCCCCAAAAGAAGGTGCCCCTATCCTTCATTATTTCCTATGGAAGGAAAGCATTGAAAAGGTTGGCCAGAACTCCCTTTGGAGTTCAATTATGCTTGTCACAGCTTTGATTTTGACTCCACCCCAATGTCTCCTGGCTCCACCCACAAAGTCTCCTGGCTCCACCCACAAAGTCCCCAGATATTTCTTAAATTGGACTTGGCAACCCTACTTCACATAGCCACCATTCTCTTTGCTGGAGAGCTTTGGGGGCTTAAAAAAATCTGCTACTCTTCGATTGCTATAGTGTTATAACAACCCATTGCAACATTACAAGTTCCTCTGAATTCTCAGCTTTCATTTTTAAAAAAAGTCTCTACCCCTTCCTATTGTAGAGACGCATCTTTCTTGTTATACCTCTGTAGTGAAAAGAACTAGAGATATAGGCCCATGATACGCACAGATTTTACTGCAGATTTTCAGAGCAGTAAGCCTTTACTCTTGACTTCGATTCTGCGACTGCCTTACACACCATTCTTCTCCCCTCATGTATTTATTCTGCAGCTACAGTTTTTAAAATGCACTTTTCTAAATTGGGCTGGGACATCACTTGTGATGGGGTGGGGGAGATGTCCAAAGTTTTTTTTTAAAAAAAAATTACAAAATTGCCCTATCACAGCTGTACAGTAGTATCCAGTATCCTTCCATTTTAACCCTTGTGGTTCAGGTTTTGCTCATGTATTTTAGCATTAGTTCATTGTCTGAAAGGAAACATAAAGGAACACAGGCAAAGCGGAAAAACCTGATATTGAAATTGACAAAACTTTTTTTTAGCCTGACAAGCAGCTGTGAAGCCCAGTTTTCCATACTACAGAGCATCAGGCAGGGGTCGTTTTGTAGAAAAAAGAGGTACTGGAGCTCATAGATACAATTCAATTGCAGAACTCATTTGCATATGCCACACACACACCGGAAGGTGAACTAAATTATATCAGCTCAGCATCTACCTTAAAATGCTTCATAAATTATAATTGTCATAATAAAACCTTACTCCCATCATACTTTTAAAATTACTTTCTCCTATGTGGTCACAGTGGTATGTTGAAGATTTCCATCTGTTTGCTTTATATGCTTTCTTTATTTTCCCCTTTTTTGTGTGTGGTGAGAAATATTAGAAATGTTGTCAAATCTTACAGTTCAGCAAAATTCTCACAGGGGGGTTTGAACAATGGAGTCCAGAAGCATGTATGGGGGGGGGGGGCGTTGGTAAGAAAGAAAGAGCACAATAAAATTTAGAGGTTCTGGAACTCCACTCCTGTGAGCTCCTGTCCAAAATGAGGCTTGGCACCAGTAGATTCTCTGCTGTGTTATAAGCCACTGTGAAAAATTGGAGTCACATTATAGTATGGAGGAACATGCTGACTGTACAGAGTGCATGACAGGAGCTGCTGACACTGGCATTACAAGCTGTGATCACTGGCAACATGTGTGCACGCGCGCATGTGCAAAGCCAGCTGCAACTCCACCATGCTTTGCACAGGGCTGTAATTTATATGGGGGAGAAGTCATCCGGAAGAAGCCCTGGAGAGCTTTTTTAGTCTTGTGCCAAGAAATTGGGGGAAAAAATGGGGGTAGTATTTTTGTCAATGCCCTATTGCAGCTGCATAACAACACTAATTCCCTGCTCCTCCTTGCAATTTTGCATGTTTTTTTATTTGTGATTCTCTAGCTGGATCCTGGAGATTGGTTGTGATCTTGGCAGTTTTTTACTGTATGTCCTGTGTGGATTGCACTCTGTCTTCCAAATGGCTCAATTCCAAGTGATTCTTAGGTTTGGCAGTTTGCAGAAGGTTCATGTGTCTCAGCCACCATTTTAAGGTTAGGCTTCTGGAGACTGCCAACATTGTCCTGCTCCAACTTTGTTCCCTAAAGGATTAGAGGGACAAGTGTTTCCAAAGCTTTAGGTTTCCCATTCCAGTGTCTCTCTCTCTCTTTAAATCTCATGTCAGTTTCATTTCATGCTGACAATCCCTCTCTTTATTTTGTTTGCATGCAGCACTGCAATCCTTCGTAGTCATCTTCTTTTGCACTGGGATGCTGCTGTTTCCTGATCCCCCTTTCGAGTCAATACCAGCAGGGAACTAAACCTCATGCAGCTCCTTTTAAACTTCCCCCATCATTTTATTTTTTAAAAATTCAGATATCAGAGACTAGAGATAGTCTCATATTGCTAAACTCATGTCGCTTGTAAAAAAAATAAAAAACAAAGAGGAAATGGAGCTTGTACACCAATGAAGGGGGAGGATGGCAGAAGGTGCAGAACGGGAAGAATGACCTCAGTGTGGGCTGGGGAGTGATCTTTGAAAGGCGACAAAAGGGGTGGGGAATACAAGGGGATTTGTATGCTTTTGAATTACCTTCAGCTTGAAAGTAGAACAAGGGGAAAATTGGCACAAATACACTTTCAGAAAACCCAGAGTGACCCAGAGTGACCACAGAGCAATCTGAGTGTGAAGGGAGGAAAATCAATGTAGAATTAAAGAAAACTCAACAGACATGTATGGTGAAAGTGAGAGAAAACATAATAGGCCTTATTTTTTACTGGGAAACTTCTCAACAAGGATGTGTGTGATGGGGTTATCCTGGAACCGCTCCCCCCTCAGTTCCCAGACCCAAGCTCCAATTTGGTGGGTAGGGCTGCCTGGGAACTTCCTTGCTGGAGAGAAAGATACCAAGTAGAATGGATACAATGGACAAAGAAATACAAAAATCCACAGTATACATCCAGACTAATTAGAAATACATCAAGGGTTCTTGGCATTGATGTGCAGCCCCAACAATTAGTAAACTACCAGAGGTATATACTTTTCTTGTAGCTATAGATACTAATGTACCTACTGATGCACCTATCCTGTAAGACTTCCATGGATGTGATGCAAGCCAAACTAGAACTGATCCAATGAACAGACCCAAATCCCTCCCCTTTTTTCTATCTTTGGGGTCAGGAAGCTCTCAGATAGTTAAGGAAGCTAGGTTCTGATACTCTATCTATTAAGACTTTGATACTGGCACCACTAACTCCTGGAATGTATAAATATCCTCTAAGGCAAAAATCATGCAGAGTTATTTGTACCAGAAGGCCACAGCACCAGCAGTGTCCTGAAGCTTCCTGGGAAACAGAACCAAAGATTCAACAACAGAGGCTAATTTATTATAGAAATTAAAGTGACAGGTTTAGCAGGGGACTGAGGCTCATCTGAGGCCCCAATTCCACAACAGTCCCCCCCTTTTGTATTTATGTGTGTATGCATGTATGTGCAATTGTGTCTGCACCTGGAAGTCATGGAGACCTCTGCTGACTGACCCCTACTGGTGGCCTGGAGGATATACATAGAGGTGGCTGAATAAATCCTGCCCCCACCTCCTGGCTGCTGACATTCCAAAGAGGTCTCCCATTCACGTATTTGCCAGAGTCAACTCTGCTTAGCGTCCGAAATCTGATGAGTTCAGAACAGTTTCCCCCCTTTGAGGCTCAGTCTTCTGCCTCATTCACAAAATTTGGTCCGTTTACTACATGGTGATTCATACATGGGTAGGGGAGCTGGAGCAGGCCATGATACAAAAACCCAGCCCAGAAATCCATGTCACAATAAAATACAAAGCTAAATTTACTAGTTATTATGAAATCAAATTACAGTGTGTTCAGATGGCACAGGAGTAGGGAATCTATCTTTTACTTTGACCCATAATATTAATACCCATGCATATTGATACTAATAATGACAATATTATTGGTTAAATAAGGTTTCCCAACAGTACTTGTCTCTGAAAACAATTACAAAATACATCTCATTTTCTTCTAGGTTCTATTAAACTGAATAAATGCTCATACCATTTCTACATTCAACAATAATAAAACTTCAAATAATACTTTCAAATTCAAGGAACTAATAAAGGCAAAGATAAATCAATGTTTATAGATTGCTTCCTTTTTATTTCTATTGGGTCTATTGTCCATGAACAGGAAGAAAGCTAAAAAAATATTCTAAATTGGGCAATGTCATAGACAATTTGTAGATCTATGTTTAAAAAAAACGCCTTTCACTTCTCATAATATAAAAATTAGTAGAATCCAACAACAAAAATAGCAAATAGGCAAAGTCCTCTTAAATATCTTGTACAGATCTGCACGGTGTCTGGTAGGGTTGCCAAGTCCAATTCAAGAAATATCTGGGGACTTTGGGGGTGGAGCCAGGATACATTGGGGGTGGAGCCAGGAACAAAGGTGTGACAAGCATAATTGAACTCTAAGAGAGTTCTGGCCATCACATTTAAAGGGATAGCACACCTGTCTTCCTTCTATAGGAAATAATGGATAGGGGCACCTTCTTTTGGGGCTCATAGAATTGGACCCCCTGGTCCAATAGTTTTGAAACTTGGGAGGTACTTTGGGGAGAGACACTAGATACTAGACTGAAAATGGGACTTCCAGTGTAATGGCGTGGTGAAGCAGAACGAATCTCCCAAGCTCTGGGGGAAAGTTCTGTTTTGGTGGGCAATTGAGAGAGCTTTCCTATGGGAAGTGACTCCTAAGAGGTATCAGGGGATACCTCATAGTCCGGGGAGCTTTTTGGGGACTGGAAGAGAAGCAGAGGCTCTTCTTTCAGCCCCATTCTGTCCCTTTGGCCGATGCCCTCCAACACTTCGGTGCCTAACCGGGCCACCGGGTAAGGAGCAGACGGGGTGAGCGAAAAATCTCTGTAAGAGACTCCCAACAAGAAGAAACAGAAAGCCAAAATTGACTCCAATAGAAAACATACCTGGACTCAAATACAAAAAGGTATGGTTCCTTAGAACGAGGAAACAGAGACGCGGGCAGAGACGGAGGCGCGGACGCGGAGCTGAAGGGAGGTTTGAGAAAAGAATCGTGGGCGGCTTAGAGCTCCGGCGTAGTGCCGGCAAGCAAACGCTTTGTACTTTGGAGGGTGGCACTTGATAGAGAACAAGAGGAGGAGAGGCTGGAGAGACGTACAAACTGAGAAGTTTTAAGACTAACCTTCCATAATAAAGCTGAAGCTGAAGCCCCGTGGAGCCTGGAGGATCCGAGAGAGAAGTGGACAGCAGCCGACGGAGACGGGTGGCGACCATTTGAAGATTTGGTATCTGGAGAGCAGTTGTAATTCTGAGTGATCTGCAGCCCTCACCTGGAGACTAGCAATAATGGTTCTCCAGGAGGAAATGGCTGCTTTGGAGGGTGGAGTCTGTGGCATTGTACCTTCCTCAAACCTTGTACCTTGCTATGACATTGTACCTTCCTCAAACCCCACCCTCTCTAGGCTCTACCCCTCATATCTCCAGGAATTTTCCAACCTGGAGTTGGCAATCCTATCTCTTTACCAGTCAACCTAACTTTATTTACCCCTCTGACTTAGGTTTTCCATCTCCTCCCCTCTCCCTGCTGCCTCTACCTAGGAAAAGGACAGTCTTTCTCCAAAGTGGGGACCAGAGCAGCTTACATCATTCTCCTCTTCCCCTTTAATTCTGCACAATAACCCTGTCAGGTGGATTAGGCTGAAATCACCCAGTCAGTTTCCACAGCAAGAACCTGGGTCTGGCAGACCCTGCTCTGAAGTGCTAATTTCTGTGCCACACTGACCGGCATGGGGAGGAGGTGCTGCTGCTGAACAGTAGCAAGCAGCCAGGCCTAGTTAAGTCATGCCAATAAGGTGGGATCAAGTCTCCCAGAGGATACTGCCAGGCCTAGGGTAGCCAATCTCCAGGTGGAGCCTGTATATCTCCTGGTATCACAACTGAACTCCAGATGACAGATCGCCATTCCCCTTGAGAAAATAATGGCTTTGGAGGGTGGGCTCTATGTCATTATATTAAGCTGAGGTCTCTCCCCTTCCCAAACACTGGCTTCTGTAGACTTCACCACAAAATCTCCAGGAATTTTCCACCAATCTGAAACTGGCAACCCTAGTCAGGACTGGCCCCAGGGTTGGATTAACAATTAGGCAGAGTAGGAACTGGCCTATGGGCCCCCATGACTTTAGGGCCCTTGCGCTGGTTTGCTTTTCCAGGGCCGTGGGAAGAAGCCCAAGGAGATCACTGTGTGTGTTTGCCTTGTCTTGCAAAAGCCCAGGGAGATTGACAGTCTGTTTCCTTGCAAAAGCTCAAGGGGTTGAAAAAGACTTGCTTGCACCTTGACTCTGCTAGTCTGGGGTGGGGAGAAGGAAAGACTCTCTCTTGCCTTGTAAAAGCCCAGGGAGATTGTCTCTGGAAGGTGTGTGTGTGCCTTTAAATCTCACTGACTAGAGCTGTATGGGCTGGGCAAGCAGACAGAGCAACATGGCTCTGTGAAGCATGTATGAGAAAGGAAGAAAAGTGTTTGTTTGGAGTAAAATTCCACCCTAGGCTGCCCCCCTAGATTTTCCTGTTAGTCTGGAGAAGTTGTGGAAATGCAACAGAAGCTTACATTCACCAATTCCTGTGAGTAAATTGCCCCAGTGAGATTACAGATGTGTGGGCTTGCAAACTTCTTATTTTGGCTGCTGTGTGTGTGTGTGAGAGAGAGAGAGAGAAGGGGGGGCAGCTGTTGGGGGCGAATGAGGAAATAAAAATTCTATTTAAGGGAACTTCCCTGCTGTATTTTTTTTATTTATTTTAGGGAATGGAAAAGTCTCCTGGCTTCACCCTCAAAGTCCCCAGCTATTTTTGAGTTGGATCTGGCAACCCTGTGCTCTGTTGTCCACAGGGCAAGTGCTTTGATTCAAATGATTCAAGCTGAGTTGCATTAATCAGAAATGAGCAGCATTTACTGTATCTTGTGATCAGTGTTCCCTCTAAGCAAGTTAGCATGAGCTAGCTTACAGATTTTTAGCCCCCAGCTCACACATTTTTGTCTCAGCTCCTCAGGAAGGATGACCCCAGAGTACTTATGCAGTATTTCACAACTTTAATGCCAGTTGCTCACGAAGTAGAATTTTTGCTCACAAGACTCTGCAGCTTAGAAGAAACGTTGCTTATGATCATTGGTAAATTGATAATGTTTACTGATCAAGATCTAAGTATCACAGAGACTTTATTAGAGAAAGGAAATCTGAGGCAAGGTGGCAAATTAATAAATTTTTAAGTACATTTTTATTTAGTAGATTTTTATCCCACCCTTTCTCCAAGGTACTCAAGGTGGATTACATGGTTCTTCTCTCCTCCATTTTATCCTCAAAACAACACTGTATATTACATTAATATGATGCAGTTACTGATCTAAAGTCAGCTAGAAAACTTCACGGCAGAGTGAGGATCTGAGCAGGCTCATCAAGGTAGAATACGATAGATAATGGGATTAATTCAAGTGCAATGTAAAATAATTGGTTGAAATTAAGTATTTAGCAAGTGGAATAGTTCACTTACTTTTTCAGATGCTAGGTGATGAAATCATGAAAATGCTTCCCAATTGTACAGCAATTGTCAAATCATGATTTCATTTTAAACACAATTGTACAGGTGTTTTTAAGCCTTAGCAACAGAATCCCCTGGGTTTCCTCATCTTTTGCTTGTCTTGGTATTTTTAATGGGGGGGGGGGGCTGGTTGCACAGGCTGCCTCTTCCACCACAAGAGTGCCTGAAAGTCATGGTGACAATTCATCTGTTTTCGAAAATTGGCTATCAGGATGGGGGGAGGGCACCAGAAGTTAGCTTTGTCTAGGGTGCCAGATAGTGTAGGGCCGACCCTGTGCCTTTCTCTGCGTCTCTCCCACAGCTTTGTCAAAGGGGCTTTTGAGAAGGTGCCTGCAGGAAATATTAAGAGATAATTTGTGAGAGGGACCCTGAGATTTTGACTGCCTAAGGGCCTCCACAGGGTTTAATCCGGCTCTGATTGGCCCCAATGAGTTCTCCCTCAAAGGCCAAAATAGGCCTGGAGAGGGTCTCCCCTCACTTTTACTGACAGAACCTAGCAACAGCCACTGCCTAGCAGCTTCCCCAGTGGCCCAATCCTCATCAGTCCTGGGGCTGGAGGATGAGGTTGCTCTTTGAGTGTCATGTGGCTCAGCCAAAAGGAGGGTAGGTGAGTTGTCCCCAATATGGCTATATATATAGCAACAGATAACTCTGTAGCAACCTATGCAGGCCTCAGATTCAGTGGGAGCTCACAGGAGCACAGCTCCTGAACCTTTCTGAAAGTTCCACCTCTTCCTTCTGGGAGTGCCACCTCTTCCTTCTGAGAGTTCCACCTCCTTGTTCATTGAATAGTATGTGCAGCTGCATAACAATCTCTGGATGAGCTCCACCACCTATTTCTCTACAAAACAACCCCTGAACCTTTTTAATAGAGATTTGGTGGAAAACTTGGTACACTCATGTTTTAAATAAATAAAACAAAAGCATGTAACTCTGCTTTTGCTCTGTACATCCACTGAATGTTGGAAATTATTACAGCTATATTATCTACAAGTGGGGGCCCTGCAGGAATCTCACAGAAGTGAAAATTCCATTTCTCCACCATGACCCTCTCTGTTGCTGCCTCTGACTTGTCCCACCATCTCTGCCTCGCCACTCTTTGCCCACTGTCACACATGCCAGCTCCTTCTTGTAACTCCCCTAATTGCTTTGGCTCCTTCTCTCCTTCTTCCTGTTCACTTTAGCTTCCACCTGCCCATCCTTAATCCCTTCCCTTTGGATTAGCTCCCCCCTCTTGCCTGTCTACTTTTTGCGTTGGAGAGGAGAGAGAAACAAGTGCGCAGGGCAAGGAAGCTTAAGCTTGTATAGTTGCATGAGATGGGGAACAATCATCACCACTATTAGGTCTAGGGCTATTAGTCAGAAGGGCTGCAATTACAGCTCTGGGGTAGTAATGCCTAGACATAAAATTTCCATTAAAACCAATGGGGAAAAACAACAATTATCACATTGATTTCCTAATACAACAGGATTTAATTTCAATATTAAATAATTAGACATCACTTTTTAAATGAATCAACTGTAAATCAATGAATCAAAAGTAGCCTTATTTTTTTTTTTGCACTTCTCTAACAGAGAAATATCATCTAAGGCATTTTCTTTTCTTTCTAACAGTTTATTGCTTCTGGCTCCCTTTCTGTGTCAGCTGAGAATCCCATGGGTGCCTCCTTGGTGAGATATATTTAATGTTTTCATTTCCTTTGTAAATCTTGGGAGTACAAAAAAAGTCTTATTTTATCTACAACTATAGCAATGATCTGTACTGTTCAGATAATGTATTTGCTATAAACCTTGCTTGACTGAGGCAAGGGGAAGCTATGACCCATCAAATCCTACTTTCCTAAACACAGCCAATGATGACATTGAGACCTTCCTTCAAAAATGGAAAAATCTGAGGCAATCCTGTGTCAGATCCTGGAAGCTTCCTTCATTCAAGGATCAGACAGGCAACAGAGCACTCCTGGTGACTTCTGGCTTTACCTTGATAGCATGAAAGCCCCTCCCTACAATTTCCATCAGGGAGTCCCCAGTGTGTCTCCTTCCTATTCAAGCTCATTTCCAGGCTGGTGTCAGAAGTGTGGGACGCTGCAAGTTGTGAACTTCTTTCATTAGACTTTGCACCTCTAACTTTTACCTTTTCAGTATGAAAAGCTGCCACACTGCACTGATTCACATAATTTGATGGTCACATCACAAGCTGTCCACTCTATCTAGTGCCCAGCATTAGAAAATCTAATTTTGTAAGAATGAGTATAGGTCAGGGGTTGCATATGAATCAGATCCTGTTAGGCATCATAGAAAAGACTAGCAAAGGTCCATCTGAAAAAAATGGCAGTCTGGTTAGAGACAGCTCTCTTTACTAGGCTCAGAGGATGATCTATACCCCTTCTTGCCTCTTTTGTTTACACTGACATCTGCATCTCCCCAAGCGCCCTTTTAAAAGTGTACTAATGTAGTTGCCCCAATCTGGATAGCTGAGGCTAGCCTGATCTTCTCAGATCTAAGAAGGTACTCAGGGTTGGCCCGGGTGAGTATTTGGATGGAAAACTACCAGGGAACACCAGGGTCACTATGCAGAGGCAGGCAATAGCAACTACCTTTGAATGTTGCTTGCCTTTAAAGCCCTAAGGCACGGGTGTCAAACATGTGGCCCGGGGGCCAAATCAGGCCCCCAGAGGGTTCCTATCAGGTCCATGAGCAAGTCTGCTTTTTCCTCCCTCTCTCTTCTGCTTCACAGCTTGCTTTACCAGGCTTGCTCAATCGCACAAGAGCTACAGAGCAAAGCCTCTATTTTCTCCATTGGCTGAGGCTCCTCCCTTGGGGAGGAAGAAGAGGAGGGAGAGAGCTTGCTATGCCAGGCTCTCTCAGTTGCACTGGGAAAAACAACAAAATACTCTCTCCGTTTACAAAACTATTTCTCAGTGTAATATATAGTCACAACAATTCATAGCAATTTTGCAATACAAATATGCAGTTAGAAAACCATCCTGTGCATGACGTAGCTACTGTTTTGGATATAAGCCACCCTTCTTCTAGGGTCTGTCTTCCATATTCATAGGTTCAGTAGACTTGTGGTACTACAACAATTCCTGGGTTCTTCTGTTTTTTTAAAGTATTTTTAGTTCTTGTGGAATTGTTGTAGCACTACAAGTCTACTGAACCTATGAATATGGAAGACGGTCCCTAGAAGAAGGGTGGCTCACACCCGAAATGAAATTGGACCGGTTCTTTTTATCGTTGAACTGGATTCAGAAAACATTATGATTTATGGACAGTTGTGCACAGGATGGCTTTCTAACTGAATATTTGTATTGCAAAATTGTTATGAATTGTTGTGACTATATATTACACTGGGTAACAGTTTTGTAAATGGAGAGAGTATTTTGTTGTTTTCCCCAGTTCATTGTACCTCCGTGGTCCCGCTGTTTGCTGATGTCTCTCAATTGCACAGCAGAAGCCTTTCTTCCTTCTATTGGCAGAGGCTCCACCCCCTCCTCATCCCCTAGGGAGGGAGGAAAAGAGCTAGCATTTCCTTTGGCCAGTTCCCTTGATCACACGGGAGAGATACAAAATTTTGAATTGTGTTTGTCTCCAGGCCTGGCGCTAGGGGTTCTGCCACTCTCGGCAGACCCCTGCGTCGCACCCCTCCCCAAGCGCCCTTTAATTTGTGTGCGTGTGTGTGTGCAAGGCACAATGATGTCACTAGTGACATCATCATGCAGGGTGGCATGGGGAGAGAGGGTGATGGGTGGCACATAAGAGTGCTGCCATGCCGCCACTTTCCCCTTGCATTGCCTGGCCGCTTTCAAGCCAAGTTTCGGGTTGAAAGCGACCGGGCGGTGTTAAAACGCCACACTCTTCAGAGGCTTCTAAGGAAGCCTCCAAAGAGCATGGCAGCCAAGCAGTGCCTTCCAGCTGGGCAAGGGGAGTAAGGGGGTGCCTGGTGGCACCCTCAGGCGGGTTAGCACCCTAGGCAGCTGCCTACCCCACCTACTCCCACATACTGCCCCTGTTTGTCTCTGTCCTTTATAAAGTTTATATCTCCTCTACCTGGCATTACATTTTATGACATACATGGCCTGGCCCAACAAGGTCTCATTTATGTCAGATCCGGCCCTCATAACAAATGAGTTTGTCACCCTGCCCTAGGGAGTTGCCATAAATTGGCTGTGTCTTGGTGGTAACCTCCCCCCCTACCAAAAAAAAAAGTATAAATGTATGTATTAGCTAGATAGTGAATCAGGTGATTGTACAGAAGTTCTGGAAGAAATGGAAAAGGTAGGCACATGGGGAAATGAGAACGAGGCAGAATGAGGGAGTTTATACTTAAGTAACTAGTGTCATTCTGTAGTTCTTTTCACTCCTTTTTATTTTGTTAGAATGTTTCTTTGCAATATGTTACTAAAGAGACATTCAGTTTTTAGCTTATTTTTTAGATAGGGTTGCCAAGTCCAATTCAAGAAATATCTGGGGACTTTGGGGGTGGAGCCAGGAGACTTTGGGGGTGGAGCCAGGAGACATTGGGGTGGAGCCAGGAACAAGAGTGTGACAAGCATAACTGAACTCCAAGAGAGTTCTGGCCATCACATTTAAAGGGACAGCACACCTTTTTAAATGTCTTCCTTCCATAGGAAATAATGAAGGATAAGGGCACCTTCTTTTGGGGCTCATAGAATTGGACCCCCTGGTCCAATCGTTTTGAAATTTGGGGGATACTTTGGGGAGAGGCACTAGATACTATATTGAAAATTTGGTGCCTCTACCTCAAAAAACAGCTCCCCCAGAGCCCCCGAAACCTCCAGATCAATTCCCCATTATACGCTATGAGAAGACGTTTCCCTCTCCACCCCCTCCCCCTCCCCCCGCCCCCCCCCCCCCCGTTTCTGGGAAATCTGATGCAGGGGACAGAACTCACTCACCTCCGGAGGTGCAAAGGCACATGGTCCTTTGGGGGCGTGGCTGGGCTCCCCTCCCTTCACCGGCCAGCTGACTGGGGGCGGGAAGCAGCCTGAGAAAACGGAAGAGCTCTGGCTGCTGCGATCGGGGCTGGGTGGGAAGGGCTGCCGTTCTCCCCCCTCCCCTCCCCCCGCTTTCCCTTTTATGGCCAGCGGGGGGAGGAGGCTCCAAATCGGGAGTCTCCAGGCCTAGCGGGGGATTTGGGAACCCTATTTTTAGATTATACAGTTGTCCCACATAAATAAAACAGGATTTTCTTTAACTGGAACATTAAAGTTTGAAGAAAGCAATTGCACAAATCCTGTGTAATAATTAGGAGTGTGCAAAAAGAAGAAGTATTTTTCAGATTTGGGTTTATCGGATCTGAAAAATATACTTAAATACTGAATTTCCCAAGTACCAATTCCAGTATGGTATTTATATTTGTGCAAAATTCCAGAATCCTGAATTATAACCTATGGGGCCATTGAAGCAAATGGCAAATCCTCCCTGAGGTATATTTGGTCTGAGGGACTACTTTTGAGGGCAGATGCACCAAATTTGCAGCATAGCTGCTTGAGCCTCTCCTCAAAAGAACCCCCAAGTTTCAAAAAGATTGGACCAGGGGGTCCAATTCTATGGGCACCCAAAGAGGGTGTCCCTATCCTTCATTGTTTCCAATGGAGGAAAATAGCCAGGCAATGGAGTAGTTAGGTCAAACCACAGAATCTCTGAACTAGAAACTGAAGCAAGGCAAAGCCAGTACACAGAAAACCAATAATGCTTTGTTTTCTTCCAAAGCCAAGGGCAAAACGTGAGAAACTTTATACAGCATTTCCTCAGGGAAGGCCTCAGAAAGTGAGAGGGAGGGAATTGTATGTCCACCCTGATCCTCCTCTCTCTGTAGGAGCAGTACACCAACCATCACAAACTGAGCGCAGCCTAGGAGCTGCAGCTGCACTTCATCACAGGCTCTCCCTTTGTCACATCTCCCACCTCATGGGATGGTTTCAAATTCACACACTTCTATAACTCTACTCTCATCAAGATGAATGACAGTTTTTGTGGTGCTGTTTTAATTTCAGCATGGAATTTTGGTTTGGGGTGGCTGTTGAGTGCCTTGCTGAGTGAACCCTTGAGTAGTTCATACCACACCCACACCTTCAGACTAGGCCACAGCGCCCCCCCCCCCAACAAACACACACAATCACCAGGCCCATGCCATATAACAAGGCAGAACTCCAAACTCCAAGTACAACAACTAGAAACCAGAAGTCTGCCTACTAGAACCAAACTAAATGGAACAAATAACTAGGCTTCCTTCCTCCCACAGCCCCCCCAGCAGGAATAAGAGAACCTAACCAAAGAGAACTAGACACTCTGCCTGAGGCCACATACTAGCCCACAGGCCTCCTTCACACATCCCACAACCTACCCACAAGACCCAAGAACAAGGAACAGTAAGAAGAAAACTTTCTTAAAATGCTGTAAGCCAAACCCTCCTCCTTGTCTGCTGCTCCACTCAGACAGGACAGGATCTGATCCAAAGTCCAGAAGATTCTCAGGCAGAGAGCAGAAGCTGAGGCAAAAAGCCAGCCTGGCAGCCAGTTTCTCCAATCCAACCCACCCCCCTCCAGTGAGACAATTAGGTGGCCTTTGGAAACCAGTTTGCAAGTAACTGGGAAAGCAATTTGCAAACCAATGCAAAAGCATAAACACTGCAATGATTAGCTCAAAACTCCCCCAAATGGGCTTTTGCAAATGACCCAGCAGAAATGCCTTTCCCCCTCCCCCTTGTTGCCATGGAAATCAGATCAAACAGTGGGAATGAGACCAAATAAGGCAAGGTAATATAGCCCTTAACTTTCTAGCTGCTATTAGATGCTATTAGAATCGCTACTCATCTAGACAAATAACTTCTCTAAAGTGCTTCCAGCATTTATTCAATTTTTTTCTCAGCTCGGGAAAGCTGAATGCACACCCCTAGAAACAATCAGATATGACTTGTGGGTTCTCCTCAGTTTCTGTATGCAAGATACTCAAGTTGGATTACAACTCTGGCGTGTGTGGAGAAAGGGCTTCACCTCACATACACATCATGTTCTCAACCAGAAATGGTCTGGAGGGTGGTATTTGGCCCACTGTAGAAACTCATCTGTGCACTCATAGGTTTAGCCACCTGGGAAAATAGTGCAATTTCAGGGTGGGGGTGGGCTGAAGCCCTTCATCATGTGTACCACACTCACCATCCAAATTGGGCACCCCACATGCAGGAATCAAGAAGAACCTGTAGCTCAAATCTGACTTTAGCACAGGATACAGTGTGGAAAACTCCATACTCAACCTCCAATGTGTACATGTGTGCCAGGCCTCTGAGCTGTATTCTTAATCAAGAGAGATGCCAAAGCATATTAGTCTCTACAGTTTTTTAAAAAAATCCTTTTACAGAGTCTGGGGATGCTTCAGGTATACCCTACAGCTTAAAACGTTCTGGACGCCTTACATATTTAACTAGATCTGACAAAGAAGTCAGGGTGACTTCTTAGAACAAACGTGTGCCTTGTTGCTTTCTGTCCATGGAGGTAACCTGATTCTTTGTGTCTGATTTTCAGGTGAAGTGCAGTGTGGGAATGAACATCACAAGTGCTGTCATGGCATTAATTGGCATGATTCTATATATAGCTGAGTTGGCTATAAATTCACTGTATTCTTTTCATCTTTATTTGTCAGGGGTAAGTGAACACGTTTCACAAAGATCTTTGACTTTTTTAAAAAATTTAAGTTTATTAAGATCTTTGACTTTATGAACCAGATATAAGGATGGGAATACCTCAAGGAGAGAAACCATAGCTTGAGTGATTTTTGCTGCATCAGCCAAAAAAGGTAACAGCTCTGCACTTTTAAAGGTGTCTAACCTCTGAAACTGTAGGAAAACAACAATTAAATCTTAGATTGTTCACAGGGTTCTCCTTTAAATGTTGGCTTTCAAAATTTGGAATTCTTACAACCATTGCGGGCTTACGGGGCGGGGGACAAATGCACAATTATTTAATTACTCTTTTTCAGGGCTTCTTCTCCATGATAACACCATTAGAAAATCCTGGTAGATCAGAGCTAATGTCCATCCAGTCCAGAATCCTGCTTCCCACAGTAATAAACAGGGACTGAAGGCAATATCCCTCCTCATTGTTGCTGCCCAGGAACAAGTATTCAGTAGCATACTGCTTCTGAAAATGGCCTCTGTAGTTACAAGCCGTGTCACAACCAGTTTCCTTTCTTAAATCTTCCATTATGATTTTAAATAAGGCTGTCATTTAATGTAAGGTCGTCCTTAATTTTGCCACTTAATGGCAAAATAGGGTTGCCATAGGAGATCTGGTATAACCGGAACATTTGTGGGAACTCTGAAATAAATGAAAAGGATTCTTAAAAGTTCAACGAAGCTTGACAGTTTGACAAAACTTCAGGTTGACACTACATTTAATCATATGACATTTCTTTGAGTATTTTAATGATCGTTAAAAACAATTAAATAAAATTATCAACATTTGTCATGAAAGTTTTGCACACCTCTCATTCAAAAACATGAACATTCATGCTGGTTCCCCAACATAGTTCCTTACCAAGGAAGGAGAGCGCTCTACACACAACTCATTGTAGGCTGAGAAAGACAGTTTAGTAATCGAATCAGTGTCAGTAACTGTTCTATCATTCATCAAAGAACACATTCATTCATCACACCAAGTGAAAATGGATGACATCTTCATTCATTATTATTTTTTTACCATACTAAAATCTGAACATTACAAAGGTAAAAATATCATAAGCAATGTGCACATGACTCAACCCATATTTGTCTTTTCAAACTAAGTAGACAGGAAAGGAAACCCTATAAACTGCAAACTCTTTTACTTTCATGCTCATACACCAAACTGGCTCAATTACAAGAGCCAGTTTGGTGTAGTGGTTAAGTGTGTGGACTCTTATCTGGGAGAACCGGGTTTGATTCCCCACTCCTCCACTTGCACCTGCTAGCATGGCCTTGGGTCAGCCATAGCTCTGGCAGAGGTTGTCCTTGAAAGGGCAGCTGCTGTGAGAGCCCTCTCCAGCCCCACCCACTTCACAGGGTGTCTGTTGTGGGGGAGGAAGGTAAAGGAGATTGTAGGCCGCTCTGAGACTCTGTCCTTGAAATGGCAGCTGCTGTGAGAGCCCTCTCCAGCCCCACCCACCTCACAGGGTGTCTGTTGTGGGGGAGGAAGGTAAAGGAGATTGTAGGCCGCTCTGAGACTCTGTCCTTGAAAGGGCAGCTGCTGTGAGAGCCCTCTCCAGCCCCACCCATCTCACAGGGTGTCTGTTGTGGGGGAGGAAGGTAAAGGAGATTGTGAGCCGCTCTGAGACTCTTCGGAGTGGAGGGCGGGATATAAATCCAATATCTTTATCTTCTTCATCTTCCTCCAATGAGACCAACATCAGGTCTTAAAGCCATTCCAACTCCTGACGCAGTTCAATAACAGCACAGTAATTGTGTTGGCAAAGACACATTTCTAGTATAGTAATAATCGAGGATCATGGTACTTTCTTCTAAGTGGATCCAGGTGGGCAGCCGTGTTGGTCTGAAGCAGTAGAACAAAATTTGAGTTTGAGTTTAAGTCCAGTGGTACCTTTAAAACCAACGAAGTTTTATTCAAGGTATGAACTTTTGTGTGCACGCACACTTCCTCAGTTACACTGAAATAGAAGGTAACAGAGGGGATCTTTCCCACACCTCTGAAAGAGGCTGTAGTATGCTCCCTCTTAAAAAATTAACTGCAGACCTGGCCGAATTGGCGAACTATCGGCTGGTGTCAAACCTACCCTTTTTGGGTAAGGTTATAGAGCGGGCTATGGCGACCCAATTACAAGGGTTCCTGGATGACACTTCTGCACTGGATCCATTCCAGTCCAGCTTTCGTCCAGATCATGGGACGGAGATAGTTCTGGTTACCCTTATGGATGACCTCCTGCGACATCTAGATGGAGGCGGCTCAGCGGTGCTGTTGTTGTTAGATCTGTCAGCCGCATTTGATACGGTTGACCACCATCTACTGTCTAGCTGCCTCGCCGACATGGGGATTCGGGGGTCTGCCTTGCAATGGCTGGCCTCTTTCCTCCAAGGTCAGGGATAAAGGGTGGTGATAGGGGAAGAATCGTCCCGGAGGCACCCACTCATATGTGGTGTGCCACAAGGGGCAGTTCTGTCCCCGATGTTATTTAACATCTACATGCGCTCCCTTGCCCAGATTGTCAGAAGATATGGGCTGGGGTGTCACCAATATGCAGATGACACCCAGCTCTATCTATTGATGGGTGGCCGATCTGGCTGCGTCCCAGACAACTTAGACCTGGCATTACAAGCCGTGACATCTTGGGTCAGGCTGAGTCGACTGAAGTTGAATCCGACGAAGATGGAGCTTCTCTAACTGAGCCACGGTGGCCCAGGAAGGGAGATCCCCTTGCCGGCTTTTGATAGGGTGCCACTA
The DNA here is from genome assembly GCF_032191835.1 of Heteronotia binoei. Taxonomy (NCBI): domain Eukaryota; kingdom Metazoa; phylum Chordata; class Lepidosauria; order Squamata; family Gekkonidae; genus Heteronotia; species Heteronotia binoei. Next base: position 168,536,396 of record NC_083243.1, on the reverse strand, counting down.
ATTTCGGCCACAAAGGTCAAGAGCCTGGGAGTGCTCCTGGAGTCCTCCTTGTCTATGGAGGCCCAGGTAGCAACCACTGTCAAGTCCGCCTTTTTCCATCTCCTTTTCTGGAGCACTGCGACTTAGCAATGGTGATCCATGCTACGGTCACCTCGAGAATAGACTACTGTAATGCCCTCTACATGGGGCTGCCCTTGACTCTGACTCAGAGACTACAGCTAGTGCAGAATGCTGCAGCACAGTTGTTAATGGGACTCCCGATATGGGAGCACATTAAACCAGTGCTGAAAGAGCTGCACTGGCTGCCAATTGTGTTGTGAGTCCATTTCAAAGTGCTGGTATTGACCTTTAAAGCCCTGTATGGCTGAGGACCTGTCTATCTAAGGGACCGCCTTTCCCCATATGTTCCCCAGAGAGCACTGCGTTCAGGAACTAAAAAATCTATTGTCCATCCCCGGACCAAGGGAGGCCAGACTGGGTGTGACACGGGCCAGGGCCTTCTCAGTGGCGGCACCAATGCTGTGGAATGCGCTACCCGTGGCCATAAGAGCTCTGCGGGATCTCTCCCAATTCCTCAGAGCTTGTAAAACCGAACTTTTTAAACAGGCCTATAACAACTAGGGGAGAAGGCTGCCGCTTTTATGCTACTGGGCAACCCCACCGGAAGGACCACCAACAGATAAACTGTATACTCTGTATAGCACCAATACTTTGTTTTAAATTATAATTGTCTGTCTTATTGTTTTATATTTGAAATTGAGAAGCTGGTTTTTATATGATTGTTAGCCGCCCTGAGTCCGTTTGGAATGGGCGGGATATAAATGGAAAGTAAAGTAAATAAATAAACAGTTCAAACATATGAACAGAGGCCGACCAGCAAATTTAGTATGCAACATGATGAAGATGTCTTAAGATGTGCAAAGACAAAACAGGAATAATAAGCTAAGTTATCATCTATGTTGTTATCCGCCCTGAGCCCGTTTACAGGAAAGGGCAGAATATAAGTCAACAAAAATAAATAAATAAACAAGCTAAGCCAGTTTGGTGTAGTGGTTAAGTGGGTGAACTCTTATCTGGGAGAACCGGGTTGGATTCCCCACTCCTCCACATGCATCTGCTGATGTGACCTTGAGTCAGTCACAAGTTCTTGCAGAGCTGTTCCTCTCAAGAGCAGTTTCTGCAGAACTCTCTCAGCTCCACCTACTTCACAGGGTGTATGTTGTGGGGAGGTGAAGGGAAAGGAGATTGTAAACTGCTCTGAGACTCCTTCAGATAGTGAAGCGCAGGGCATAAATCCAGTCTCCTCCTCCTCCTTTACATTTGTTTGGGTTCAGTTACTTTTAGAACAATAGAGCACTAGGTTTGTGGAATCCACAGGCTGATTGGACGGGCTGCTACAAGCAGCTAATCAGGTACCTGGGGTCAGTTTAAACCTTCCAATAGTTTGGGGAGTGGGTGGAGTTTTAGTGTATATAACCAGCTGAGGCCTTTGTGTTCCAAGTTAGTTTTGCTGGAATCACAATAAAAGGAACTGATCCCTATGCTTGGTGTCCTCAGCCTTACCATGGAACCCAGTATTTAACCCTAGGCAAAGATATATGCTGAAGTGAGACGGTTAGGCTTGTGTTTACATTTGCCTACTGGCCCTGTTCACCTTCCTGAGCCTGCTTTGGCAGTGAGGGGGGGATATAAATAGAACCAAATAAATAAATACATTTAAAGCCATCACCTTCTTGTTATTTGAAAATCTGTGTCTATAATCTTCCTTTACGATACTTCAAAACAAAGATTCCGGGATGGTCCCTGACAAATTCTAATCCAGTCATAGGTTTCACAATGTTACGTTCAAAGAAGCATTCATGCAACAAGACCCTTGATTAAATTATTCAGATTATCCATCAATTGCATCAGAAGATATATAGGCATTTTTTAATGTTTCCATGCTTCAGATAGGGGCCAAACTAGACACCCTTGTTTTTAAAGAGTTGAGTCCTGGATCCTCTGCAATAGCATTCCAAACCTAAATAGAGCCAGTTTGGTGTAGTGCACGGGTGGCTGAACTTGCTTAATGTAAGAGCCACATCGAATAAATGTTAGATGTTTGAGAGCTGCAAGACATCAATGTCAGATGTTTGAGATCTGCAAGACAGGAAAGGAGGGAGGGAGAGAGAGAGAGAGAGAGAGAGAGAGAGAGAGAGAAAGAAAAGAAAGAAAGAAAAGAAAGAAAGAAAGAAAGAAAGAAAGAAAGAAAGAAAGAAAGAAAGAAAGAAAGAAAGAAAGAAAGAAAGAAATTTTAAATTTAAATGTAAACTCCAAGCTGCCGGCTGGCTTAGCTTGGAGAAGTGATTTAAACAGACAAATGCCTTCTCCAAGCTGGCCGATGGGGTGGTGGGGCTTCAAGAACCACACAATATGTATGAAATAGCCTCATGTGACTCCTGAGCCACAGTTTGGCCATCCCAGGTGTAGTGGTTAAGTGTGCGGACTCTTAGCTGGGAGAACCAGGTCTGATTCCCCACTCCTCCACTTGCAGTTGCTGGAATGGCCTTGGGTCAGCCATAGCGCCCACAGAGGTTGTCCTTGAAAGGGCAACTGCTGTAAGAGCTCTCTCAGCCCCACCCACCTTACAGGGTGTTTGTTGTGGGGGAGGAAAGTAAAGGAGATTCTGAGCTGCTCTGAGTTTCAGAGATCTGAGATTCAGAGTGGAGGGTGGGATATAAATCCAATATCATCTTCATCATCATCTTCTTTTATTTTTTAAAACCATTCCCCAAAGCTGCTGTGTGGTTGTGTGGAACCCAGGTTGGGTCCAGGCAACCCAAACACAATTCTTTGGCTCTTTTTCTTTTATAAACAATTTTAGCTGCTGGTTGCTAGTGATTTCTGAATCACTGCAGTGTGGCATTTGAAATATCTTTGGCACTTCTGAATGTTCTGCCTCTCCCTGTCCCCCATCCCCCATCCTAAGCATATCTAGTTTGGCTCTAAGTAAGAAGACAAAGTTGCATAACTAGTAAGAAATAACAAGTAAGAGTTGTGTAACTAGTGACCCACATGCTTCTGTACTTTGCAGGCTGTAGGCTTTGGTCTTGGCGTCATGCTCTTCTTGTTCAGCTTGCTGGAGTTTTGTATCACCGTTTGGACTGCACATTTTGGGTGCCGGGCTACCTGCTACAAAAATGAGATGGTAAGCATCTTCTACCTTGCCCAGAGTTTAAACAGATCATGCTGAAAGGCCAAAGAAAGGTGGAGACAGGAGAAATATTTCACTTCAAGCTACCATATATTGTTTTCACAAGCTACCATTTACTGTTTTGAGGTCACCATGATGACAATAACAAAGGTCATGGTGATGACAATATTTTGTATAATAAATGACTTTGTATGTGTGTTTTTGTGTTTCAGGCCATGATTGTTGTGCCCTGCACCATCAGTGGAAATGGAGCGGCTCCTGATGAAGCAAATCCTGCTCCTCCAGCCTATAATAATGAGGCCTTTTCAACAAAATGAGAGTCTTCTTGCATAGGAGGGAATGAGTCTTTTAAGATGCCACAACATATGCGTGCATCATCCAAAAGCAAAGAAAAATGTCGATTCCTTAAAAATTCTTTAAATAATTGCTTTATTCATATGCAAAGCATGTAGGTGTAATTAATTAATAAATTTATAAACCATATGATTGTCAGATTGTCAGTTTGGTGTAGTGGTTAAGTGTGTGGACTCTTATCTGGGAGAACCGGGTTTGATTCCCCACTCCTCCACTTGCACCTGCTGGGATGGCCTTGGGTCAGCCATAGCTCTGGCAGAGGTTGTCCTTGAAAGGGCAGCTGCTGTGAGAGCCCTCTCCAGCCCCACCCACCTCACAGGGTGTCTGTTGTGGGGGAGGAAGGCAAAGGAGATTGTGAGCCACTCTGAGACTCTTCGGAGTGGAGGGCGGGATATAAATCCAATATCATCATCATCATCATCATCTAAGAATTCTTTAGTAGACGGACATTGCTATATGCCCATTAAAAATGCTTATCCCTTAAATCCCCCGAGATTGTGCTGTTGCTATTGGACGGAATATCTGAATTGTTCAGGCAGGCTTCCACACCCCTCCCAGAACCCTGTCACTTCGCTGATCTCCCAGTGGAATGAAAGGAAGGACAGGAACAAAGCTTTTGTAGAATTTCACTCTGCAGATGCTCAGACGCAAGCAACATCTTCCCAGACCTTCTGGATGCTTCTGCTGCAACATTGCCCTGTGGTTTTTAACATCCTCCCAGTCTTGCAAGGGCAGAAGTTTTTTTATTATAGCTACATGTATATGGCTAGTCTAGAGATTGTAATAATAAAATATCTATCTACAAAAGGGATCATAGAGCACCACTGTGTGGTATAACAGATGACTACAAGGAGAAATCAAAGAGAACTGGAAGAAATCCTCTTTAGAAAAAGGGAACAAGATAAATCAATTGCTTTATCAAAAAAAGAAATATTTTTGTAAGAAGGAATTCTACCCTGCATAACTACACTTCCTGATCTTGAAAAACTAGTGGTATGACTCAGTAGAACATAGCTTCTGCTGACAGTGCTGATGGAAGGATGGCGTCTCCCTCTTATCTGTACCTCTACTTCTGTGTCTTATGCACCATCTGCATCAGTTCATGCTTTCAGCTGGTGAGGGAGGCATACATCTTCACCTTGTGGTCACATACAATAGCCAACATCTGCCCTTGGTAGAGGATGCCTCTGACTGTGATCTATACCTAGGAAAGAAGGCTTTTGTTCCACGAACAGCAGAATGAAGATGATCTGGGTCAAGACAGAGGTGATAACACTGATTATCTTGCAGTCACCCTTGAACAGGGCATGCCAAGTTGCCATAATTTCTATGGTCAAATGGTATCTGCGTATTCACAAATTTGCCATCCCTCACTATCTCCAGCATGAACTTATATATTGCCACAATATGCCACCATTAACCCTCTCGTGATATCATCTGCTGCGATCTCCCGACATACCACTGATAGTCTGGAGACTACTGACAGGTTCATTGTTATTGTCAAGAACCAAAGTATGGAACGGGGCCTACCTGTATCCTTACAAATCATTCCCACCTCCTTCAGCTGTCAAAACTGAGTATTCAAGAACAAGAATGCATAGTTATATGATTTCCAGAATCTCACAAGGGAAGATACAACATGCCTCATTGGGCTGCTGCCTTGGCCAGCTAAATACTCACACAACCTCTGCATGTCTGGGATAGAGATGGAGGCATGTTCCTATTAAATGTGCTGCTCTGGAAAATTTGTACTGGGTGGGCAAAGGCTGGTGACATGAGGTGCCTGTTAAGTGCACTCTTATCAGTGCATTCTTGCTAGTGGCTGCCTGATCTTGCAACAGTCCCTATTATATTACAACCATCTTCCTCACCACCTTCCTTCCCTCCTGCCCCAAAGTCAACTGCCAAATGGGGACCCCTGTACAGATGAAACTGCTCCCATGCAGGAGAGTTATGGGGTCCCACTTTGGCTGGGAGGAGGACTGAAAGGGATTGCTGACATTGCACACACACACACCCCCCCATTGGAATGATGAGACAGAGACATGTTTTGGGATTAAAGGGCCACTTTATTAACTTAAACATCAACGGCAAGAGCAAACTAATGGGTCAGGTCAAGCTAGGGGACAGTCGCTTGTCCACCCTCTTGACCCGATTTGGGCGAGCATCCAGCCCCGGGTAGGAGCAAGTCTGTTGGCTCCTATCCGGCCGGCAGGGCCCAAATGATCCCCACTTAACGGAACTCCGCCCTCCCCAAACCATACAGCCTGGGTGTCAAGCATGCATATTTCTGAGCATAATGGTGGGTTCTTAAACAGAAAGGAAGCCGTTTGTATCCACCGCCTCCCTCCCTTTTGTTCCAAAGGTTGGGCAAACAGTAATTCCATCTAGCCCAAGGATGTTCTCGCTGCAACCGGGCTGTGAGGTGCCTCTCCCCCACATTCACACAGACAGCTCTTATCAGGTCTGGAAGAAGTGTGAGAAATGGTGGGAAACGGGGACAACCTGCACTAAGAGGTGCTGAGCAGCAGGTCATGGAATTAACGGCACCATTGAGGGTGAGAATAACGGGGACTTTATTTTTCATCCCATTGACTTTATTGAACCCTAAACTAAAACGATTTATGCATGCCTGGGCCTTACTAGACTCGGGGTGCACTAGAGATATAATCATGCTCAAATTAGTGGAAGCCCTGGGACTCACTACAAGCCCCCTACCACACCCCATACAATTCGAACAAATGGATGGGACAGTGATGAGAGGGGAGCCTTGCACGGAACAAACCCACAAAGTGCCAATAAGAATAGATGACCATTGGGACACATTGTTCTAGGGCGTAGGATGGCTAGGATGGTCACCCAATGGCATAGCTGGGTCCCCAAAGGGGAGGGCGTGAAGTGGAATTGAACTGTAAGGGACTGGGGTATGTGAAGAAATTCCCCCAACTCCCCATTGACCTGTTATCCAGGCCGGGGAGAAGGAAGCTGCAGGCTGCCAACCTCAAGGCCACACTCCCTGCATTGGCTGCACTACCACAGTCACTGAACTCCCACCCTGGCCACTTGGGACAGATGGCATATGCAAAGGGAACTGCCCGCCCGATGGGCTTTGTGTTGGGGTGGTAACCTGAGCAGATAGGGTGCTGCCAAATGAAGGCTGACCCGTAGAAGGTCCTTCCCCCGTTACCTGCCACGGCTGAAAGCGAGGACGTTGAAGGTCCTTGTGGTCCCCAAGGCCAAGAAAGGCCCTGCTGTATTGGGAATGACCTACCTTCCCCTTCGGAGGGCACCACCGCACCACTGGCTCCATAAACTGGTACTCTTCCGCCATTTTGGCCCCACCAACGCCATTGCTGCCGTCCTCAGTTTCCTGCAAGGCAGAAAGACAGGCCAGCACCTCCTTCTGGAATGACACCGTGGCTACCTGCCCCAAACCCATGAGGCCCATGAATCTGCATTGATTGCCACCCACACCTCTGGCTTCTTCAAGCACCCCCAGTTGATCCAATATGGCCCGCTGTGTATGGGCCTCATCCTCTTAGGGCTGGGGCTGTGCTGTGCTGGGTATTTTGATGGGCTTATTAGCCGGCTGCTTGCCCTTGGAGGGGCCTTGGCCCAAGACCTCTATTCGGCCCCCCTACTCCCCTGGGCGGCCACCGCTGAATGCCCCTGCCTAAACACTCTGGGGCAGGGGGGGAACCCATGGAAAGGTATGCCCCCCACCAAGGCCCTAACTATCCCCCCATCGGGACGGCCTGAGCCCTCTCAGAGCAACAGCAGCTGCCTGCCATGCTGGCACCTCCCTCGTGGCCCGCATCACCCAACGTTCACTGCTGCAGCCTTGCCCCCATGCTGTTGCCAGGCTGCCGCCAAACTCCACCGCCGCCACGAATGCCGCGCTCCTCCACTGCCTCGAGTCCCGCCCCATGCTGCTCACCCATGGAGAGATGCCGAAAGCCATCCTTCCGGGCCCAAGAGCAGCGTCTAACTGCGCCACAGGGGGCGGGGCTGGCTCTTATAAGCCTGTGCCCGCCCCCTGAGCTCACTGATGACCGGGCTGATCCACTGCCTGCTCTCCCTCCAGGGGAGGTAAAAGACGGCCCCCAGCCTTAGCAGCCAATTGGCTGTGAGGTGGCCGAATTGTCTAGGAGTGTAAACTAAACTCACACATCTCAACCAAAAAAAAAACCCCTCAAAAAAGTGTTCATGGTGGCTCAGAATGCTTCTCTTGTGGTGCTTAAGGCACCCACAGGCCCCTGCCACCTTTTGCCAATGATGCAGTTATGTGCAGATCGCTAAGGTTTAAAAAAAAATGGCACTGAACCAGGATTGACGGGGATGCAAGTTGTGACGGCTTGGTAACGCTGGAGCGATCAGACAGGGAAAATCCATTTGTGGCCTGTCATCAAGTGTTTAGGGCCAGACTTTCTGCACTGTCAAATAAGTCTAGAACTGAGTTGGAATAGGACAGGTTGCCTGCAACTCTCAGACCATTCCCAGTTGTTGCTGTCTGAAGAAGAAGATAAGAAGATATTGGATTTATATCCCGCCCTCCACTCCGAAAAGTCTCAGAGCGGCTCACAATCTCCTTTACCTTCCTCCCCCACAGACACCCTGTGAGGTGGGTGGGGCTGGAGAGAGCTCTCACAGCAGCTACCCTTTCAAGGACAACCTCTGCCAGAGCTATGGCTGACCCAAAGCCATGCCAGCAGCTGCAAGTGGAGGAGTGGGGAATCAAACCCAGTTCTCCCAGATAAGAGTCCACACACTTAACCACTACACCGAACTGGCTCTCTTCCTCCACCACAACAGACACCCTGTGAGGAGGGTGGGGCTGAGAGAGCTCTCACAGCAGCTGCCCTTTCAAGGACAATCTCTGCCAGAGCTATGGCTGGCCCAAGGCCATTCCAGCAGGTGCAAGTGGAGGAGTGGGGAATCAAACCCAGTTCTCCCAGATAAGAGTCCGCACACTTAACCACTACACCAAACTGGCTCTGGATGTGCACTTTAAATCTGACAGGCATCCATGGCTATATTCGGTATAAATGCACATCTGACCATTGTCTGATATTGTTGGTTTAATCTGTCTGAAATTTCACAGTGCTAATCTTGGGATATGGAGTACAAGCCCTAAATATTTAATCAAATTTAATTGAAAATACAGAAAATAAAACATAATAGAAATGTGTTTCCTATTAAAACAACTAACACCAAAACTAACAAATCACAAAATTGAATGGGATTGTGGTTATATGTCTGGTCCAAACCATGTAGGTTCATGCAGGCATTCAAGGCCTAACCAGTTATGATGTTTTCTACATGCACGCTAATAGGTAACTTGTATCATGTCCATCTGGTTATGGCCACTCAGCACAAAGCCTGTTGCTTTGCCAGTATAAAAGGAGCATTTTTTAAAAAAGAAAAAAAAAGTATATCTTTGAGTGATGAAACAGACAGGGCAGGCCTGCTGCTTAGAAAGAGGGACGTACAAAACCTACTATTAGAAGAGGAGAAACCCTGAGTGGAAACAGGAGGAGGATAAGAGGAAGGGGAGCAATAGAAGGATGGTGCATGGACTGTTTCTCCCCTAAATCTGCCTCATAGTATAAAAGTGAAGGCAGAAAAGGGAAGAGGATAAGGGGAGGATGATACAAGAGGAAGAAACATTCTCTGAGAGGGGCAAAACATCGTCGATATTGTTGCCTTTGCTAGGCATATCCTTTAACACGGCTGCTGCCATCCTGTCCTCTTACTTTTCCATAGCCCTCATCATGATGTGAGGCAGCTTTGGAGGGCAAAACTCTCTCTCTCTTTCAGCTTATAATCACATTTTAAGGGAAAATCAAGGATAAGTGTCCATAAAGTTTGGTCCTGAGTCAAGACTCAGAATAGAATTCAAGACACAGAATAACTGAGAAAGACAGTCTATAAGCCCTTTTAAAGAGGAGAACATCTGAAGAGTAAGAATGGTTTAAATGTCATAACATAATGGCATTGCGGGGATGCAATAAAATGAGCAGGGCAACAGTCAAAGTCTGAAAGCTGCCTGTGTTGTTCTCATTTATTATCGCTTCCTGGTGAAGTTGCAGACCTGCTGGTAGGCTGAGAACAAGCACAGCGCAGAGTGAAATGTAAGTACTGTGGGGGTGAGTTAGAAATATTTGAGGGCAGCGCTCAGTTTGAAACAGGAATCAGCTTTGAAATACTTGAAGGCAGGGCTTTTTTTCTGGGGGAATGCGGTGGAATGGCGTTCCGGAACCTCTTCGTGGAAACAAAGTTCTCAAAAAATGTTTAAAAGTTCACCCATGTGTTTCTCCTTCAATTCCTTCTTGAGAGTTCCAGCACCTCTTTTCCCGGAAAAAAAGCCCGGCTTGAAGGAATGCCAGGATGTTTCTGAACCCCTCTTTAACTACTGAATAATCAGAACCCACCTCTAGAGCAGAAGGTATACGTCCAGAACATACAGTGTGGAAAGTCTGCAGGTTTTCTTCTTCTACTATCCCTAGCCACATCAGATGATATACCTGCTTTCACATAATGGAAAGTACAGTGCTAGTCTTGTCTCATGGAGCTGCCTTTTGCAGAGGAATGGAGGGAAGCTGTAGGGAGGCTGGTTGTAAAATGTTGATAGTTAACATACCGTAGTTTCAGGTGTGTTAGTATGGAGTACAGGAACTAGATTCAAGTCCAGTAGCACTTCAAAGACCAACAAATTTTCCCAGGTGCTTTTGAGAGTCAAAGCTCCCTTTGCCATATGCTCTGGAAATTGTTGGTCTTTTAGGTGCTGCTGGACTCAAATTTAACACTCAAGAGGGTAAGCGATCAGTAAGCTGTCATTCAGAACATCATCTCCCTTCTGCGTTACACGTGCATTAGTTACACCACACAGGGTTGCATGGAGGATACATACAGTATTAAGTACGTGGCTACCTCAATGGCCTTGAAGCTTTTGCTCTGCAAAAGAACCCAAAAACTTGATGTTCAGGATGGTAGCCTGTTACAGGGTGACCAGACTGCCACTCTCTCCTTTCAGAAACCGTGATTCACTCAGATTGTTTGGCTTTATTCATATCTGTTCCTTTCTTGTTTGGACGTAAAAAAGCAAACCCTATTTCAGGGGTCCTCAACCTTTTAAAGCCTGTGAACACCTCTGGAATTCTGAAACAAGGTGGTGAGCACGACCACAAAATGTCTGCTGCAGGAGATGTCAGAGAGTGGGGCTAGGCATATCCCAAATAACTTTTCAACATTTCAGGCAGAAGCTCCACTTAACAGGGTGCCTTTTAAAATTAATATGTTATTTTAAAACATTTTCTTGCTTACATACAGTTGATCTTCCATCACTCAGCAAACATCCTTGTGCCGTGAGAGCAGCTGCTTAATTCAGATCTTCACTGGTCAGTCAGGAGCCCTGCTGGCTCCATCCACTTCCTAAAAACTCTTGATATGTGCCAGGATTGGTTTCTGCAGGTGCCATAGTGCCCAGGGGTACCATGTTGGGAACCCCTCCCTATTTAATCTCATGTTACCCAGACAGGCTCCAGCTCATATATACAAAGTAGAGCACAGAACTATTCAGTAATTATCCCATTAAGTGCTTATTTTTGTGTGTTCATATACCGGTAAGGAACACTCAGGGGTTCTAGCGTATTTCATGTACTGCTGAAGGGGGACATAATGTATAATAATTGTCCAGATCTGATGGAGAAATGTTGACTTTCTTTCTTTCTTTCTTTCTTTCTTTCTTTCTTTCTTTCTTTCTTTCTTTCTTTCTTTCTTTCTTTCTTTCTTTTTTTCCTTCCTTCTTTCTTTCTTTCTTTCTCTTAGCTGCAGCAACACATCAAGAGGAAAAGGCTACTAACACAATGGTTTTCATTCCCCCAACGGATGCCAATGTAATCCAGGCAGGCAAAGTAACCCATGATACTGTTATGCAACCCAAAATGGCAACACTATGCACAAGCCAGCTTCTTGGAAGCTTGAACAACCATCCTCAACAGAACCTTCAGTTTGGCTTATGGGAAGAACTTCGCAAAGTAGAGAGCAGAACTCTGGGGGTAAGTGCATTGGATTTCTACTCTTGTACCAGTGCATTAGATTTTCAGTGGTTTCTCTACAGGAATAGTGTCTGTGTAGGAAGGACCAAAGAAATCATAGGGGTTCATCCAAAAGTAGAGCTGCGTGGGGAAAATATGTCCTTTCTCTTTTTAAAAAAAGTTAAAGGTAGACCCCTGTGCAAGCACCAGTCGTTTCCGACCCTGGGGTGACATCAGATCACAACGTTTTAATGAAGTTTAATGAGATGTTATTTACCACTGGATTTGCCAAGCATGGGCTGGCAACCAGCAGCAGACTTAGGGTTGCCAGGTCCCCTCGCCAGTTCATCAGGGAGATCTGAGGGGAGGTTCTGGGAGTGGCCACATCCCTGATGTGATGTCACTTCTGGGTATGTTCAGGAGAGAGGTTTCCCCCACCGGCCGGCTGGTCCACAGCAAAGAAGCCCCTGAAGTCAGGGGATCCCTCACTAGGACCTGGGAGCTGGCAACCACAAGCCGACTTGGCAGAGGGTAGTTTACCACAGCAGATTTGAACTTGTATCTTTCTCAGGAACTGATTCCTCCTGTTTTTTGTATTTTCTCCCCATAGGCTGTCCAGATCATAATTGGACTGATACATATTGGCTTTGGCAGTGTTTCAACTGTTCTTTGGGATCAACACATACACTACATCCCTTTGGTCACTTATGGAGCTTACCCATTCTGGGGTGGACTGTTTGTAAGTACTATGTTATCAGTGTAATCTGAACAGGGCTACATCCTTCTAAATCTAATGATGCCCACTGGAGACCCAAGTATGTTCCAGTGTTTCAGAGAAGATCCACATTCCTATTCCTGTTCAGCCACTTATTTTGTATTTGACAAAAATCAATTGCTTTTACGCTTCAGCTTTCTTGTATGAGTTTTGGTTATAGCAAATAAAGTGGCTGATTGACTGTCACCCTCTGTAGCATGCAATAGGAATAGGATTATATGAAGACAAATGGGGGACCTACAAGAAGTTGTGGTGGGATCTCATTTCCCCTCCCACACTATTTCCTTTTTGTTTTCCCTGAAAGTCCACATACCTCTCCAATTTTCCTGTTTCCTTCTCCCCTTCCCACCAACTAGCCAACTTACCTTATCTGCTCCCCTATCTTCAATATTCCCTCCTTCCCTCCCCTTGGTAGACTCTGCCCAAGAAGCTGTAGCCCAGTTGTGCAGTGCTGGCTGCTAGGCCAGGCCCAGTTGCAAAGTGTAGGCTGCTGAGTTTGGCACAATTGTGCAGTGCCAAGACTTGTGTGGGGGGCAAATTACTTCCCCCTTTATCCCTCCCCCACACTATTTGCCCTTTCCCTCCTCCATATCCACACTTTCTCTGTTTCCTTCTCTCCTTCTTATCCATCTATCAACCTACCTTAATCCGCCCGCGATCTTCAACTATATTTAGTGTTTATTTGCTTCTTTATATCCCAGTGTTCTCCACAATGGTCACCCAAATCAGCTTTCAGCAGCTTTCTCTCCTCCATTTTATTCTCACAACAAACCTTTGTGGTAGATTAGGCTGAGAGGGAGGAACTGGACCAAGGTAATCTAGCAAGCTTCCATGGCAGAGTGTGGGTTTGATTCTGGGTCTCACATATCCTATTCTCCAATTCAAACCTCTATATTCGGCCATGTAGATAATTTGATATATTAATGAAAGAAAGGGGGGGGGCATTATTTGTTTTAACTCTTAAGGATATTGAGCAAAACTTGAGGGATTTTGAAAATAAGGTGTGGGATGTAAAAATTAAAAAACTGCATCGAGATTTGATATGTTTAAACTTGTAAGACAAATTAAACTTAAAAAAATTGTTTGGTGATAACACAGAAAAGGAAGTGGAATATTTTCAGCCGTGGTGAACTTTTTACCCAAATGTGTATGACCCCAAAATTCTTGCCTTTGAGAGAGTAGTCCTTCGGAATATAAAAATACTCGAGAGTAGTTCTTCTTACAATTGGAGTAATATGACTAAGGAGGAATCGGCGGCCCTGTGGCATCTTTCAAAGGACACTAATATCATTATAAAGCCCGCAGATAAGGGTGGGGTGGTGGTAGTTTTAAACAAAACAGACTATTGCCAGGAAGTAGAGTGCCAATTGAATGATAGGTATAGCTTTACTACGGTTGCCAGTGATCCGACTCAACATAATGAGATTAATTAAGATCATGCTGGATGTGGCTGAGACTATGGGCATTATAACTCAGGATGTGTATAGATATCTTAGGAATTTAGATCCTCGAGTTCTGGTAATATATATTCTGTCGGAAATACATAAATCGGGCTTCCCCCCTCCGGGGCGCCCAATTATTTCAGATTCTAATTCAGTTTTGGAACTGTTCTCTAAGTATGTAGATTCCTTCCTCCAGCCTTTTGTGGTTAAAATGAGATCATTTGTTAAAGATACAAAACATTACATTAGTTTGGTTGAAGGTATGCAGATACCAGAAGAGGCAGTTTTAGTTAGCATGGATGTAGCTTCCCTGTACACTAGTATACCACATGAAGATGCGCGCAGGGTTGTTGAAAAACATTTAAATAGGAGGGCTGTTTTTTCTCCTCCTACATATTTTCTCATAGAATTAGTTGAGATTATATTGGAGAAGAACTACTTTAAATATCAGGATGATTTCTTTATACAGACTAGAGGTGTTGCAATGTGTAACAGGTTTCATAGAGTGGATTAATACTATCCATCCGCAGATTAAATTTTCTCATCAATATCATAAAGAAAGGGTGGCATTTTTAGACACGGAAGTGTATAGGCAAACCACTGGTAAATTGGCAGTTTGTAACTATAGGAAGAGCACTGATAGGACATCGTTCCTACATTTTAAATAATTCCATCCAATGCATTTATGTAGAAACCTTCCATACGGTCAGTTTCTTAGACTCCGACAGAACAACACGGAGTATTCAGATTACAGAAGGAATAGTGAAGAGTTGGCAGTGAGTTGTAGATACAGGGGTTTTCCTGATCAAGTTGTGAAAACAGCCAGACGAAAGTCAGACAGTATCACAAGGGATATATTATTCCAACAGAAAAAAAGATCAGTAGCTAAAAGACTATCTTGTGGGTTAGATTACACTCTCCTATCTAATATCAGTGTTCCCTCTAAACTGAGTTAGCGTGAGCTAGCTCACAGATTTTTAGCCTCCAGTTTACAGATTTTTGTCTTAGCTCAGGAAGGATGATCCCAGAGCAGAATGATTTAGGCAGTAGCTCACAACTTTAATACCAGTAGCTCACAGCTTTAATGCCAGTAGCTCACAAAGCAGAATTTTTGCTCACAAGACTCTGCAGCTTAAAGGGAACATTGAATAAGATTAAAAATATTATTATGACATTGGCATTAAGTCAGTGAAATCCCAGGATGTGGTGCTCCACCATTCATTGGTTTCAGAAGAAACTGCAATATAAAGGACATTTTGGTCCATTCAGGCAAGAATTTAACAGGTCAATCAGTATATACAGCCACGGGTCATCAAGATTGCCAACATTGTTTGGTTTGTAGCCAATCATTAGAAGTGTCGGAGTTTAAACCTTATCCTGAGGGTCCTATTATAAAAGAAGATATTGAAGAAGAAGATATTGGATTTATATCCCGCCCTCCACTCCGAAGAGTCTCAGAGCGGCTCACAATCTCGTTTACCTTCCTCCCCTACAACAGACACCCTGTGAGGTGGGTGGGGCTGGAGAGGGGTCTCACAGCAGCTGCCCTTTCAAGGACAACCTCTGCCAGAGCGATGGCTGACCCAAGGCCATGCCAGCAGGTGCATGTGGAGGAGTGGGGAATCAAACCCGGTTCTCCCAGATAAGAGTCCGCACACTTAACCACTACACCAAACTGGCTCTCCATAAAACTTAGTAATGTCTCATCATATGCCACTCGTGCCGTCGTGTATCTAATTAAATGTGATTGTGGATTGTATTACATTGGTAACACAACAAGACAGGTCAGGATTAGGATTTTGGAGCGCCGCAGCAGAATAAGAAATAAAAATTTTGATGCTCCTCTTGTCAGCTATTTTTGAGACAAAATGCACACTTTTGATAGTTTTGTTGTCTTGTCCAAGTTTGAAAGATGTAATGAATTTATTGATGTTCAGAAAAAATTGATACAGGAAGAGTGTAAATGGATACACAAGTTAAATACTGTAGCTCCAAATGGTTTGAATACCTGTTTGGACCCTTCTTGTTTTTTATAATAATATGAGTCTGTAGGTTGTCATTACTGTATACATAATTTCATGTTATTGTTTGGTCTTATAATTTTGTAGCTTATATGGGATTATCATATGTATATGATTCTGTAAAGTATATTGTGTAATAGGTCAGGACATCCATGGAATGTGGTATTAGGTCCCTTTAAGGGGACAGACGGGTGTTGGTTGTTTAAGCTTCAAAAACATACAAGCAAGGTACTGGAACTGCCGTTTAGAGCCTTTCTGAGCCATTGCCATAAGTGAAGGTTTTGTGGAGACTATGGTCCTTATTAGTGTTATGCAAGAATCTTATATTTGTTATTGTGAATATTGGGATTTATTTTTGTATTAATTATTAATCATTTAATATTTATCAGGTAGCATGAGGTCTCTTTTCATGATTTTAGAAAATTTGTGGAATATCCCCTGTTGAAAAAGAATTGGAAACAGGTGGGGAAGAAGTCGACGACCTGTCCAGGGATTTTCAAGCAACCTTTGGAAATTCATATTTCATTGATGGAAATTTCAGTGAAGAAATCACTATGTGAAGATGTTCTCATGTTGAACTTTTTCCATATGTATCTACTCTAAGGACTTTATTAGGGACATATGTTTCTTTGTTTTTTATGGTTAATAATACAATTGTTAGTTAATTGTCACTATAACCTTGTGGTTGTGTTTTTGATTATCTCCACAGTGAGTTCTCTCTTAGTTCTACAATCCCCAGTTGTGGGCAGGGGATCCCCCAGTTTGCAGACCCTCCCCCTGCTTCAGGGTCATCAAAAAGTGGGGGGGAGGGAAATGTCTGCTGGGCACTCCATTATTCTCTATGGAAACCAATTCCCATAGGGAGAATTGATCTGCAGGTATCTGGGGCTCTGGCTGTTTTTTTGTTTGTTTTTAGGGAGAGGCCCCAAATTTTCAGCCTAGCATTCAGTGCCTCTTCTCAAAAAACCCTCCAAGTTCCAAAAAGATGGGATGAGGGAGTCCAATTCTATGAGCCCCCAAAGAAGGTGCCTCTATCCTTCATTATTTCCAATGGAAGGCATTTAAAAGGTGTGCGGTCCCTTTAAATACGGTGGCCTTTGGAGTTCAATTATGCTTGACACAACCTTGCTCCTGGCTCCACCCCCAAAGTCCCCAGATATTTCTGGAATTGGACTTGGCAACCCTATGCGATTTAAATGTCTGCACTAGCATTAAAAGTGTGTAAGACGCTTCTTAAGGCTTTGTATCATTTCCCTGCTGGATAACACTGTCCCTTGATCATGTGAAATGTAAATATTCCCAGGAGGCCGCCCTATAGGCAGAAATGCTATGAGGAAGAGCCTAGTAATTCAGTAGGGCTGACAAGGCCCATGGTCTGAACCTTGAGATTTTATCAGGAGACCCTGATGATGTCCTCATGTATAAGACCTGGTGATGCTACACTGAATAGCAGTCTTAATGATAACACTTCCACCTATTACTAAGAATTTAACCTTGTGGAGTCTAGGGTTGCTAAGTCCCTCCTTAACAGCAGCAGGATGGAGATCCATGCTATGTCAATGGTAATGTGATGGCATCGCTCCCTGTTTGTACCCAAAGTAATGCTGTGACATTGCTGTCATTTTTGGTGTTTGAGCAAAAACTCTATGGTAAAAATGGCTTCTACCATAGTTTTTGCTCAAATATCAGAGTGTCACTGTGATGTCACTGATGTGATGGCATCACTTCCGGTACTCTCCAGAAGTGACCCTACCACATTTCTGGCAGCATAAACTGGGCTTCCCACCTTCTCCTGCAAAGTCTCCCTGCCAGCCCGCTGATTAGTGGTGGGGGTGTGGCCTTGCAGCAGGGGCTCCCCTGTCTCCATCAGGGAGGCTGGCAACCCTAGTAGGGGCTGTCAGTGCGCATAGTCACAATCATGGGACTTATTTGAAGGAATGAGCTATTTACCAGACTAAAAAAAAAATAGAAATTAACTGTGTGCTCAATGTAAAATTAGGAGAGGGACGGTGACTCAGTGGTAGAGCATCTGCTTGGGAAGCAGAAGGTCCCAGGTTCAATCCCTGGCATCTCCAAAAAAGGGTCCAGGCAAATAGGTGTGAAAAACCTCAGCTTGAGACCCTGGAGAGCCGCTGCCAGTCTGAGAAGACAATACTGACTTTGATGGACCAAGGGTCTGATTCAGTGTAAGGCAGCTTCATATATTCAAAATGCAGTCAAGATTATTGTTTCTCAACTCCCAATTTACTTATGAAGTAGTTGCCACAAGCAGGCAGGCTCTGAAGTCTTAGAAGAAGACATGAAGTGTGCAGGCTGGCTGATAGAGATTTCAGCCTGAAAGGTATGGGCCTGTAGAGCTGTGAAGTCACTAGGGTTGCCAAGTCCAATTCAAGAAATATCTGGGGACTTTGAGGGTGGAGCCAGGAGACATTGGGGTGGAGCCAAGATCAAGGCTGTGACAAGCATAATTGAACTCCAAGGGCGTTCTGGCCATCACATTTAAAGGGACAGCACACCTTTTAAAATGTCTTCCTTCCATTGAAAATAATGAAGGCTAGGGGCACCTTCTTTTGGGGCTCAAAGAATTGGACCCCCTGGTCCAATCCTTTTGAAACTTGGGAGGTATTTTGGGGAGAGGCACTAGATGCTATACTGAAAATTTGGCGCCTCTACCTCAAAACCCAGCCCCCCCAGAGCACCCGATACCCGCGGATCAATTCCCCATCATTCCCTATGGGAATCATTCATGGAGGTGCGTAATGACTGTGGGGGCGGGGCTTCTCCCGCCAGCCAGCTGGCTGGGGGAGAGGGGAAGCCTGTAAAACCGGGGGATCCCCCACTGGGACCTGGGGATTGGGAAGCCTAGAAGTCACAGGGAGTACAAAGCTAATACAACCTGATATGACACACCATCAGCTGGCCAGGGGAAAATGATATGCTTATACTCAAACTTATGCTTGTAATCAGACTACGTATAATGATATTATGAGTCCTTCATTTATTTAATTAGTATGTGTGTGTTTTTCTCAAGAAATGTTTCAGTGCATAAAGCTAGGGTAAGATTAAAAGGTAATTAATTACTGATTAGTACTAATTAATTTAATGAGAAAAATGGGAGATACTCAAGTTAAATCTGCCTGAAATTACTCCTTCCTACCTAGAAATCTATTTCCTAATGCCAGGCAGGTAGATATCTGTAGAAAGTGATCTGCACATGCTCAGTGTGTTTGCAGTTTTGGCAATGAATAAAAAATACTACTATTAGTACAATAATAAAAATATGATATTCAGTCCCACCCCATAACATCCCTGGACCCATCCATGACATCGTGAAGCTGAATTGTGTTCAGCGAATCCCAAGATTTGGGGATGATGGAGACTTTGCAAGCACCTTCCCAGTGTATTCATGCCCTTACCATAAAACTTCTGGCTACAGGACTGACTGAGAGACAGAATTCCAGAGATTGGTCTGAAGACCTAGAGAGCTGGGCAAGGTGCTATTAATTCAGTAGCCCTATACTGAGGTGAAGGGAAGTATAATCTTGGAACAGTAATAATCTCTCAGTCTCTCCTGCCCCTACAAGGTTGCTGTGAGGATATGAGGGAACTGTATATATTGCCTTGAGCTATGTCTTTAGACAAGAAAAGTTGGGGAAAGATGTTACAGAAGCCAAGTGGGAACGCCCCCCCCCCCCCACCTTCCTTATACCTCAGACAGCTACTGTCAACTCGGTCAGATCTTCCAGAACAGAATCTTGGGTGGCAGGAAGCAGCAACAGGACATGGGTCTTACCACCTCCTTTCTGGGCCCTGAAGCTTCAGGTGCTGGCTGATGACATCATCTCTTGGTGCTGGACCAACAAAGGCAATGTTGAGGAACAGCTAGTCTCAGAGGCCAGCATGGTGTCAGATAGCAAGCATGGAGACAGCAGCAGAAGCCCAACCATGATGGCCCGGGTGGGGCATGGAAGTGGCCCAGTCATGCAAGAACCTAAGAGGAGCCAGACAGGAAAGGCCTGACTGAAGGCCTTCTGGGAACAGGCCAGGGAGAGAAAGGGGAAGGGCCATCAAGATTAGAGCTGGAGACTGGGAGAAGTAGTGCTTCAGCCCCTGACCCAGACAATGGCATCAGGCCTATGGGGGAGGGGGGCAGAGGTTGATTGGTGGGATGGGGAGGAAGCATAAATGGCAGGTGCAAAACCAGGCTAAGGAAGAGACAGGGGGTATTGTACTGCCCAGACAAGGCCAAGTCTCCAGGAAAGAGAGGGTTGGCTTGGGGTGATGCAATCCTTCCCGCCTTTCTATTATGAGGCCTGGGGAGGCTCCAGAGAATGAAAGCAGTGTGATGGCTGAGGATCAGGGGGTGCTGCCAAGTAGGGTTGCCAAATCTGTATTGGAAAATATCTGGAGATGTTGGGGGTGAATCTGGGAGAGGGTGGGGTTTGGGAAGGGGAGGGGAGAAGCCTCAGCATGGCACAATACCATTGAATCCACCCTTCAAAGCAGCCATCAGGGGATTGCTGCCAGCTGGAGATCAGTTTTAAAAGAGGGAGATCACCAGACTCCACTTGGAGGCTGGCAACCCTAGTAGGGAGGAACTTCACAAGCAGCTTGAAGGAAGGGTGAGATATAAATGTGAATCATGGAATATGCGTGGGGGTGGAGTATGGAGCACCTAAACCTGCATCCCATTTATGGTTTGGGGGCTTGTTGGGGAAGCGCATGTGTTTGAAGATGGGGAAATGGCATAGGGGAAGGCTGAAGCCCATTCTCCAACTGCATGACGGTTCTGATCATAATTAGAGACCAAGTCCCATGTTATGTGTCATAACTTTTAGAGGAGGCTTTCCCAATAAATTAAAAAAATAGCTTATTGAATTATATCTCTTGGCAATACTTTTCTGAGAGAGTGAAAGCCCAATGAAGACACCTCACATATTGTTATTTTGGCAATTACCTATGGAGATAATAGTATAACTTTGATGTTCCAAAGAGCTGTTTTCCGCTTGACACCGATATTTATATATTGTGAGGGGAGCAAATCAGTTTAAAAAGAATACATCTTTGTATAACTTTAATTAGAGTGGGAGATAGAAATCTACAATAATCCAAAAGCTAAAGGTGCTTCTTCTATTGACATAACACTCAGCCTTAAAAGGATATAATCTTTGAAAAGGAGAAACTGTTGAGCAGAAGTTTAATGCATTTCTCTTGTTTCATCTCTTGGACAGTTCATTGTTTCTGGATCCCTTTCAGTATCAGCTGACAGACATCGGAACACCTGCTTGGTAAGGTCTACAGAACTGTTTCTCCTCTCCTGTAAAGCTAGAAGTGCCAACACGTAGCTTTCCCTCTTGCTTTGCAGTCAGAGCCATATCAAGAGTCCCCAGATGCTTACTGAACATCAGTGACCATAAGTGAAGGTTGTTTCTATGACTGATGCTCAGGGATCTCAACTCATGCCTTAGAATTCAGGCAGCAGCCACAGCCCATTACTGTTCCCTTCTGGGATTAAACACAATGTTTTGCCTCGAATCACAATATTCCTTAATGGAAAAAAAAATGTAGGAGCAGCCTTCTGCTCATCAGTTCTTGGCCGGTTTGCTCTCTTTCAAGGCCCAGTCAGGCAACGAGGCACACACTGGGCCTTTCTGACATTATCTTCAGATTGTGGTACTCCTTTGCTGTCCAGCCCACCACAAGCTCCCACCTGCATGCCCTCTTTTTTAAAGAACATATAGGATTAGCTAGTCACTGATTGCAGGGCTGAGCAAGAATTTTTTGGGCCTCACTCAGAGCGAGGCCTTTTTTTTTTTTTTTTGTCTGCTCCCCATGGTCTGAGGGGGTGAGGCATAAAGTGGTCCAGGGCTTTTTTTGGACAAAAAGCCCAGCATATTAGGCCACACCCCCTGACACCAAGCCAGCCAGAACTGCATTCCTGTGCATTCCTGCTTAAATAAAAGCCCTGAATAGGCCTGATAAAACTGGTTAGACCCTTACTGGGAAGGTGGGAAAAACATGGGTTGAGGAGGTTTTTGAGCTGGCAAGCACCCTGAGATATCGGGGGCGGAGGGTGTCCTCAAACTTGGTACCTAGAGGCTTGACAGTCCAGGTGACTCAGTTGGGGGGCCCTTTAGGATCTGTGGGAGCATATGACAAACCTTAAGGCTTAGCAGTCATGGGCAGGAATGTGCTCTCCCTCCACTCTATACACTGGCATGTGGGCTGTGACAAGTAGGATGGGTTTGCCCTTGTTAGGAAGCTTGTTTTGCAAACACAATACAAACTGTGCTTTAAAATGTAATGAAATGATACAGATCAGCTTATGTGTAAATAAAATTTCCAAATTTAACCCATAATATGCATGGTTCATTCAAGGGGTGGGCGGACAACAAAGGAGTACCATTTATTTATTTATTTATTTATTTATTTATTTATTACTTTCAATTTATATCCCGCCCTCTCCGCAAGCGGACTCAGGGCGGCTCACAACATCGTACAATACAATCAATCCAATAAAACATATAAAACCATAATTTACTTATTTCAATTTTAAAACCATTCTATGGCGCTGCTTCAGTACAGTATAAGCGGTGTTGAATTCTCGACTGTGATCACCAGAATTCTATATGATGTCCGGTGGCAGCCCTTTTTCAATCAAACAGCAAAAGCCTGTTTAAACAATTCGGAACGCAGACGAATCCCGCAGGGCCCTTATGGCTTCTGGAAGAGTGTTCCAAAGTTCTGGTGCTGCCACCGAAAAAGCCCTAGATCTCGTTACACACAACCTGGCTTCTTTTGGCCCAGGGGCGGACAACAGATTTTTTTGTCCCTGATCGCAGTGCTCTCTGGGGATATATGGGGAAAGGCGGTCCCGTAGATAGACAGGTCCCTGACCATACCATGAAGACTTTCCTATCTAGCAAAAGGACAAGCTATACCTGAACCTTCCGGATATTGTAAATATGTCTGCAAAAGAAGCAGAAATATGGAGAAAAGCTTAAGAAGAAGAAATTGAATATCTAATTTAAAAAAAAAAAAAACAGCTGCCAGGGAAGAAGGCAGTAGGATGCAAATGGAGCTTCAAAA
This sequence comes from Heteronotia binoei, assembly GCF_032191835.1. NCBI lineage: Eukaryota > Metazoa > Chordata > Lepidosauria > Squamata > Gekkonidae > Heteronotia > Heteronotia binoei. Next base: position 168,513,486 of record NC_083243.1, on the reverse strand, counting down.
CCATGTATGGTGCAGCAGAGAAAATACAAAGATATCTAGCCAGATTATTTGCTAAGGTTACACTCAAAAATATGGAAAAGACCATGATGAGATTTTTGCACCAATAATAAGACATACTTCAATGAGAATAGCAGCAGCAAGGAAGATGCACACAAAGACTGGTTTCCTGCATGGAGAAATACAGGAAGAAGTCTGCATGGAACAGCCACCAAGATTTAAACACTCAAAAGACAAGCAGAATGCTCTTCCTAGGCTTTCCTTCTAGAACTCTCTTTCGAAGCTAGCTAGGCAGTCAAGTTTATCTCTTCTCTTTCCTATCCAGTTTGCTAGTTCCACAAATAAAGCTTTTGTCACCTTTAATTAGCTCATTGTCCTGATTGCTGTTGAGGCGCTCTACCAACAACTACTTGGATGGGAGATCATCAAGGAATACTGGGGTTGCTATGTAGAGGAAGACAGTGGCAAACCATCTCTGCTCGTCTCTTGCCTTCAAAGTCCCATGATGTGAAACTTCAACGGGATCACCATGAGTTGGCTGCGACCTGATGGGAAACTTTAAGGCCTAGACTTGAATAGCCTAGGCTAGTCTGATCTTGTCAGATCTTAGAAGCTAAGTAGGGGTTAGCTCAGACACCAAGAAAGTCTAAGGTTGCTGTTCAGAGGCAGGCAATGGCAAATCACCTCTGAATATCTCCTTGAGCGCTTTCATCAGCGCTGCCTTCGCACCATCCTCAACATCCACTGGAGTGACTTTGTGACCAACACTGAAGTCCTCAAGCGGGCGGAGGTTACCAGCATTGAGGCACTGCTGTTGAAGACACAGCTGCGCTGGGCAGGGCATATTTCTAGGATGGAAAACCACTGCCTTCCCAAGATTGCCCTGTATGGCGAACTCTCCACCGGTCATCGAAATAGAGGGGCACCAAAGAAGAGGTACAAGGACTCCTTGAAGAAATCCCTTAGCACCTGTCACATCAACCATCACCAGTGGTCTGACCTAGCCTCAGATCGCAAAGCATGGAGGCACACCATCCACCAGGCTGTCTCTTCCTTTGAGAACGCACGCATAGCTGGTCTTGAGGACAAAAGGAGATTGAGGAAGAATCGCACTGCTACAGGACCAACCCTAAATCAGACTTTTCCCTGCAGCCGCTGTGGGCGGACCTGCCTGTCCCACATTGGTCTTGTCAGCCACCAGCGAGCCTGCAGCAAACATGGACTATTGCACCCTTCTTAAATCTTCGTTCGCGAAGCCAAGCCGAGAGAGAGAGAGAGATCTCTTGCATTGGAAACCTGACAGGGTTGACATAAGCTGGCTGCGACTTGGTGGCAAAAACAAAAGCCCCTTTCATTGCAGAGATATGTGGAAACGCATATCTCTGCAAAAAGGCTTATAGACATCACTTAAAATGAAAACTGTGCATTTGATAGGCTGATTGTTGTGATATCATGCTCTAACGACATTAAATTGCTAGGGTTTGTAGAATCTTTCGGGATCAAGTGCCGTGTTCTACTGGAGAAAGTTTTCCTTCCAGACGTTTCGTTCTCAGCTGCGGAGAACATCCTCAGTGGCATTGCAGCCGGAGCAGGCGCTCAGTCCTTCTTGGCTGCTGTGCATTTAGTGCTGATTTAAATTGCTGATTTAGAATTTTAGACGGGGGGGGGCACAAAATCACATCACATGGGCTTACCGCCGTCCAGGATGTCAGGAAGGCAGGCAGGCAGGCTCTCCAATGGAGGGGCCATATAGATCGAAAGGGAGGTTGAATAATTCAGCCTTCCCCTCCAGGCCCCACCGTAGCTACAGGCATGGTGCCACCCCAATTTTGCTGCCATCTTTCCCACAAAAGCTCATCAAAGCAGGCTTTGGAAAGATCGTAGGAAAGATGGGAAAACACACGAGGTGCTCAGAAATACCACAATGCTGTGGGGAATCAGGAAATCAATCCATTTCCCAATACTGTCCAACCTGAAGCAAACAACCCATGTATAAGTGAACTTAGTTTGGGACTTAAATTGTCTTTGAGGGAAACACCAATGCAACTTAAAACTTGGGCTTCTTTGCCATTAAATTTTTATTGTAGAATTTTTAAAACAAACAATACAAGTACAGAAAAAGGGAAAAGAAAAGAAAAGGTGGTGACAAAATATCAATGAAACTTTGGTATTTCTCAGCTTGGGCTTCTTGTTGAATGTGGGTTTAGCTAGATGTTGACTGGGTGTGACTCTTACTCTGGGTTATTTAAGTAGACCTGTGCACCACCTCTCACTATCAAAGGAGGTAACCTATTTCTTTGTGTCTGACCTCCAGGTGCAATGCAGTGTGGGAATGAACATCACAAGTGCTATCATGGCATTAATTGGTGCAGTCTTTTATACAGCAGAGCTGATTATAAATTTATATGATTTAGATTACAATTTGACAGAGGTAAGTGACACATATTACAAAGATCTTTGATTGTTGGAATGGGTTCCAAAGAAGGGACACACAGATGTAGACAGAAGTGAAATCTACAAACAGTATGAACTGTGATTGTTTATTTTACTGCAGCAATTTCCACTAGCATGAACTTCATAAGGCACTTTCTCATTGAGACAGTAGCCCTGTAGTGCACATGTTACAGTGAATAGTTTATTGTACATGGCCATTGGCCATTACATTATAAAAAACACTATATAGAATTTACATTCAAAATACCAAGCTTAAAAGCCAAGTTTTCAGGTTAAAACTGTATGGCGCTTCTAAAATTTCAAGCATACTACATTTTAAATAGTTAAATAATATTAACTATGCTGAACTATAGAGTTCAGTGTGATGCATTAGTAGGAGCCACCTTGGATCTAACTTTTCTAGCTGCAAGTGCAAAGAGTGCTGCCTTACAACATGTTACAGTGAACACATATACATCCTGTCTGTATGTGATTACATCTGTTTGCAGAGCTTTTTTGTAGAAAAAGCCCAGCAGGAACTTATTTGCATTATTAGGCCACACCCCCTGACATCACCATTGTTTCATATAGGCCTTTTTAATAGAAAAGGTACAGTGGAAACATATTTGCATATTAGGCCGCACCCTCTGATGCCAAGCCAGCTGGAACTGCATTCCTGTTCGTTTCTGCTCAACCCCCCCCCCCCCCTGTCTGTTTATAAGAAAGAGCCAACAAGTTGTCACAGACGTCCCTTCTGGGGAGGCTAGCCAGGATCCAGGAAGCCATCAAACTATCCATTTACCTTGGTGGTCAACCTTTAGTCCGCCAGAAAAGGAAAGAATCGTACAGAATTAAAAGATCCAAAGCATTCCATCCTTTTTGTGTTTGTTTTAATTTAAAAGCATATGTTTTTAAAAATAGTTAGCAAGTTTTAAGGATTAAGCATCGATAAAATACAGCAAACTATTCTGCATCATTTCAGGCTTTCTGTCCCTCTAGATGATTCCACCTTCTATTTTAACCTAAAAGTTCATGAAAAGCTTCTATAAAGCTTCACAGAGCAACATACTAAGATAATGTGACTCTGCTGGCATAAATAATTACTGGCATGCATGATCAGCCTCTTCAGTAGGGCTGCCAGGAGACCCAGTTTGGTGTAGTGGTTAAGTGAGCGGACTCTCATCTGGGAGAACCGGGTTTGATTCCCCACTCCTCTACTTGCACCTGCTAGCATGGCCTTGGGTCAGCCATAGCCCTGGCAGGGATTGTCTTTGAAAGAGCAGCTGCTGTGAGAGTCCTCTCCAGCCCCATCCACCTCACAGGGTGTCTGTTGTGGGGGAGGAAGGTAAAGGAGATTGTGAGCCGCTCTGAGACTCTTCGGAGTGGAGGGCAGGATATAAATCCAATATCTTCTTCTTCTTCTGTAGGCAATCAGAAAGGGATGGGGGAGGATTTACCAGGAGCAGGAGGAAAGCCCAGGCAACATCACCAGTGATGTGGCTTTGTCACTTCTGGAATGAACCTGAAATGATGTCATCATGTGTGACTTTGTGGTGATGCTCTGGTATCTGGGCAAAGGTTCATGGAAAAATGAGCTGTACCACAGAGTTTTTGACCAAATACCAGAGAATCACTGTGATGTCGCCAATATGATGACATCACTTCCAGTTCATGTTGGAAGTAATGTAGCCATGTCATCAGCAACATCACCTGGGCCTCCCTCCCTCCCTTGGTACATCCTCCTGCCAGCCAGCTGATTGGGGGTGGGGCCTGGTGGCAGGGGGTCCCCTGCCTCCACGGGAGGGGCTGGTAACCTTATATGTAAGACAAGCACAGTCTGACCTCCAAAAACTCCATGGTCGTATTTTCAGAAATGCTGAGCAAGGCTGAAAGCTTTGAAGCAGGGATGTCAAACATGCAGCCCAGGGGGGCTCCTATCAGGCTCACAAACAACTGGCTGTCGTTTGCTTCCTTCTCCCTCTTTCTTGCTTCCTTCTGCTTCACATCTTGCTTTACCAGGCTTGCTCAATCGCACAGCAGAGCTACTGAGCCAAGCCTCTCTTCCTTTTGTTGGCTGAGGATCCTCCCCCTCTTGGTTCCCTGGGGAAAGAAGGAAAGAGTCTTAGCTTCCTTTGTCCAGTTCCCTGGATCACACAGGAGAGATACAAAGAAAGCACCATTAAGATCAACAAGTGCTAATGTTTTAAGCATGTTTTATTTCAATTTTTTTTTTAAATCTTTGTGTTTGTGTCCTATATAAAGTTTATATCTCTGCTATCTGTCATTACATTTTATGACACACGTGGCCTGGCCCAACAACGTCTCATTTATATGTCAGATCCCGCCCTCATGACAAATAAGTTCGACAACCCTGCTTTAAAGTCCTTAAAAAACAGAGTAGTCATGACATCTTAGATGTTCTAAGGCATCATATTATGGTAGGGTTGCCAATCCCCAGTTGGGGGCAGGTGATCTCCTAATCTTGAGGCCCTCCCCCTGCTTCAGGATTATCAGAAAGTGGGGGCGGGGAGGGAAATGTCTGCTGGGCACTCCATTATTCCCTATGAAGACTGATTCCCATAGGGTATAATGGGGGGCTGTTTTTTTGAGGTAGAGGCACTGCATTTTCAGCATAGCATCCAATGCCTCTCCTCAAAATACCCTCCAAGTTTCAAAAAAGATTGGACCAGGGGGGCCGATTCTATGAGCCCCAAAAGAAGGTTCCCCTATCCTTCTATTTCCAATGGAGGGACAGCATTTAAAAGGCGTGCCGTCCCTTTAAATGTGATGACCAGAACTCCCTTTGGAGTTCAATTATGCTTGTCACAACCTTTCTTCTGGCTCCACCCCCAATGTCTCCCAGCTCCACCCCCAAAGTCCCCAGATATTTCTTGAATTGGACCTGGCAACCCTATATTATGGCCAACCATGACAATGTGTTCACTTTACAAATTGAACCAGGGAGTAGTACCTGGAGAAATGTGCCGTATCAAGCACATGTTCCGCTGTATGCACATTGAATGTAACTTGAGAATTACTCAATACTTCTATAAAGAAAAAAAATCAAGTGTACGCCATCCATGGATTGTGCATGCACTCCCTATTACTTGTGAACAGGACTTGTAAAAAGTGGCAAAGGGCAAAAAGCTCAAGTGGCAGACATAGTTCTCCAACAACAAAGTTCCCATCTTTGGATTTTGTCTGAAGTTTGGGCAAAAATGTCTTTCTGTTCAGGCTCTAACTGTAGAGTCTATAGAAGGGGATTTATCCATTTGGTGCTAAGCATTCTGACCAGGCCTCAGATTCAGTGGGAGCTCACAGGAGTGCAGCTCCTGAACCTTTCTGAGAGTTCCACCTCCTCCTTCCCACCTTGTCCACTGAATAGTAGGTGCAGCTGCATAACAATCCCTGGATGAGTTCCACCACCTATTTTTCTACAAAATGACTCCTGATGCTGACTAGGTAATTTTTAAAAACCCAGAATACTTACTTAACGGCTATGTTTTCACATTTCTTCTTCATGATGAAATGTAGAGAAAGTTCCAGTGAGCTAGTCAGATGGCAACTGGTGGGACTAATTCACCAAATGCTACAGTGGTCCAATTTGAACTGGGACCACATTGTGGGGGGAAGAAGGGCTTTCCGTCTCCCACACCCTATCCTGCATGTCATTTCCCAGTTTGAAAGGGCTCTGGCAGGTGTTACTTGCTCTGTTGCAGGACCCCATCATGACTCACCAAAAAAATCATATCTGTTCTCAGCCAAATGGCCAAGTGTGCAGATAAAGGGGATTTTTTTTAACCTGAGGTAGATAAAATACAAAAATAAAATTTAATGTCTCAAAGCACAGATGAAACACAAAAAAGACAATGACACAAAATGTCCACACACTGCCCACTGGTGCCTCTTTCATGCTTTTTATGTCACAGTGAAAGCATGAAGGAGGCACCAATGGGCAGGGTGTGGGCATTTTAAGTGTCATTGTCTTTTTTGTGTTCCATCTGTGTCAACAGGCTTGCAGTGAAACATTGGAAAACACTAATGAAGTTGGCAGGCATAGACAAGTGTAACTCTACTTTGGGCTGCACTGCAAATATGCTAGGAAGGTCCCTGCCTAGGTTCTGACTATCACAGGTCTTAAATTTTTGTGTTCAAATAGTCATTCATATATCACACAGACACTTTGGTCAGATTATTCAGATTGTCACTACATCCCCCATGTTTTCCCTTGATGAATTTTTCACTTTTGTTTTGAGATCAATTACGCCAGGTTGTGGTTTCTGGGCCACTCATTAATATTTTGATCTGTCAGCAGAACTAATTTGCCAGTGGTGCTTAGCAGCTGATCTAAATGGTTCTATGTTCTGCAGTTCATAGGTTTTGGTCTTGGTCTCCTTCTTCTCATATTCAGTTTGCTGGAGTTTTGCATTACTGTTTCAACTGCTCATTTTGGATGCCAGGCAGCCTGCTGCAAAAATGACATGGTAAGCATTTGATGTTTTGCTACCTTCCTGGAAGATTGAGAAAACAGTGGATTAATTAGTCAGTGTTATATCTCGGTGTATGCAGATTTATTCAAAGGAATTTACTTTCATCAACTATTCAAAAAAGGAGCAGAAGTATTCAAGGTATATTTTTCCTTTTTTATGTTGTGTATGCATGTGTGTGTATATATATATATGATTAATTTTAGCTAAAGTGCCCATGATCATGATGTATTATTGAAGATATATGTAATGAATTTTAATTATTAAAGAACTGTGAAAGATATGCTGAACAGCTTATCCTATTAGCCTTCCAATGAAGTGTATTTTAAATTTTAAAATGGTTTTACAAGATGTTTAAAAAATTTAAAAGAAGCTGCATACACAAAAACTATGTGGAGAAAAAAGGGGAAAGCAAAAAGAGAAAGCTAGGCAAAATAGCTCTAGGGTTATGAGTTCAATTTTCAAATTATGAGATTAACTTTCAAAACTTTCAGGTTCATTAAAATTATGAACCATAGAGAATCCATATCAAAAATTAAATATTTAAAGTTCCCATGGTTACTTATGTAATATTTCTGAATACTTGCAGGTATAATGAAGTAGATTTTTTCTTATTTTTCTAAAATAGAAACAATTGTAATCTATCTCCTCCTCCCTTTTGTATTTCTCCCCCTATTCCTTTTCCCCCAACTTCTAATTTTCCCTGTATGAAAATCAATAAAACTTTGAAAAGATGAGAAAGATGTTTAGGTTGAATCATGACTCACTTGCATCCTGCAAAAATAAGAATGAGCATTAGTATCTCTATATCAGGGGTAGCCAAACTTGCTTAAAGAAAGAGCTGCATAGAATAAATGTAAAAGAAGGGAGGGAGGGAAAGAAAGCAACTTTAACTTTAAATGCATTCTCCAAGCCCCCCCTCCCCATGTTGGTTGGCTTGACTTGAAAAAGGGATTTAAAGAAGAAGAAGACATTGGAAGACATTGGATTTATATTCCACCCTCCACTCAGAGTCTCAGAGTGGCTCACAATCTCATATATCTTCCTCCCCCACAACAAACACCCTGTGAGGTGGGTGGGGCTGAGAGGACTCTCACAGCAGCTGCCCTTTCAAGGACAACCTCTGCCAGAGCTATGGCTGACCCAAGGCCATTCCAGCAGATGCAAGTGGAGGAGTGGGGAATCAAAGCCGGTTCTCCCAGATAAGATTCTGCGCACTTAACCACTACACCAAACTGGCTTTTCTCCAAGTTGGCCAATGGGGCGATGGAGGCTTCCAGAGTTGCACAATATGCATGAAGAGCCACATGTGGCTCCGGACCACAGTTTGGCCACCCCTGCTCTATATCATCTGATTCATATAAAAACAAATGCTGATTCCTAACAGACTGTGGTTCCTAGTTTCAGGGCCAGCTCTCTCACTAGGCAAACTAGGCGGTTGCCTAGGGTGCTGGGAGTGAGGGTGCGCCGAATCAGGCTTCCCCCCCCCCCTCCTGGTGCTGAAGACAACTGTCTAATTTGCCTTCCCCCCCAGCGCCGTGGCCAGCTCCCGCCGGCCTGCTGTGATCCCGCCCACCCCCCCAGAAGCTCGCCCTGCCGCCGCCCGCCCCTGAAGCTAGTCCTGCCACCCCCACAGCTAGCTCCCTCCCTCCCGTCCCCCCGAAATTCGCTCTGCTGCGACCACCAGCTGCCTCTTTCCTGCCCCCGAAGTTTGCCTGCCACCCCCACAGCCAGCTCTCTCCCTCCCATCCCCCCCTGAAGTTTGCCCTGCCACTGCCGCCAGCTCCCTCCCTCCCGTCCCCCCAAAATTCACCCTGCCGCTGCTGCGAGCTTCCTCCATCCCGTCCACCGAAGCTTGCCCTGCCACCCCCACAGCCAGCTCCCTCCCTCCCCCCCCGGCACTCCGCTCGCTCCCCCCCCCTCGCTTGCCATGAGGACACCTTCCTCCAGAGGTCTGTGGGTGTTTTGAAGAGACCTCTGGAGGAAGTTTCTTCCGAAGAAAGAGGTCTCTTCAAAACACCCACACCTGCTGCCTACTCGTGAGTAGCGCCCACACCTACTCGCGAGTAGGCCCGCGGCAGGCACAGGGACTGAGGGGCGGGCAGAGCTGTGCTGCCTAGGGCATCGGAAGGGCTCAGACCAGGCCTGCCTAGTTTGCACATTTTGAACCTGAAACTATTAAAAGCATAATACTGAGCAACAAGAATATGGATGCAATCTCCTGAAAATCCAAAGTCAAAACATGTAATTCAAGAGTACAGAAAAATGTTTACTTTTAAACACAGAAAATGTGCAAAACTCTTATCCTGGTATTATTTTGTTTAACACAACAAACTGGCCACAAGATGGAAGCTGACAAACTGGGCTCTGAAGGCTTATAGTTTAGAGGCACAGCAATGGCCGCCTGAAAGCTGATTGTAGGCATATTGCTTGCTGTGTGGTTGGGGCAAGCATGACTTCCCATTCACTGGGACATGGCCAAATATGTTTCCATGTGTACCGGTCATTAATCTCATCCTTTTTTATCAGCTTATCAGCCTTTATTGCCAAACATAAAAATCCTCATATAGGGACTCAAGGGCCCTGCATAGGAAATCAAACTGAATCAGTATTGCATTAATTTCAACTCCAGCTGTTCTTGCTAGAGCAACATTGTCTCAGTTCACAGCATGACTGCTGGATCTCAAGCAAAAAATTCTACTGGTAGTTCTTGCAAAATCCAGGGCAGCTGACAATATGTCCTTCAGCAAAACATCTGCAGAAACAACAGAGAAAGGCTTCCTTCCTTGTCAGTTTGCCTCACACACACACACCCATCCATGCAAGTGATCTGAGCAAAAATTGAAAATGAGTGTGCTATGTGAGTTCCAAATTAATAAACTCATAAACATGGCTTTATTCCTAAAATTTATTTCTGCTTGCAATGCAATGAGTAAAAAAAAAATGCTTGATACTAGATAAACCTGCTCCATAGTAGAGGATCACCTCTGCAATAGCTAAAGGGAAGTGCAAGTGTATCCAAGCAACCATCTTGGGTGAAGAGGACATAGAAGAAGAGGTAAGACAAACATGTTGATCATTCACAGTGCAATCCTAAACACAGTTATACCCCTCATTGACTTCAACACACTTTGAAGGAAGTAGCTCTGTTTAAGATTGCACTGTCAGTAGCAGGCAAATCTTTATTCTTACCTCCCAAATGACATATGGTACTTCTAAAATAGTTTAAGCATAATAGTTCAGTATAATAATCTTTTGTGTGTTCCCAGTTACAGAGAGTGAAAATTATCTAAAGAAAAAAGGCCTATTCCTCACCAGTGTTTATAATGACAGAGGTGATGCCAGTGAGAATATTTTTAGCAGTTAATGATGTTTCTTTGTTTCAGACTATAGTTGTTGTGCCCTACGCTGTCATCAGGACTGATGAGATTTCTGCTGAAGACATACCTGCTGAAACCAACCTTTCCCCTCCAGCCCATGACAATATGGTTTTTTGTCCTGATGAAGATACTCCCGCTGAAGCCAACCTTTCTCCTCCAGCCCATGACAAAATGGTTTTCTGTCCCTAAGACAGGCTTGGTCAAGAAACCAAAGGAGATATTATAGAAGTTAACAGCAAATTATTTCCTATAATTTTTGCAGAGGAATTGATTGGTCAGGAGCACATGACAGGGCTACAATTTTTTTCTGGGATAATTTATATGATTTTAAGAAATGATAGAAATAGTTTTAATTGCAGGAAGGGTGTTGAAAACCAGATGTGGTGGTATATGAGCTAACCTAAAAAGATATACTGCAAGGACCCTGGGTCTTTTCCTGCTACTACTTTCCCAAAATTTATTAAAAACAAGGAGCAGTGACAGTGAGGACTCCATAAGTAGTAGAGCAGAGGTGTCGAACTCATTTGTTACGAGGGGTGGATCTGACATAAACGTCACTTTGTCAGGCCAGGCCATGCATACTATAAAATGTAATATGAGGTACCGGAGATATAAACTTTATAAAGGTGATTTCAGATGCCAAATGACAATTGGAGGTGAATGACAATAGCAGGTTTCATTGGATTAGGTCTGATAAGGAGAGGGGTAGTATGTATGGAGATACCAGCATTGATAAGGAGACAGGAAACCTAGGTTTCAGTTCCGTCCAGGAGGATTCAGGTCAGGAGGATGCAAAGACTAAATGGACATAAGTCTGACTTTAGAAACAACAACATTAAAAAAAAAAACAGTGGAAGAACATTTAACCCTCCAGGACATTTAGTTGCTGACCTAAGAGTAGCAGCTCTCTTACAAAGAAATTTCAAAGGGAGATTAGAAAGAGAGACTGCTGAGTTGCAACTGATAATGAAGCTTAAGACAATGCATCCTCTAGGACTGAACTGAGACCTAGGTTTCCTGTCTCATACCAACATTGCTATTGACGTTTAGCATCTGAAATCACTCCATTCTTCAAGTTATAAGAACGAATGGACTCACATTCTAGCAGTATCTGAAGAAATGAGCAGTGACAAATGAAAGCTCATGCCCTGCCACAGATTTTGGACTCTTGCTCCTTTCCACTAATAAGGATTACAAACTGTGCTGTTAGTTTCTTTCTTTCTTTTTTGTCATCTGTTTAAACTGGAGAGGAGGTCTCTCCAAGTGAAATAATACGTTGCTTTCAGACTAAGCAAAATCCACTCAGTGCTAGTGATAATAATGAAACAGTTTAAAGAGCAAAGGGGGAGTGAAGAAAAACAGCCAGTGAGGTGGGAGGGAAGAATGGAAGACATGTTGAACTGGGACATATGGAACCATAGATGTATTTTTAATACTTAGCCATCTATCTCCAGTCATCAAACAATGGAATCCAATCCAAGTGTCCTAATTCCTAATCAGGGTCTTTTGGAAATAACATAAAAATGCTTTTATTTTAATTTTCCTTTCCCCTCATCCTAACATGCCACTTCCTTTTTATTTTTGAAATAAAAATAAAAATAATTTCCTTTTAATTTTCCTTTCCCCTTAGCACAACATGCTTCTGCCTTTAACACACATACACATGTGTGTGAGAGTGAGTGAGCGCATGAGAGAGAGAGAGAGAGTCTCAAAGAAAAAGCAGAGCACAATGATCTCAATGTAAATTGTGCTTGTCAGAAGAATCCTCCCTCCCTTGAAGAAGACATGTATATGTACACAAAAGCTTATACCCAAAATAAAACTTTGCTAATCTTGTGTTTTAACAATTTATTGATATTATAAAAGGTTAATGGGAGGGAAGAGGTGAAGATATGGTGATGAGGGTGGAGGGAAAGAATCAAAACATAAAATATATTTCAAGCCAAATCATTTCTCCAATTTCAGCTCTTATCCAGTAACAGTTCTCCAACTTCAAGTTAATAAACCCTGAATCCAGTTTAAGTCAATTATATATTCAGCTATCTACTGCACAGCATCTTTTTTGTAGCTTTCAACCCACGTATAAAAAGGGGGGGGGGGGTTTTGCTGCCTTTTTTCAATGTCTGACAATACATCAATTTTGGCTAGTTCGAAGAATTTTGCAATCAATTTTGTTTCCATTGGTATTTCTGTTTTCTTCCAAAACTTATATTGGATTCTTGCAGCAGTTACTAAATGTATACATACATGTTTAACATCCTTAGCTGCTATATCTGGCATTACATTCAATAAAAAAATTTCTGGCTTAAATGAAATTGTATTTTTATAGATTTCTTGCATCATTTCGTGCACCGGTACCTCTAAGCTTTCCTACAGGACCACCATATATGATAGAAAGACCCCTCCTTACATTTACATTTCCAACAGGAATCAGATAACCCCTTAAACATTCTGGATAGTTTAACTAGTGTTACGTACCACCTAAAAAACATTTTATAAATATTTTCCTTGAATGCTGCCGATTTAGTTATTTTCATATTTGTTAACCAAATTTGTTCCCACTGATACATCTGAAAACTATACCCTAAATTCTGTGCCCATTTAATCATAGATTAAACTTTGCTGATCTTAAAGGAGCCAGGGACATTGCTTTCTCTTGCTCTTTCCTGCCCCTCCCTACCAAAGGAAGAGACCTCAGCCAATGGAGGGATGCAAGCAGGAAGCAGCAAATGAGGGAGCTGTGTGTGAGAGTGAGTGATCAAGCCTAGAGGAAGCTGGGTAAAAGTGCGCTGTAATGCAGCGGCAATAGCAGCAACTTCAGGGAAAGAAGCAGGAGACAGCCAGATGCTCACAGGCCAGATTCAAGCCCTGCAAGGGACAGATCCGTCCTGCATGCTTAACACCCCTGTAGTAGGACATCTTGAGGACTGTACAGCAGCACCCAAGACTACCAGGAACCATGTAGTTTTTCCCCTCTATTGCTACCCACTGCTATGTCAAAACTGGATCTCCTACATACATGTGTCTCTAACACCTGGCTGTAGGAATGATCACTCGACACATGTTCTGAGAGAAAAAGCCTGCTCAGAGGAGAAGAAGCCCTCTGCTCTCAGCAAGGTTCCTTTATTTTTAAGCATGCTGCAATCACACTGAAGTCACCCAAACAGGAAACATCTGCCCAGTTACCAGGAGGTTGTGTCTGTATAGTCTACTAATGCAAACTCAGCAATTATCAGGAATAGATTTATCTGAGGGAGCAGAAATAAAGTTGAACACGGATGTAAGGATCTTGTGCTCTTGTGTCTGCAGATGTAACGGAATCTGGGTGGCCAGACATGATCCTCCCACGCTCCTGTTTCCAGACTATGTGGGGTGCAGATGGTCAGATAACATTACAACCACATGATCCCCACATTCCACTCTTTTTTATTTATTTATTGAAAGCTTATTTTATTAAGGCAATTTTGTGTGGTCATAATTCTGTGTGACCACTCAGGAAAGGAAGTTAAGTGACAATTTGGTTTCAGCATTCCCAGAAGGGAGTGAAATGACACTACAATGGGGTAAGGGTAAAGATGAACCACAGGAGGAGAGATACAGTGATGGGATTATTCATTTACACTGGCACATCTCAGGATCGTTCCATTTAGAGAAGATATGTGTGTGTGTGTGTGTGTGTGTGTGTGTGTGTAGGGGAAAAAGTCACTCAGAGACATGCCTTGGCTTTGCAGCCCAGCCTTCCAGCATGGAGTTTTTTCTGGTCTCCATCATGGGGCCTTTCTGGGCACACAGACTAGCTTGAGAGGGCCCACCATGTCTTTCAGGGCTATCCTCTTTATTTGGCAGCACTCTGGTATCAATTCCCCCCTTTTTTGTACTCCCTAATCCTTGGATGATGTGTGCCACTTTTCATGATACGCTGCCATTCAGATTTCAAACAACCAGGGTTGAGACTCAGTTGGGACAAAAGGAATGTCAACCACCAAAAAGTAAGCTCTACGTGCATGAGGGAAAGCTATGTGTCTTGGTATTGACAATTCTTTATCAATAAACATTACTAGCTATCATTTCAATTTCTAGGCGCATAAGCAACAATGAGGGACATATGCCAATGAGAGGAAAAGTAATAATTCCGAGCATGTGCAATATGAGACATACGTAGGCAAGTTAGACTATATAATGAATTAGCTCATGTACTTTTATGGCAAGCAACTTATTGTGGTAGGGGTGATCAGGATGACACATTCAAACATAGGTGAGAGCATTGCCAGAGATGGGCAGTCCATACTGGCTATATTAACATAGGTGAGAGCATTGCCAGAGATGGGCAGTCCATACTGGCTACATTATTACAATACAAAAACCATTTCCTGACTAATTCCTTGTTCCACTCCTCCCTTAGTCTAACAAAAGGTCTTCTTTCTTGAGTTAATGGAAAGTTTGCATGCTCTATGCATGACAATCTTTTCACAGGCAAATCTGTTTCTATTGCAGTCTAGTGCGGAATCGGCCTCTGTTTATCTCTAACTGGAGAGGTAAATTTTTCAGATAGGCTAGGATCAAATAGCAAAGCCCTTTCTGAAGCTAATTTGCACCCACCCAAGTATGTTATTAGGGGTTATCCATTCCTCTAACTCAAGGTATAAGTATGAGGTGTACAGCTTTGCCACTGATGAGAAAACGCTAATGGCATATGCATAAACTATGCAGGAGCTCAGGGGCTAGAGCCTCCCCCCTGGATTTTCCCAGTGGGGGCTGAGCCCCCTCCAGACAACCAACACAGGACTTGGGGCTTCAAAGGTATGAATGGGGTGATAAATCTATGTGTGATTTTCCCTCTGAGCTGCAAAGTCAGTGGTGTAATGACTTTACAACCTCAGCTTCTTGGAAATTCTAATTGAGCTAAAACAGACACAAATGGAAGCATTCTTATTCCGGATTTAATGTACTATCAAAAAAGTCCGCATCTCAGTCGTGGCAGTTCGGGACACGAACGAGCCAACGACCATTGCCAGATGCTGATGTTTGGACAACCGCATAAAATCCGACATGCATCTGGCTTTCATCCATGCCCATCCCGTCAGTTTATGTGTGTCTGACCTCGGCCGTGTATAGTGCGAATGACTGCAGAAGTGTAAAGGCTAAGAGAGACTGGGAGATGGTCCCCCCTATATATTCTTCTGCATCAACTCTCTCAACTAGATTAAAGTAGTCTGGTGCAATAATGAAATAATCAAACAACCTGTCCCTTATGACTAAAAAAGGTAAAATCACCTTTTCCATCCATTCCCTTTTGTCTGTTAGGATGACCAGCCCTCTTAGCAAGGAAAGATGAAATAACTGAAGACCAGCAGCATTAATTGGAGAAAATATTTTTTTTTTCTGGTTCAAAGCCTAACCATTTTTTGATCAGACACTCATCATCTTGGCCAGTTTTCCCTCTAAGCTGAGTTAGTGTGAGCTAGCTCATAGTTTTTTAGCCTCCACCTCGCACATTTTTGTCTTAGTTCAGGAAAAACTAATTTATGCAGTAGTTCACAACTTTAATGCCTCGAAGTAGAGTTTTTACTCACAAGACTCCACAGTTTAGAGGGAGCATTGTTCTTGGCCAATTCTAGCATTGAGGTCACCTGCAATAAGAATAGGAAAGTTAGGAAGTTGATGGATCAAGAGAGCCAATTTGGTGTAGTGGTCAAGTGCATGGACTCTTAACTGGGTTTGATTCCCCACTCCTCCACTTGCACCTGCTGGAAATGCCTTGAGTCGGCCATAGCTCTCATAGGAATTGTCCTTGAAAGGGTAGCTGCTGTAAGAGCTCTCTCAGCCCCACGTACCTCACAGAATGTCTGTTTGGGAGGGGGGAGGTAAAGGAGATTGTGACTACTCTGATACTCTGAGATTCAGAGTATAGGGCGGGATATAAATCTAAATCCAATATCTGTTATAGGGTTCCAAGAGAAAAGACCAATAAGAGGTCAATACATGTCAGTTTCAAGTGGACTTGCAATGTCAGGCTGATGTCTTCACAGGAAATGAAGACACAATGCAACTAATTGTCAACTAGGAGGGCTCTCAACAAAATCTCCTACATAAAAGGGAGATCAAAGAGATAAGCCATGCGTACCTCTTCTTTGCTCCTTGGGTGTTTTCTGCTGAGCAGTAACTTTACAGACACCTCTCAAGTTAAAGAGATCTGAGGTCTTAGAATTTACAAATTTGCTTGTCGCTGTGTTTGGAATCCTGATAAAGACTAAAGACTGATCTCCTCTGCTTCTTAAGATTTATGAAAATTATTATCTGCAGCCAAAGAGATATTTTCTTGAAGGCAAAAGAGACAACCCCTGTATGACATGGGGCGGATTTTGAATCCCAACCACTGCCACCAATTATGACAAGGGGGGGGGGGATTTTTGAATCCTGACTGCTGCCGATTATAAGATGGGCATGACCAATTTAATAAGCACTCCACTAAAATAAATCACCCTGTCACTGCTTCTGTATTAAAAATTTACCTTTCAGAAAATGGCCCAGTATAGGGATGGATTAAACAAAAAGTTGGCTTATTAAAACAAAGTGGCAGGGAAGGGCATTGGTATATACTTAAATGTTTAGGATTGAACAGATGTAGGCTGACCGTTAAACTTGCACACAAAACTTCTGCTGAGGTAACTGGCTTTACACAAACACCCACATAACATATGAATTTGTGGGAATTGCTCGAGTGTTGCAGTGATGCATCATGTCATCTCCAGTTACACAATGGGATAGCTAGAACACTGGCTTATCAGGCCTGAAGGTCATCCATTCATTACAATGGAGTGGGACCCTCCAGAAACCTGCCTTAAATGAGCAAGCAGGAGTCCAGATAAGACCCCAGAAGGATCTGTTCTGGCCCATCCTCAAAAATACTTGCAATTCACAGTGAACCCACAGGGAGCATGCAGACATGCGCATGCAAATTCACAGTGAACCCACAGGGAGCATGCAGACATGCGCATGCAAATTCACACTGAACCCACAGGGAGCATGCAGACATGCACATGCTCAGCATGCTCTAAGTGACATAACAGAGACATGAAGAGGTTGATTTGAACAATCCGTAAAAGATAGACCCTTAGTGTGGTCATAGTTGACCTTCTGTCCTGGAGAATAGGGGGGAGCTATTAACCCCTGAAAAACCAAGTCACCAAGGAGAGCTCCATAGGACAGGTATACCCAGGGCTTTTTTAAAAGCAGGAACACACGATAATGCAGTTCTCGCTGGCTTGGTGTCAGGGGATCTGGCCTAATATGCAAATAAGTTCTGCTATACCTATCTTTCTGTGTGTGTTTCTTTGTGGCAGTTGTTTCCCTGCCTCAGGGGATATAGGGGGCTCCCTTGGAAGGGAGTTGGTCTCATGCCTCTTGAGGAGACAGGACGTTTACTTCAGTGCTTGTCTATCCTGTTGTTCCTCAAGAACTTGTGCTTCAACTGTGAATTTGTCTCTGTGTTTATTGGGCTGAAAGGGTCAGTGGGAATCTCTTGTGCACAACCCTGCCCTCTCCCTTGAGTGAGAACTGGCCTTTTCACCGCAACAGAGGCTGCTGCAAGTGAGTTCCCCTTGAGCTGCAGTGTTGACTGCTGGGACTACCCAGTGCAGGCCAATTCTGTGGGGTGGGACAGCTCTGGAAAACACTCCACTCCAGAATTTCACCTAACAAAGTGATGCTGTGGTGGTGCTCCAAGAAACTCCAGGGGGCTTCCCTGCCCTTGGCTGACAATCCTGAGCCCCAGGCAAGGTACACTCATTGTCGCCATCCCACACCACCATCAGCTAGGTCTGCTACAAAATCCTTATGTCCCCATCATCTCCATCATGGGAACCCCCGCCTGGACCAGGGGCTTGGCAGCCCTATTGCTATCAGTGCCACAGCTCACTTAGCTAAGCTGCAGGGCCTGGCGTTGGCCATCCCGGTGCACCTTGCAGAGGAGAGGTGAGTTTTATTTTCTTCAAAATGGCATCCGTGGCTTTTCTGTCCCTTTTTTTAAAATGTTCCTTTCTGCCCCTTTTTAAAAAATGTTCCTTTTTTCTCCTGGAGTGCACCAAAATTAATTCAAAGCATATAATCCAATAGATTTCACCTTTTAATTATGATATCTGCCGGCTCCACTATTTTTTAAAGTCCCGTTTAAAGAGCCTGCCTAGGCGGGGAGGGTGGGATACAAATAAAATTTTACCTTACCTTACCTTACCTTAAATAAATTTAAAAAATTTGACCTTCTTTTAATGGCCACCGGTACTTCTCTATGATTTATGGTCCTAGAGAGGGCTGGGAGGCTTGCAATTTCCCCTTCTCTTAATGGCTTCTTCCTTCCTTTCTTGCCACGAAGTCTCGTTTTCAATGGTTAAGAAGTCTCGCGTTGTTTCTATGGCACCATTTCCTGTGACGTCTTCACCAAGTCAGCAGTTCTATTTTGGAGGGGGTTGTCTGACCCGACCACAGGTATTCAAGACAAAGTTTGTTTTTCCTCTTTTAACCTTATTTCTTGAATTTCATCAGTCCCAAATTTACCCCCTCCTTTATCTTCCTTAATTTAGAATGACGTAGTTGGATCCAGACCTTTGTTTTTATTTTAAATTAGTCTTATATTAGTCCCGGAGTGATACCTTTACCTTTAAAGCCGCTATCCTTTTAAACACTGCTCTTTTCAAAGATAGAAGTTAATCAGTTCCAACGAAGCTTTGAATCCTGGTGAATTTAAGTCAATTTAATGACCACAGAAATCATCTGTAGCTGTTGGGCTGCAATCCTTCTCCGGGGACTCTTCAAAGCCAAAAAGGAACCCCACTGGAATTCCTCGTCAGCCAAAGTAAATCTCCTCAGAATTTCATATGCATGTCTTGGCCTTCTCCCTGCCTGGAAGAAGTAGGCAGCAGGTGTTAAGATCACCTTCTCTGCCCAGAACAGAGGCTCTGGTCTGCTCCTTGGCTGAGAAGAAGCTCAATCCTCCATGACCAAAGCCCGGAAGTCTATATTGTGTGACTCTTGAAGTCCCCACTGCCCCATCAGCTGGCTTGGAGAAGGAATTTGTCTCTTTCTTTCACTTCTCCAAGTCAAACCAGCTGATGGCTTGGAGAATGCATTTAAAGTTAGAGTTGCTTTCTTTCTACCTCCCTCTCCCCCATCTATTTGCTTGCCTTCCTTCCTTCCTGTCTTGCAGCTTTCAAACATCAGACATTTATGTCTTGCAGTTCTCAAACATCTGACTTGATTCTCTGTGGCTCTTGCATTAAGCAAATTTGACCACTCTGATATATAGGTTGTCATACAATATTGCTTATCAATACAGTATTCATTGCAACATACATTTCAATATTCAGACAAAAAGAATAAACCTCAGTCTTAAAAAAACTTTCAGCAATTTTACAAAAATAGTTCACACTTACACTGATAAGTCTACTCAATGTTACAATTGCAACCGAAGACAGATCTGCATCAGTAGTGAGATGCTATGAGAGGGAGGAATCAGTAAAAATCACCCTTTACATCAGTGGAAACATCTGGCAGGGTCCATCCCATTGATAGAGACCTAACCCTGTGTACAAAAACCATCACTTATGTCCCCAAATTATATTATCCATATAAAAGAGACAATATATAAATCTTACATCATATATATTCTCATGTGACATGACACTTCTTTCCTATCTGCCTTCTCTAGTACACTTTAATCCAGAGGTGTCAAACATGTGGTCCAAGGGCCAGATCAGGCCCCTGGGGGGCTCGCATCAGGCCCACAAACAACTCACTGTCATCTACTTCCTTCTCTCTCTCTCTCTTGGTTCTTTCTGCATCATTTATTTATTTATTTTTATATTATATTATATTTATACCCCATCCTCCCCCATTGGGCTCAGGGCAGCTAACAACAGTTAAAACACACAAAGTAAATATTACAATAAAATCATAGAATCATAAAAACATCTTAACATGTACAATTTTAGTCACTAGATGGCGCTGTTGTTAATCCTTAGTTGGCACTGTTTGCTGTATTGTCATCAGATGTTATTAAGCGCCTTATGTTTCTGTCTAAAGTCAGGATAGATATTAAGGCTATGAGGAGGTGAAATACTGGGTGCCTCCATTAGTTGCTGAAAGCCTGTTTAAACAGAACTGTCTTGCAGGCCCTGCGGAATTGTGACAAGTCCCACAGGGCCCTGATGTTTTCAGGAAGAGCATTCCAGAGGGTAGGGGCCGCCACCGAAAAAGCCCTTGCCCTAGTGGTAGACATCTGAACATCATAGCTTGCTTTGCTAGTCTTACTCAATCGCATAGGAGCTACAGAGCAAAGCCTCTATTTTCTCCATTGGATGACCATCACACAAAGCAACTAATGTACAAAAGCTCACAATGCCCAGACATTTCATGTTTTCCCCTGGGTCTTATGCTCAAAGCACTGATCATGAGAATGCTGTAATGAATGTCAATAAATCAAAAGTGGGTTTGCAACTTACAAATACACACCTGAACAACACCTGAACAGCCTACTCAAGATTGCTACAGCACAAGACATTGTCTCGAGATTTTGATGCAATAATTCTAAGCAAGACATGTCAGTTATCAGAAATTGTAAAATAAACAGAAGGAAGAGTACTAATCTTTTAAGAATGTTTTGATTTTAAAAAAAAATCTTTAAACGTGCTTACATATTCACTATCTGGCATTACATTTTATGACATACATGGCCTGGCCCGTATGTCAGAACCAGCCCTCAGAACATACGAGTTAGACATCCCTGGTCTAATCATTATATCACACTACCTACAAGAACTCTCCACAGGGATACAGTTGTAAGCTCTGACTAGAGCTTATTTTAATGGTAGAGTACAAGAAGAGCCCCGTGAAGCAGAGTGGTAAGCTGCAGTAGTGCAGTCCAAGCTCCACTCACGACACCACCCCATAAAAAGTCTGCCAAGAAAATGTCATGAAGTGACATCACCTCATGGGTCGGTAACGACTCGGTGCTTGTGCAGGGGACTACTACACTAGAATTCAAATCTATCAGTGTTCTTTGAAACTGCTTGATTGATTTTTGGACTCTTTCAGGTGAAATGTAGCGTGGGAATGAACATCACAAGTGCTGCAATGGCATTAACTGGTGTTATTCTACATATCTCAGAACTGAGTATGAATATCATATCCGCAAACACAAATGTAAGTGAACAATTATTAATACTTTTAACTTTATGACTTGGATTCACAGAAGGGATGTGTGGTAATGGGACTGAAATACCTCACAGCTAAGTTGTTTTCTGTTTTCTAGATTTGTGCATAGCAGTTTGTTTTGTTTATTTTGTTTTTAATGCCAAAAGGGACTGTTTCATTGTTGGGTTTTTTCATGTGGTGTTTCATTCTTGTTCCTTTCACTTTTCTTGATTCCCTTCATTTCGCAGGTCTGTGCCTGCATGTTTTCACAAACTGGACAAACTTGGAGGGTTATAGTATTCCTCATGGACAATTATTAGAACACCCACACTATCACCTTTCAGACAGAATCCCCCCCCTTTATTTTGAGGCAATCAAAGATACCCATTTTTAACATTAAAGTCAAAAGATTCCAAACTAACACAAACAACACTGCTGCCACAGCTTGAAGAAGAGTAGCACAAGGAAGAGGCAGACTTTGGTGACCCAGGGTGGTTAAGGCATCTGAGCAGGCAAGCAGGAGGAGGAGCACCTTATTTATTTATTTATTTTAATATATTTCTATTCCGCCCATTCCCCATAGGGCTCAGGGAGGACTACAACATATGATAAAACAATAAAATACAATAAAAACATTTTATAAACAGACAACTCAACAGCACTCAAAAAAAACTTTACCATATCATCACATATTGCCCAACCTGGCCATCTCACATCATGATATCTCATAGAGATGGCAGATGTTAGTCCATTTTATAGCACAGGCGACAGTGCCAATAGGGGAGGCCAACCAGATCAAGAATAGATGCCCACAGTCTCAACTAAAAGCCTGGCGGAACAGCTCCATTTTACAGGTGGTCCGCCCTCTCTTGAAAAAGATTACATCAGATCCTGCCAAACTGGCACATTATCGGCCCGTCTCAAATTTACCATTTTTGGGTAAAATCACTGAGAGGGCAGTAGCGTTACAGTTACAGAGTTTTCTGGATGACGCTTCCGTCTTAGATCCTCACCAGTCCGGCTTCCGCCCGGGTCATGGGACGGAAACAGTGCTGGTCGCCTTGGTGGATGATCTCCAGAGGCATCTGGATCGAGGTGGTGCGGCAGTGCTGATGTTAGATCTATCGGCTGCGTTCGATACGGTCGACCATCGGTTGCTGACCCGCCAGCTCGCCGACTCAGGGATTCGGGGGCTGGCCTTACAATGGCTTTCCTCCTTCCTTGATGGATGGGGACAAAGGGTGACAATTGGGGGAGAGTTGTCCCAGAGGCACTCACTAGATTGTGGGGTGCCACAAGGGGCAGTGCTCTCTTCGATGTTATTTAACATCTACATGCACTCCTTTGCCCAGATTACCCAGAGTTATGGGCTTGAGTGTCATCAATATGAGGATGACACCCACCTCTATCTACTAATGGATAGTCGGCCTGTGTCCCAAAAAATCTGGACCTAGCATTGCAAGCCGTGGCAGGTTGGCTCAGGCTGAGTAGGTTGAAGCTGAATCCAACAAAGACAGAGGTCCTTTGCCTGGGTCGTGGCAGTCTGGGAAGAGAAATCCCCCTTCCAGTTTTTGACGGTGCACCATTGAAAGTGGCACACAAGGTCAAGAGCTTGGGGGTTCTACTGGAGCCTTACTTGTCAAGTCCATTTGGGCGGAGAGCCTATTTTGGCTCGCCTGCGGAGTCTGATGTTCCCTGAGTGGTTCCAAAAGGCTCCATGTACATGTGGTGGATCAGTCCTGTTCTGACCTGCAGGCCCTATTCCAACATTACCTCCAAAGTATCTGGGCAACCACTTCCACCACCTGGCCTTTGTAGGTATTGTCCACTGAGAGGACAAGGACTCCCATCTTCCTTACCCTGTTCTGAGACCTCACTTTTGTGTCTCCTGGTATCCAGTGTCTAGTTACTAGTACTTTTTTTGTAGAAAAAGCCCAGCAGGAGCTCATTTGCATATTAGGCCACACACCTAGTTCGGTATAAGGCAGCTTCATGTGTGCGTTCATGTGAGATGTTGATTATAGTTAGCTGCTGGATCAGGCCAGCCAGAGCCCTGGTCAGCCTAGGTGGATCTCCATTCTTGTGGGCTCCTGCAGAAAAAAAAAGCCCTGCTAATTACCATGGGGACAGCTTACTGTCATCATGAGTTACCATAGGACCAGCTTACTGTCATGTCATGCAGGAGGAGCATTTAGATTCCAGTAATTACAATGAGAGAAAACCTTGTTGAACCAACTGGAAACTATTCATGAGCAACCTAGAAATTCATAAGATACAGTAGTCAAGAACAGTGGGAAATCTTAATAACTCCACCACAGAGGAGCTTGTGCCACAGACCTCCCAACAAAATGATATATATTGCATCTCACTGGGGTCTTGTTGCTTGAGCTTGAGACAGGCACTTCTTGCAAACCAGGATCCTGAAGCCTGGAAGAACTGGCCAAACAGGATGCTAGGCATGTAACAACTTGTAACAAAGTGATGCAACTGAAGGATTCTGGAGTGGGCCAATAGGAGTAACTACAGCCAACTAAAGGGGGGGGGGGTGTTTAACTCAGTCACAGTGTATGTATTGAGTGAGTTGCCTGAGTTGTTTGTGACTGTTTCTTCCTGCAATAAAGTGTTCTTGGTTAATTCAAAGCTAGCTAAACTCTCTTTATTTCAGATAGTACCATAACAGTCCCTGATTTTTCCCAGCTACTAACTCCTCTTACTCACCTCCACAGGCTGAGGCTGCCAGGAGCCATCTCTGTTTTAAAAACCTTTTCCCTCAGGATGAATTCAGCTTGCCACCACCAGAAGTTTCTGTTTGACATGCCCTTTCCTAAGCTGCCCCTCGTCGACCCTTCCTTGAAAATGTGCTTTATTGACTACACATATCTTCAAGAAAGCATAGATATTTGAGAAAAATATCCAAGCAAGTACACTTAAGGGAAAACACTAAAAAAGGACAAGGAAGGTAGGTACCAGGAATGCAGTTCCAGATGGCTTGACATCAGGGGGTGTGGCCTAATATGCAAATGAGTTCCTGCTGGGGGTTTTTCTACAAAAAAGCCCTGGTAGCTAATCTTTTCTTACAAAGTGTGGCAAGCTACCTGGCAACAACACACCCCTGGGTCCAGCAGCAGGACTCACCTGAATGGAACAACATGGGAGCAGGGGCAGAAGGGTGTGGCCATAGTAGCCTCAGCAACAGAGCAGCTTTGGCAGTCTGTCCCAGGGAATCACAAAACATATGGAGACAGTAAGCAAACCTAGATGGGAAAATAGTGGCTCTCTGGGCCCAGGTATTTTGAGGCAGGCATGGCTACATAGACCAGGAAACAGAGTAAAGAAGAGTGGAGTTTATCTCATGGGCCAAGTGTGAAGCTGGGGCTATAAAAGGAGAGGAAAGGGAAATGGGAGGAGATTGGCTAGAGCGCAGCAGGAGAAAAGCCAATCCAAGCCAGCCTGCAGAAAAAGAGAGTGGAATTGTCTCAGGAAAGTTCCTGGACAGAGAGGCAAGCTGCAGAATTGTGGCTCTTTGTAATGTATTTTACCCCTGAGGTGAGTGAAGATAACTGGAGTAGTCAACTGAAAATAAAAATAATCCATGCAAGGAATCAATGACTGGGATGGTGTTTCCTGAATTTTGTTCCCTTGCCCCCAGAGGACATCACACAAAGCTTACATATCCCTGTTTCTAGGGATGGGTTTAGGATTTTAGACTTGTCCAACTGAGTTGCTGAAGATCAGACACCAATACTTGACATGGAGATGCATCCCAGGCAAGTCAGTCAGTATTTGAGTTGCCCTCCTGAGCCAATGAGAACTTGAGGTGTAGGTTGAAAAATTCCTTCCAATTGACCAATCATTTCCAAACTCTAGATTAAAAGGGTTTTGCACTTCACACCAGCACAATGTGTAAATTCTTATACTGGACACAAAATGTGAAGACCAGGAATAATTTTATCAGGCCAAACTTAGCCTATTAATTCTGGTGCTTTCCAGCTCAACATCAAAATAAAAATGTCACACACACACACACCGCTTCCTGTAACATAGCTTGGGCTCTTATTCCCACTTCAAACAGGTAAAGCTGTGCTATTCTAAAACATATCCATCCACCCATAAAGCTTTCAAAAAACCCTGATCTCAGAGTTTTAGGGACTGGAATTCTTGGGATAGAGTTGACCTACAAGTTGTTGGCGCCTTGTTTTGTCACACATTTACCAGGGGACTGGTATTGAATCGGACAGAACCAGGATAGCAAAAGGACATGTGTGTGAAGATGAACACTCCTCATTCTCATACATGTCGCCATACATTTCCTTTTCCCACAGAAGGCCCCAGGTTCAGTCCCCTAGGATCTTTAGTTAAAAGGATACTGTAGTAGAGAATAGATCCAGAGGAGTTAGCCGGGTTAGTCTCTTGCTGCAAAATAGTAAAGAGCCCAGTAGTACATTTGAAACCAACAAATTTTTATTGTAGCATAAGCTTTCAAGAAACACAGCTCTCTTCATCAGTGAAAGATCTCTGCCTTAAACACTGTAGTGAGAGATCTCTGCCTTGGACACTGGACAGCTGCTGCCAATCAGAACTGACATCCGCGACTTTGATCCATCAATGATCTGAGTCATGAAGGAACTTAATACATTATTTAGGTTGACAGATTGTGAAGAGCACTAAAAAGATTTTTCTGAACTGGATGAGTGGGCAATAAGGAAATTCGATATTAGTAAATGAAAAGTGATGCACACCATGTGTGTGTGTGTGTCATAGTTTTAAATTGGTTGTGAACTGGTAGTAGCTGATCAGGACAAAGATTTTGGGTCACTGTGACTAGCTCAGTAAAAATGTCAGCTCAGTATTTAGCAGCAGTGAGAATGTCAAGAAAAAAAAATGACCCATATTAAAAGGTGCAAAAGAAGACCACACACATGATAAAGGGTTTGGAACACTTTCTCTATGAGAAAAAGCTAAACAGTTTGAGACTTTTTAAGAGTTTTGATGGTCTTAAGCATGGTCAGTTGTATCATAGATGTATAGATGAAAACACACATACACACTCAGCCTTTGAGCAAATAGCTCTGAGCAAATAGCAGTAATTTCATCACATAAAGCATCCTTTGGTATTTGATGTGAATGAGGAAAGTGCTTGCTCCTGCAGAGATCCTGGTCCAAATCAAAACATTGTGCATACACTAGACTCTCGCTCAAGGCAGCATATACAGCTTTCCTGTTTTCCATTCTGTCCTCAAAAGAAACCTGTGATGTGGGCTAGACTGAGACAAAATGGCTCAGAGCAATTTAGCCCCCTGCCTTCTGCTCCCTGTGAAAAGTGGCAGGGAGCCGAAAGCAAGGATCACAAATCTCTACCACTCAGTTCAACCTCCCAGTGGGTTTGCGGTTCTTGCCCACATCTAGTCCTGCTGCTCTTGATGACCTTCTTGGAATTCTGGATCATTGTTTCGACAGAACTTTTTGGGTACAAAGCAGCTTGCTGTAATAAAATCACATTTTATTACATTTGAAATCTGGCGAATGTACTCATGTACCCCTCAGGCTCTCTCTCCTTACAGATACACAGGCGGCCATAAAGAAACCCAGACAAACTAAAACCTTTCCCACTACACAATGCATGATAAATTCAGTCTTCTCTCAGGTATTTCAAACTTCATGGTCAACTGTGCAAAGAGAAGTACCACTTGAACAGTCGTTATCACTAGAGCAAAGGGAATACCTCTGCCATTTCACATACTCCCTTATCCTAATAATTTCTTTAGCTGAAATTGTTTTTTTCTTTGTATTGGCCTCTGGCTAGGAATCACAGAAAAGGGTCACTCTAACAATATGGTAAGTGATATACTTGATTGATTATTACTGTTTTTAATTAGGGGAAGCACTTAAGATAACATGTTTCTTCTTGCCTGGAAGGAGAGGAGCCACAGAGAACTCGTATTTACAAATAAAGCTAAACAATGGTTGTCAATGAAGTGAATTTTTAGGGCAGTGTTTTCCACACTTATCTACCTACTGGGAATAAAACAGGATTAAATGGAACTTTAAAAACTAACAAAAATTTATTCCAGCAGTGTGAGTCAGGACTCATTTCATCAGAAGCATGAGATGTACAGTCATTAGGCACATGCATTTATAATCAAAACTGCAGACTACACAGAAAGGTATGGGGGAGAGAAATGTTACAAAGAGACCAATTTAAAGCAATATACATTCAGAAGAGTAATCAGTCCACTTAGTAGGTGAGGAGACCACTCCCAACAGTTAACAGACAAAGTAAGAGAAACAGAAAACAAGTTTAGTTTGTGATAAGCAAATCCATTTACAAAACTATTGAAGGATTTTTGATTTTTGAACTAACATTTATAAGGAGTAGGATGTGCTAAAATATCAGCAGTATAATGAGAGAGATATACCAGGGGTGAGGTCAGATGTTCAGAAAATCCTGCTACGGGCATGAGTGGAGTCCAGAAGCATGTCAGATTTTAAGTGGTTGTCCAAACATCAGCATCTGCGAATGGTGGTTAGCTCATTCGAGTCCCGTGTTGAGACGACTGGGGCGCGGACTAATTTGATACTGCTTTAAATCTGGAACAAAATTCTTCTGACGGTTCCTGAGCGGAATTTCTCTGTTTGAACGCTCCATAGTTGGTGACTTGTCGGAAGCACACCACCACTTCCCTCCCAAAGCCCCCTGCAAGTGATATCACTGCGCCAGTGAATGAGCGAGCGAATGCTGGGTCGATAAATCGTTTATCCACCCCTATGTCCGGAAACAAAACTCACTTTTGAAACTAGATGTGAACTGATTTGAATTCCTGGGTTTTTTTCTGCACGCGTAGTGCTCATGCTGGAAAAGTAGTGCCAACGGACTAGCAAAACTGTTAGTGATCCGACCCATTTAAAAGCGACACGCTGCAGATAGCGGGCATCACTGTGCATGCGCTAATGCAGATTGACGTCTCATGAAACGAGGTCCGGTAGAGCACTCTGATCGACCAGCGATGGGACCCACATGGGATAGAATGGGAGCCTGGCTGTTGTCTGATCGGAAAATTGGTTGTGCAGATTATAATAGAGGCGCGTGGCAGATGGATTTAATGGTGAGTGTGACAGCACCCATGATCTCTTTGAGACCTGGCATGGAGATAACACTGAACATTGAACTTGATGAATTCCTGTTGGATCTGGGGAATTACAGGCCAGTCAGTCTGACTTCAATACTGGGAAAGTTGGTAGAAAACATTATCAAGGACAGAATGAGTAGGTACATTGATGAACACAAGTTATTGAGGAAGACTCAGCATGGGTTCTGTAAGGGAAGATCTTGCCTCACTAAGCTGTTACATTTCTTTGAGGGGGTGAACAAACATGTGGACAAAGGAGACCCAATAGATGTTGTTTACCTTGACTTCCAGAAAGCTTTTGATAAAGTTCCTCATCAAAGGTTCCTTAGTAAGCTCAAGAGTCATGGAGTAAAAGGACAGGTCTTCTTGTGGATCAAAAACTGGCTAATTAATAGAAGCAGAGAGTGAGTATAAATGGGCAGTCTTTGCAGTGGAGGATGGTAAGCAGTGGGGTGCCGCAGGGCTCAGTACTGGGTCCCATGCTTTTTAACTTGTTCATAAATACTGGCACCCCTCAGGGATGTGTTTTGAGTCCACTTCTTTTCACTATTTACACGTCTGATTGTGTTTCTAGCAGTCTGAGTAACAAAATCATTAAGTATGCAGATGATACAACATTGGTAGGGCTCATCTCTGAGAATGATGAGTCTGCGTATAGGAGGGAAGTTCAACAGCTGTCCCTTTGGTGTAAAGCAAGTAATCTTATTTTTAATATAAATAAGACGAAGGAAATTATAGTGGATTACAGGAAGAGTAGTTTGGACATCCAGCCGTTGTTTATTGATGGTGTTATGGTAGAACAGGTGACAGAATGGAAGTTTCTGGGAATTACCATGAAACAGGATCTAACATGGGGGGCAAATACTTTAGCTCTAGAGAAAAAGGCCCAGCAACAACTATACTACTTAAGACTCTTAAGATCACTACAACTGTCAGGGAGTCTGCTGGTTGCCTTTTATCGTAGTTCCATTGAGAGCATTTTATCTTATTGCCTCTGCGTGTGGTTTGGGAGCTGCACGGAAGCAGAGAGAAGGGTGCTCCAAAGAGTGACGAGAAGAGCACAAAAGATTTGTGGATGTTCTCTCCCCTCATTGGTGGATCTGTATAATATGGGATGTAAAAGGAAGATACAAATGATCCTAAGGGACCCTTCACATCTGGGCTATTTGCTATTTGAGATCTTACCGTCAGGTAGACGATATAGAGTGTTGAAGGCTAGGACAAACAGATTTAAGGACAGTTTCTATCCAAGTGCTGTGGTTAGGTTAAATGCAGGGTTATGAATGATTATTTGTTTTAGATGTATTTAAATGGTTTAAATGGTTTAAATGGTTTTAATGGTTTTATGAATGATTATCTGTTTTAGATGTATTTAAATGGTTTTAATGGTTTTAATGGTTTTAGATGTATTTAAATAATTTATGAATATGTGTGTTTGATGTGTTGGTATGTTTGTGGAAGAGCACCTCATTTCGTTGCTCTCTTTTTGTTGAGAACAATGACAATAAATTTAACTATCTATCTATCTATAAATGATTTGGAGTTGGGAGTAAGCAGTGAAGTGGCCAAGTTTGCAGATGACACTAAATTGTTCAGGGTGGTGAGAACCAGAGAGGATTGTGAGGCACTCCAAAGGGATGAGTGGGTGTCAGCATGACAGATGAGGTTCAATGTGGCCAAGTGCAAAGTAATGCACATTGGGGCCAAGAATCCCAGCTACAAATACAAGTTGATGGGTTGTGCACTGGCAGAGACTGACCAAGAAAGAGATCTTGGGGCCGTGGTAGATAACTCACTGAAAATGTCAAGACAGTGTGCGATTGCAATAAAAAAGGCCAATGCCATGCTGGGAATTATTAGGAAGGGAACTGAAAACAAATCAGCCAGTATCATAATGCCCCTGTATAAACTGATGGTGCGGTCTCATTTGGAATACTGTGTACGAATCTGGTCACCGCACCTCCAAAAGGATATTATAGCATTGGAAAACATGCAGAAAAGAGCAACTAGAATGATTAAAGGTTTGGAACACTTTCCCCATGAAGAAAAGTTAAACTCTTGGGGCTCTTTAGCTTGGAGAAACGTCGACTGCGGGGTGACATGATAGAAGTTTACAAGATTATGCCTGGGATGGAGAAAGAAGAGAAAGAAGTACTTTTCTCCCTTTCTCACAATGCAAGAACTCGTGGGGATTCAAAAAAATTCCTGAGCAGTCAGGTTAAAATGGATAGAAGGAAGTACTTCTTCACCCAAAGGGTGATTAACATGTGGAATTCACTGCCACAGGCATAGCCAGCTTCAAGAGGGGGTTAGATAAAAATATGGAGCAGAGGTCCATCAGAGGCTATTAGCCACATTGTGTGTGTGTGTGTGTGTGTATATATATATTAAAAAAAAAAAATTGGCCACTGTGTGACACAGAGTGTTGGACTAGATGGGCCATTGGCCTGATCCAACATGGCTTCTCTTATGTTCTTATCCTCCCTTTGATGTTCTTTGGCAGGAGACTAGTGACTATCAACAGAATGCCCCTGGAAGATTAAAATGAGTTACTGATTTCTGAATATTTTGATATCTAACATCAGATTTGTGTCCATTCATTAGAGGATCGGCAAACTGATGAGCCCAAAATAGCACAGCAGAATACTTAGTGAGTGTCCTGAGTATATATGATGGCAAAGCTGGTGCCTTGGTATGTTGCAGGGTCTAATTTTGGTTCCTAAGTCTGTATCACTATTAGGGGGCCCATTGTTGTTAGTGAGAAGTTGTTTTAGGTT
This sequence comes from Heteronotia binoei, assembly GCF_032191835.1. Taxonomy (NCBI): domain Eukaryota; kingdom Metazoa; phylum Chordata; class Lepidosauria; order Squamata; family Gekkonidae; genus Heteronotia; species Heteronotia binoei. The sequence continues at coordinate 168,482,098 of NC_083243.1, read as the reverse complement.
GGGGGGGGGGGGTGTGTGCTGCCTGTAAGTCAGGAAGACCTGCCAGTTGAGAAGCAGAAAAGCTGATGATGAGCAATTTGTCTTTCAGGTTCTTTATAAACAGTTGTATCTTGCAGCCTGAAAATGAAGATCAGTTTAATTAACTTTGAAGTTGTCACAGTGCACATTGTGTCGTAGTCCCATTGATTTCAAGTTCTCCTAATGAAATCAGAGGCACCTAAGGGCTTGTCTTTGGCTGGATGGTACTCCAAGAGAGTACCTTATTATCACCTCTTTCACTCTGAGGCTGTTTGAACATATGAACATATGAAGCTGCCTTATACTGAATCAGACCCTGGGTCCATCAAAGTCAGTATTGTCTTCTCAGACTGGTAGCGGCTCTCCAGGGTCTCAAGCTGAGGTTTTTCACACCTATTTGCCTGGACCCTTTTTTGGAGATGCCAGGGATTGAACCTGGGACCTTCTGCTTACCAAGCAGATGCTCTACCACTGAGCCACCGTCCCTCCCCTGCTCTCCAGGGTCTCAAGCTGAGGTTTTTCACACCTATTTGCCTGGACCCTTTTTTTGGAGATGCCGGGGATTGAACCTGGGACCTTCTGCTTCCCAAGCAGATGCTCTACCACTGAGCCACCGTCCCTCCCCTCCACTGAGCCACCGTCCCTCCCCTAGTTTGTTGGACTACACTGAGATGGTGATTTAGTTGGTCTCAGCTTACACAACCTGACTCACAGATTGAGGAGTGGAGGGACAACTGAATGGGTTTAGGACAACCCTGTACATAGAACGTGGGTGTTAAAAAATCTGAATCAGTTTAGGACAGCCCAGTACATAGAACATAAATGTCACATCTGTGACTGGTAATGTTCTAAAGTTAGGCTGGGAAGGTCAATTCAGGCAGTCTCTCTACCCTGCTCAGCTACTAACTTTCCTGAAGGGCCACTTTGAGAAGGGAGACAGGATGAGTGCCTCCTTCCTCACACTATAGTGACCCACCAGCAACTGCCAAGGCCCCAAAACCACTTTTCTTGCTCTGCCACACTGGCAATCTCTTGCTATCTGCCAAAAGAGACAACGGCAATTGTTGCCCACATGCTGGAGCAGGGGTGATACTCTGCCAAAGGGGATGTAGTGCCAGCTCTTCTACTGTAGAGTTCTGAGTCAGAGAGAGTATCTTGGTCCTCCGTGCCTATGGACATGCCCACCTTCCTTGCATGGCAGCAGGGCGGGTTCACACTCCAGGATGCACCATAGGAGTCACTGAGAGTTCCAGACCCACAGGCAGGTGGTCAGAGCAGCGGGCCAACTTGGTGATGAAGGAGAATTTCTCCACAGCCTGGGAATAAACAGAGAGGCAGTGAAGTTGAAGAACTGAGCAAGGAGGAAGTGTGCCAGGGGAAAAGGAGAGGACAAGTGTATGGCTGGGAGAACAGCTGAAACCTCAGGTCCTCTCCTCATGCACTGTTGGTGCCATTGCAATTCGATCCAGGAAGAAGGCCTTCTGACAGGCAGGCAGCCCCCACATGGCATATAACTGTTTAATCTTCCCCTCAGCATGTGGGTCTAGTGGCAACAGGCATTACCCTGAGGCTCAGGGAGAGCAGTATGCCCAGCCCAAGTCAAGGCTGAGGGGAGAACTAAACTAGGGACTTCCCTACCCACAGCTCTTCTTTGGAACTATAAGAAAGAATTCATCAGGGTCTTTCTTCCCCCTCCCAGCTTCAAAGAATGGGGAGTGAAAGCCAGCGATTCCCTGGGGTTCCTTCATACTTGCCCTGGGTTCACTCTGCATAGCTTTGTTTACTCCCTGGCACTGCAGCAAGGCCCAGTAGGAGCCTGCCTCCTGCCCCAGGGTCCCTCCTCTAGGTCTCTGCACTTGCCCAGATCTCGAGAGAAGAACTCTGCTCCAAAAGGCATCCAGAGAGAGGAAAGTCTGCCAGCACTCTGGGCCCTTCCTATTTCTTAGGCAACAGAAGAGTTGGTTTTTATACCTTTCACTACCTGAAGGAGTCTCAAGGAAGCTTACAATCATCTTCCCTTCATCTTCCCACAACAGACACCCTGTGAAGTAGGTGAGGTTGAGAAAGTTCTGACAGAACTGTGACTGACCCAGGGTCACCCAGCTGGGTGCATGTGGAGGAGCGGGGGAAGAGGGTGGAAATCCTGGGGTCCTCCGCCAGGGCGGGAGGGTTGGGAAGCCTAACACAACTTCTCCGCTCACCGCTTTCAGTTCCACAGGGCCAAGGTGTTCCCGGTAAAGGATATAGTCAATGCGGCGCCCCTCACTCCATTTTGCTGAAAGGTCAGGCTGCCCATCTGCCAGGATGGGGCCTGCCAGGTACTTTTGACGCTCCTTTTCATCCTCCAGAGTCCTGGAAGAAAACAAGTAAGTGTATATAAAGAAGAGGCTGCCTAGAAAAACAGTTGTCAGTGGCCCTGCAGCTTTCCTGATGGTGCCCCACTACAATCTTCTCCAGAAAGGCCTACCACCCCAGCTGCTCTGGAAGAAAGAACTAGAAAACCCCAAAGAAGACACACACCCCCACCGCAATGTTTTAACAATTAATTAAAACCAGTATGGGAGAAACAATGTTCATGTCTCTCGTGTCCCCAGTGTGGTGCCCTTCCCCAGCAAGTGAAGAGGCTGATGTGGTGCCCTTCCCCAGCAAGTGAAGAGGCTTTGTTAGCCTGAGGGGGATTTGCAGATTTCCCAGGCCTCCTCCTCACCTCTTCATATTCTCTGGGGTTGCCACTGCCTCATCATATATCTTGAGGAAGTTCATCAGAGTGCCTGTGGAATTCAGAGCAATCATTTTAGCCTCTAGCATGATACTTTCCCCCCCACCATCCCTACATTTTCATGCTCTTCCTCACATGGCTAATGAGAAAGTTCTGGTTAAGAAAGGAGGATGTGATGGGGGTGAGATGGAGAGGAGGTTCCACCCAACTCCACCCCTTTGTCAAGGCCTCTTCTCCCTACTCCACCTTCCAGGCCATGCAGCATATAAGGATCTCACAGGGATGTCACACTGTAGAATACAAGATGTTTTAGTACCAGATCTCCCACAGAGAGCCTCTGTGGTACTATGTGCCTTCCACCCCTTGGACATTAGAGAGGATGAGGAACAGGGAATCCTGGGGAAGGGAGTCTGCAGCCTGAATGAGACACCCACCAAGAGCCCAGGCCTTGTCCTGTTGTGGCCCAATGCGGCATGGATCTGTGTACACATTGAAGAGCTCATGGACTTGCTCCATCTCATTACCTAGCAATAAAGGAAAGGGAAATTAAAGTGAGGCAGCAGCACCAGACATCTTAGTTTGTCTGTTGCACCTCCCTCCTGGTTTCCTTGCCCAGTTTCCACCTGAGGAGCAGTTATCAAAGTTTAAATCCCCACAGAAGACATCGAAGGCCACAATATCTCCATGCTGAGCATTTGTCTCCTGAAACTGCTGTGTCCAGTGCAGACCCTGCTTTAGCTGGTCACACCGGATCTGATCACCATCTGTGAAGTAGAAGTTGAGTTGCGTTAGTATATTGGTACACCCTTCACAAACGTGCTCATCAAACATTGCTGGGAGGGGAAGAGATGGATGCAGTTCCAAACTATCCTTGGAGAACCCCAAGACCCAGAGCAACCCTTCCCTTCTCCTGGAGACTGACAAGGTGAGAAGCAGGTTCACAGTTCTTTACTGGGGGGCAGATGGATACAGGCATGCCCCTCACCAGTGCTACTCCACCACAATGCCAGGTTGTTCCTGTCTATAACCTGATGAATAGGAAACAGGTACAGAATGCTCTTGCCCCATACCCAAGAGAAAGGTTCAGGCTCCCTGTGGAAAACAAGTTTGTGTGTAAGGGGAAGGGGACTTTGTGGGAGAGGTGAATGCACTGCATGTTCGAGATGCCAGGTTCAGTCACTATTTAAAAATATTTATACAAAAATGTGTAAAAACTCTCCTGAAAAGATGGCTGGATAGTAGAGCTGGCTTTCCTCTTCTGGAGACTCTGAAGAGCTGCTACTCATCTCCACAAACAGTACTGGAGAGAGATGGACTTTCTATGGCTATTTCATGTGTTCTTCTTCAGTGGGGGATAACTAGGCTAAAAATTATATGTTACATTACAAAGATTATGGTTGCAGTTTAGGGAACTAGCAATTTATATGGCTTGAAATAGCTATTAAACAGGCTTTTAAAAGACTTTAAATAGGATGTTGGAGAAAAGAGCCGCACCAGTCACTAAGAGATAAAAAGTAAGTCCAAGCCAATGGTACAAAGTAAAAATATGTTTTATTACTCAATTAAATCCCCCAAACTACGTAGTTCTGAGTTTTGCCAACGGGCTTCTTCAGCGAAATCTGTTAGTCCTGCAGTGATTCTTCAAAAAGAGCATTGGCTACTGATATTTTCCAACATCAGACTTGGCCATATTTTTTATCTCTTTAAATAGGACATTACCATATTGGTGGCTATTAACCACAATGGATAAAAGTACATTTTTCATATTTAAAGGCAGCATACTTCTGACCATCAGGTGCAACATGGTAGGGCTATCACCATCTTGTCCTGATAGTTAGGTTTACCGGGGGCATCTGGGTAGCCACCATCAGGGGCAGAGTGCTGGGTAAAATGGACATTTGTCCTGACACTGGCATAGCTATTCTTAGGCTCATAAGAGCCAGGTTCTGGCTTGATCTGCTGAAGAGTAATGTTGACACAGCAATTCTGGGAAGCAGCTTCTAGGAACAGCCAACATGCCTCCTAGCTCACAACCATCAGTCATCTAGTCAGCAATATATGTCTGTCCACTCCAGCAAAGAACTCACACTTACCTGGGTTGGCATCAAGATGAGTGCAGTACATGTATCCCACAATCCTTTGCCCTTGGCAAACTCCCAGCTGAACCTGAGACATGCAAATCAAGAAGTAACTGCAGGCAAAATAGTATCCAGGGGAAAAGTCAAAGTGTGAAAAATGTGCACCTCAAGCTACCTCAGTGGACTTGGTGCAGAAGGAAGGACATGCTGTGATCTTACATTATAAGGAGAAAAACACAAATACCCACCTCCAACACCAGCCATGTGGAAGCAAAGAGCAGCCAATCTTACCCCAACATTATATTCTTGGTTTCTAAGCACAAATTTTGGGAGGAGGGGGGCTAACAGCCTACCCTTGTGGTAACTTAGTGGTCTGTCATGCCACCTTTCTCTGGGACAAGAACAGAACAGGAATCTCTGTTGGGCTATGACCTCACTGGAGTCCAAGAAGTTGGGTTGAAGAGTGAGTCCCCATTCAGCTCCTCTCAGGATAGCTCCTAGGTTCCCAGGCCTTTATCAGCTTTGCCTTTTGCTTCTGGCAAAGGAGAATCAGGCTTAGCACAGCTAGAAGAGGCCTGTTTTCGGAATGGGAGCACAAATCCTTGGCCAAATGGAGCTGTTTCCATATCTGCCACTAGCCCAGGAAAGGCTAATGGTGGGAGGAATCTGATGAATGGGAAAGGCCAGGCTTGTGGGTTTGGGATGGGGAAGTGGCTGACAGGTGCCAGCATGACAGGCTTCCAACTTCCCCAAATGCCCTGGCCAGCAAAGCAGCGCTTGTCTTCCTCAAAGAGGAGTGGAGAGAGGGACTGAGCCCCTGAGATTCTGGGACTTTCCAGTGTATGGGGAAAATATGGTTAAGGGGGACCATGGTAGAAGTTTATAAAATGACGCATGGGTTGAAGAAAGTAATATTAGAACTCAGGAGCACCCCATGAAGTTAATGAACAATAGGTTCAGGAAGGACAAAAGGAAATACTTCTTTACCCACCATGTGATTATTGTGAGATTCACTGCCAGTGGACATAGTGATGGCCACTAAAATACATACATATGTGCCATTGCAACCAACTTACGGAAACCCTAGCAAGGGCCTTTCAAAGCAGTGAGGAACAGAGGGGGGGTTGCCATTGCCTTCCTCTGTAGAGTCTTCCTCAGTGGCCCCCCATCCAAGTACTTACCCTACTTATCTTCCAAGATATGACTACACCATGTTGCCCTCCCTTTTATGACCACTACTGTAGACAGCTGTAAAAGGGGAATAGGTAGATTTATGGAGGGCAGGTTCATCAGTGGCTACTAGCCAAGAGGACTAAAGGGACCCTCCACATCCAGAGGTAGTAAACCTCTGAAGTTGCTAGGAGGCAACTTCAACATAAAGCCCTGGTCTTTATGCAGTTGGTTAGTCACTGTGTAAAACAGGGTTCTAAGCTAGATATGCTCATGCCACCCACTCCCTGAACCACCATTCTCACACTCGCCCATGGACTGGGCAGAGTATTAGCAAATAGATCCAAAGGACTTGGCTTCACCCCTGCCTTCCTTTACAGTGACAAAGAAAGTTGTTGATTTCATGGGCAATCAACAAATTCTCCACTTGCAATCCAGTGCTGGGAGATATGAAGCAAGGATCCCTCTTTGGAGACGCAACACACAGAGCGGCGAGCTCTCCTTAGCCACCTACCAGTAAGGGTACGGCCACACTCAAGCAACCCATTAGTGCTGAAGGAATCTCCCAGATAGTGTGTCAGGCAGTACTTTAAGCACCTTGGTATAATCCCTTGGGAGAGAAGACACAAGACAATCCTACACACCCACTCCCCCCAAAAAACACCCTGCATCAATGCCAGTCCCATTTGCACCAGAGTTAGCTAGGTACTAAGCAACCATTGACAATTGTAGGACTGTTAATAGGAAGTGTGGGAGAGACTGTGGCTCAGAACTAAAGCATCTACTTTGCATGCAGAAGGTCTTGGGTTCATTTCCACTTTGCCATGGAAGTTTGCTGGGTGACCTTAGCCTAATCTACCGCACAGGGTTGTTGTGAGGATAAAATGGAGTGGAAGAGAACCATGGGATATGAAAGAAGTAAGCAATAAATAAATAGTAGATGGTGTGGGAAAACTCTACCTGAGATTCTGGAGAGCTGCTGCCCGTCTGAGTATCAACAACACGTACCTTGATAGGTTAATGGTCTCGCTTGGTCCAAGGCAGCTTTATGCATGTCCCTGCCCCCCCCCCCCACAGATGCTGCCTCTCACCTGAACACAGAGCAGTCCTTTGGCAGAAAGGGCATCCACATTTTTGCCATTGGGGTAACAGTGGTACTGCACAGCCAACACAGGGTAGCGGCTAGCCAGGAAGAGCCCGCTGTTGAGCAGTTTGAAGCAGTTGAGCCGTTTCCAATAGCTACAAAGTTTTAGGCAACTGAGCCATTTCAAGGCAGAGCAGCAAATGAAGCCATAGAAGCCCACATCATAGATGATGTGCTCATAGTAGGGGCCAAGGGACTGGAGCAGGCAGGCTGCGGCATCCTGGTCAAAAACCTCCTGCAGGCACAAAAAGTCAGCATTGGGGGGGAAGGAAGCCGTGATCTCCCGTGGTGAAGTGGATTTTTCCTCATCAAGGGGCATCTGGATGGCCATATCAATGTCAATCTTACAGGAGCTTGATTCAGTGGCCCTGTACTTCTTCCCATTGGAGATGTCAAAGGCATTCCAGAAGTTGCCTCTGGAGCTTGCCTCCTGGGGCAGAACAATGCGGCTTGCAGCCTGCACAAGTCCTTGGGCAATCTGTTTGGCACGCTTCTGCGTCTGTCCCAGGTTACTGTATTTGGCCAAGCCATCAGGCAGGAGGCAGACATTGGAACTGACAAAGCGGAAGACCTTTGCTTTACCAGGAAGTATCCATTCTTCTGGGGAAGTCTGCCTGGGCACATGCTGGTAAGCAAAAGGACGCCGTGCAACCTGGAGGAGAAGCCACACTGGCAGGCAGAGCACAGTGGAAGGTAAAGAGGCTAGCAGGAGCAACAGGAAGATGAGGCCATTCAGTAAGGCATACAGGGCATATGGCAGGCATTGCTGGCGCTGGTACTCCTGCTTCTCTGCTGTGGTTTGCTTCAAGGCCAGCAGCTTGTTGAAGGACCAAAAGCTGAAGTACATGATTCTTCTGACCACAGCATCCAGTTTCCCCAAGAAGCAGCTGGAGAAGGGTGACTCTCGCAGACCCATGTTGTCCTTTGGCTGTTTGGAGGAGATGCACCAAGTGGTCTACGGAAGGCTGGTGTTTGGGTCACTTTGTGCACAGATGCTGCAAGAGAGAAACAGTGAGGGCTAGGGCAGCAGTGGAAGGGTCTCCTGTTGAGCACCAGGGACCTATACCCTCAACTCTAAGCAAGGAATGGGGTGTAGTGGTTGTTTTGAAGTAGTGCCAGCTCCCAAACCTAAAATGTTTTAAGCCTGCTTTGCTATGCCCTCATTGTTCAAAGGTAGCATTTTATTCCAAGGTGTTGTATTGTTGGGAGGCTTCTCTCTCTCTCTTTGGGGTGTGTGTGTGTGTGTCTTCTTTTAGTCTGATGGGGTCTGAGTTGAGGTAGGGTTGTTTTTAGGAAATGGTGCTTTAAAGGTTTTGATTGGTTATTGTTTTAATATGCTGTAAGCCACCTCAGTTACAATTCTGCAAAGAGGTGACATATAAATAGTTTAACTATAATGAACATGTTTTCAAAAACCCTCTTGGCTTCTGCATCTAATACGAGTGAAGTGTGTGATATACGGTGTGTGGGAGGGGATGCAATCCTGGCCCTGCGCTGATCTACCTGCCTTAGTGCCTGTCATGGGATGGGAACAAGGAGGATCTTGGCAACCAAAGCTGTGGTTTCCATAGACAAGATAGTTCTTCAGGTGCCATAACAAGAAGGGCTGGGCTGGTTTTAGAATAGCCAGGCCACACAACATACTGCTTGGTGAGGCACAGACAGAAGAGTGTCCAGAGACTACAGGGGCTCCCTTTGCTGGCATCCTCTCCTGGACTTGGCCAGCAGGGGCTAGCTTAGGGTTGCCAGGTCCTACCTGGCAGCTGATGTGGCGACTATTGGTCCTCTTTGGAAGCTTCTCCTGTGCGCATAAAGTGCATGAAGTGCAATGACATCCCCTGGAAGTGATGTCATCATGTCACCGATGTCAGGGGTGATGATCTCATTTTTGGGCAAAACTCTACGGTTTGTAGTCAATGTTGCCATAGAGTTTTGCCTAAAAACTAGAGCGTAGCCACAACGACGGGATGATGTCACTTCCAGATGATGTCATCACATCACCTTTCAGGCCAGATGGGGGCAAGGTTTTTCCCCCCAGCTGGCCCGTGGTGGGGAAGCACACCGAAAGTGGGGGTTCCCCTGCTCCTGGTGGGGGTGTGACAACCCTAGGCTAGCTACAAATTGCTTGTCTGGGATGACAGAACTCTGACCCAACAACTGGATGCCAGGTTTGTTTGTCATGCATTCCTCAACTTCAGAGAAAGAAGTTCTACACAGACAATTCTGGGCCATTCAAAAATTCTCAGGATTCAAAAAGAGGAGCAAAGATCCTAACCAAGGATAAAAATGGGCCATAACTCATAATGACAGGAGGGGGCAAGCAGGTGCACATGTACCTTGCTGGCGCATCCAGCAACTAAGTGGGGAGCAGGTCAGGAAGGCCTCATAGCCCCTCCAGCCTCCTTTCCAGAGAGCCAGTTTGTTGTAGTGATTTGGAGTGCGGACTCTGAACTGGGAGAACTGGGTTTGATTTGCCACTCCTCCACATGCAGCCAGCTGGATGACCTTCGGTCAGTCACAGTTCTCTCAGAGCTGTTCTCTCAAGAGCAGTTCTTGAAGAGCTCTCTCAGCCCCACCTACCTCACAAGGTGTCTGTTGTGTGGAAGGGAAGGGAAGGGAAGGGAAGGGAAAGTAGATTGTAAACTGCTCTGAGACTCCAAGTGAAGTGTGGAGTATAAATCCAATCTCTTCTTCTTCCTCCTCTTTCCATCCTTCCTCCCCCCAAAGGGTAAGTCTGGAATTAGCATGGCCACCCATCTGCTCCTCCACTATGGTTCCCTCTGGCCAGGCAGGGTTCCTGTCCCTTTGAAGGAGCCTCTGCAAGTGGTGGCCAGCAGCAGGTGGGATGGAGCAGCTGCATCAGGGCAGGCAGGTGGCCTCCTCCACTTCCTAGCATTCCAGGGGTGGCTCCTCCACCACCGTGTGTGCCAAACACTTTCTGGCTGCAATCCATGCAACTGTCTTGCAAAGCAGATCGTGATGGTCCTCTCCCATGGCAGATGGGGCCTGATAGGGAATGGCTGGGTTAAGTACCCCCTTGCCAGAGATTTGAACCGGCCAGTCCTAAACCTGTGCTCTGACATGCCAGCTGTCGAAGTGGCTAATTGTCTTCATGGTCTCATGAAGGGAAGCCAACTGCCCCAGGAAAGCCAAGCCAGAGGCTGACCCAATATGGTGTTCATATTTCCTGCTACTCCAGGAAACAGACCATAATCCCCTCACTAAGAGAGTAAAGGATGAATTTCCACCACCCTTTATTATTTCTTGACCAGAAGGATCCCCCCAAAGCATCCTCTGACATGCCAGTAGCTTTTCCCTTTCTGCCAGCTCCACAGGGTATGTCCTGCAAGCATCTCCTCCTTGCCTTGGAGGGCTACAGAGGCAAGACTGGTGGCCAGATTCGCACAATCCATGAAGGTTCTGCCAATGTGAGCTTGTTCCTACATGGCAGGCCTAGGACTGCAGAAGTGTTAGAAGAGCCCCATTCTTTGGCTCTTACAACAAACAAGCCCATATCCACTGCATATTTTGAAAGCCAACCTCCAGGTGCTGGCCTGGGGGTAGGGCACATTCTCTGAAGCCTGTAGATCCAAAAGAGGTATGTGTACATATAGCAAAGGCAAAGCAGTCCGTGAAGTCACTGACAAGTTATAAACCTACTGATGTGCTTGGGGCTGGTGCTAATGCCCCATCTCCTCTTTGCTTATTTGAAAAAGGCTAAGCAGGACAGAAGGAGTTGTCCAGCTGCCCAGCCCCTCACACTCTGGGAGGAAAATTAACACGTAGCCAGTTTCTGCTTACTTTCAGAAACAAAGCAGGATCTTGGCCTCCAAGTCATGGCAGTTGTTCTGTTCTGATGGAATAGGCCTGTCCCATTTTCAACTTAAAATAAAGCACCAGGCAGTACATATGCATTGGAGTGGGGGCAGAAAACAGCATACAGATATCAACTCTGGATACCACCTCTGGTTGTTGTTTCCTGTCAAGGAAGGAAGTCAAACATGAATTTCTCAAGGCTGATCCCTCCCTCTGTGTTCTCTCAGAACCATTTAAAGAACTAAATGTACAGGCATCAAGGGACCATGAAGTAAATTTTTATTGCTTAAAGTTTCCTTTGGCAACAGTCTTAAACTGGCACCCTACTTTCTGATTGATCCAAGCAGTGAACTCCCAGCCCAGGAGAAACTCTACAAAAGCGGGCAACACTTTGTCAGCCCACCAGACCAGCCAGCTTTTCAGTCTGGTCACAGGTGCCAAGCCCAGGTGCTGACAGAGGCTAAAGCGTTTCCCAGAAGAAGGAATGCTTTTAGACTTTTGAGGGTTAGATAGTAAGCAACGGAGTGTTTTAACTGTATTTCTGTATTTTTTTTCACTTTTTCTGTATATTTGTTATACTACCTGCACTTAGTAACAAAAACTGTAAAACTTCCTCCTTTGAGTGGAAAGAGTGCCTAGAGTAACTTACCCATGTGGCTGCTGCTCTCTAAGCTCCCTATAGTCCAGAACACAGGACCTTCGTCACACATATGCATATATTCAAAGACTGATCCATTGGCTGACTTGGAAGAGTTGGGTTTTTAATAACCTTCAGGTTCAACTCCGAATGGAAGCTACTGTGAATATATCTCTTGGACCTGAGTTTGGAATGCCTAGCTGGGGTCAAAGGATCCATAAGTTTGGGGATCCACTGACTGGTCATAGTGGCCAGAAGCAAAAAGATACAAGACCAGACAGGATCATGCTGGGGGAGATGGGAGAAGACCCGCAGTACTCGATTGAGAGCAGGGGATTGTGAGGCTCAGAAGCTGAATAAGAGCAGAACACAGGGTGTATATTGGTATGCATCAGCTCAGCTGTAAGGAGAGTTGGATGTTACAGAATTGGGAGGGATGACTGAAATACCTGGAGGTCCCGCTGAGTTTGAAACTAGGCACATATTGTGACTGATTTTTTCTTGGGGGCAGGAGTAGTGGAGATATTATGCAAGAGCACCAGATTCTATGCTATGACTTGGATGAGTGCTGGGTGAGAGCCATGCTAGAGAAACTGCCTATAAAACTGAACTGCCACCACCACACATAGAGAAAAACTGTGAGGAGCTGTTTCTTTAAGAGATGCTCATCACTTAGGGCCTCATCAAAACTGGTCTCAACAAGTTTCCCTTTGCGTTGTTTCGTTTTCCAGTTTATTGGCTTGGGCTAGTGTAATAATAGCTGTATAATATACCAATTGTAGTTTACTGTCTGAGTGCTCTGTGTTATACTGAACATTCCAAAACACCAGCCTGAATAATGAAACAAGTAAAAGATTCAAACATGGATATATCTAATTCTCAATGTGATCCCATCTGTGGATACTTAAATCTAGAGGTGACAGCCTGAAGAGGCAAGACGTATATTTCACCAACCTGAGAAAAACCTCAGATTTCCAAAAAAAATCTGACATCTTAAAAAATATACATTGGCGGGGGGTTGTTGTTTAAAAATCCAAAATAATAGAAGCAGTGCCTATAGCTTTAAGAAATGAACATCCTCAGTGGCTGTTACTAGGCAACCACAAGAGTAACCTTTGTATTCTGTGTATTTAACCTTTGTATTCTGTGAGTAAAGGGCAGAGGAAGTGGCAGTGCACTTTCCAGAGCTGTTTTGTTCTTAGACTGGACTTATTGGGGCCAGGCCTGGCAGCAACCACAGGGCTACTTGCTTCCTAGGGTTGCCAATCTCCAGGTGGTAGCTGAAGATTTCCTGGGAGTACAACTAACCTCCAGGTGACAGAAAACAGTTCTCCTGGAGAAAATGTTTGCTTTTGAAGGTGGATTGTATGGCAGTATACCCTACTGAAGTGCCCTCCTCAGGCTCCACCCAGAATCTCCAGGTATTTCCCAACCCAGAGCTGGCAACCCTATTGCTACCACCCAAATTGCTTAATACCCATGCCTGGTATTACCTCATAAATGTCAATTACTCCCAGGGGTCATTTAGTAGAAAAAGAGGTGCTGGAGCTCATTAGCACAACACATTTGCATATGCCACACACCCCTGACATCACACGAAGGTGAACTAAATTATATCAGCTCAGCATCTACCTTAAAATGCTTCCTGAATCATAATTGTCATAATAAAACCTTACTCCCGTCATACTTTTTAAATTACTTTCTCCTATGGGGTCACAGTGGCATGATGAAGATTTTCATCTGTTTGTTTTATATGTTTTGATTATAGTCCCCCTTTTTTGTGTGTGGTGAAAAATATTAGAAATGTTGTCAAATCTTAGAGTTCAACAAAATTCTCACGGGCGGGGGGGGGGGGGTTGAACAATGGAGCTCAGAAGCAAGTATGGTGGGGGGAGGAGGGAGAGAAAGAAAGAGCACAATAAAATTTAGAGATTCCGGAGCTCTGCTCCTGTGAGCTCCTGCCTAAAATGAGGCCTTATTACCCCATAAAAGTCAATGGAAATCAGAATTTCAGACTAGGATCGTGAAGCCCCAGATTCAAATAATTGCCTCTCTGCCATGGTGCTCATGACCTTGGGCCATTCACACACTCAAACCTACCTCACAGAGTTTTTGTGAGGATAAAAAGGAAGAGAGGGGAAATATGTAAACTATTTTTGGTCCCCGCTGTAGCTAGCACCCCCTTGGAGCATTTGAGGTTGGGAACATATGCACCATTGTCATGCTGGCACACGGACATAATTTCTGGTTGCAGATGGAAGTGCCATCATGGTGTGGTCTAGATTAGCAATATTCCATAGTATTCTCCCCTTGGTGCAGAGTGGTACTGCAGTACTGCAGTCAGAGCCCTCAGCTCATGACCTGAGTTTGATCCCAGCGAAAGCTGGGTTCAGGTAGCCGGCTCCAGGTCGACTCAGCTTCCATCCTTCTGAGGTTGGTAAAATGAGTACCCAGCTTGCTGGAGGAAAAGTGTAGATGACTGGGGAAGGCAACGGCAAACCACCCCGTAAAAAGTCTGCCGTGAAAACGTTGTGAAAGCAACGCCACCCCAGAGTCAAAAACGACTGGTGCTTGCACAGGGGACTGCCTTTACATTTTTATAGTAAAACCATCATATTCTTGCAAATCCTAGAGTGTCCCAATAGGTCACTTTTGGTTATTAAGGAATGTTATGTCAATGCACTGACACAACACCAGTGTATGCCCCCGTTTCCCTCTCCCTATTTTCTCCCACTGAAGCACCAGTGGGCAACAAACTTCCACTATAATGAGAAACTGGGCAACCCTAGACCTAGCTCAGTGGCTGGAACCATGCAGCATTTTCCCAGAAAGAGGCTTCCAAGAAGGAAAAACTGAAGTTGGGGTTAGGAAAAAACTGAAGCTGGGGTTAGAAAAAAAGGAAGTTGGCTGGTGAGTGGGAAGGATAAGAAGAAGAAAGAATAGCGAAGAGGCTATTGGGGCTTGCAGGGAAGGGAAAGAGGAAATAGTGGGGGAGGGAAAATGAGATCCCCCATGCAAGTCCTGCTTGTTTTTCATTGTATTTCTTGCAGTATGTACCATTTATGCAGAAGACACACAAAACCTAGCTTTATTTCTTACAGTCGCCAGCAGGGCTTTTTTTGTTTTTTTGTAGCAGGAACTCCTTTGCATACTCGGCCACACACCCCTGATGTAGCCAATCCTCCAAGAGCTTGCAGGGCTCTTATTACAGGGCCTACTGTAAGCTCTTGAAGGATTGGCTACATCAGGGGTGTGCAGCCTAATATGCAAAGGAGTTCCTGCTACAAAAAGAGCCCCGGTTGCCAGACATGAATCTTTTGATGTCTCCAACAGCCTACAATTAACAGAGGGGGATTATAAATATGTACTGCAAGTGTTAGAAAAATAAGGTAGCCGTTGTAAAAATGAGAAATTTGGGAGGTACATTTACAGTCAGAGTTCAAAAGGAATATAAAACAGTTTAAGGCTGGGTACAGACCAGCAGCTTGGGGCAGCAGCCTCCAGTTCCCCCGGGGCAGTCAGATGGTGCTCGGCCCGCTGGCGGGACAGGGACGGCTGCGCACATGCTGGAACAGCGGCCATATGAAGCTGCCTTATACTGAATCAGACCCTCTGTCCATCAAAGTCAGTATTGTCTACTCAGACTGGCAGTGGCTCTCCAGGCTCTCAAGCTGAGGTTTTTCACACCTATTTGCCTGGACCCTTTTTAGTTGGAGATGCTGGGGATTGAACCTGGGACCTCCTGCTTACCAAGCAGATGTTCTACTACTGAGCCACCATCCCTCCCCAGACTGTTCAAGCACTTGAGTGGTGCTTCCCAGGTGCTCCCCAGTCATTCAGATGGCCAGGAAAGGCAGCAGGGAAGTGCTGTGGCAATTTGTTACCACTTTGGAAGTAGTAGCTTTTTCAGTCGCTTTAAGGACGTTGGAGGACAGGGTAAGTTTGGGAGTGGGACTGTCTCCAAATGTTCGCATCTGGACTTGATTTTTAATCCACCTGTGGGCTGTCCCTGTCTGGACCCAGCCCAACAGTTTAATTGATTTGAAGTTAGTTGGGACAGTTTTGCAATTTGGGAGCATTATGGGCCAAAGTAGATGTGACAGCATCCGTGGTTTTGACCCATAGTTACCCCTGCCATTTTAAAGTAATTTTAAAATGTCTTTAGGGCCTGATGCAACAACCTGGCGGGCTGATATGCTCTTCTCCTCCTCCTCCCCAGTGCTTTTTTGAGATGGCAACAATAATTCCTCACTTCCCACATTATAATGGGCTTGTGGAAACAGGAAACCAAGTAATAAAACAGATGCTACAAAAGGTTTCAGGGTCCGGAACCGATTCTTTTATGGCCATGCTGAATTAAAGAGTAGCCTAACTAAAACATGGGCCATCTCCTGATGAACTTTGTACAACAAAGAACTGAAGACAATACTGCCTGCCTTACTCAGTGGGTTGCCAGGGAGGGGGTAACAGATGTGCATAAACAGAAGAGGAAATATCAGGCCAAATAGAAAAATGTTACAATGAACCTCCACCTCTACATAACAATTACAGTGTTCATATTTATGACAAGCAAGCAGCAATCATAAAAAGCTGCTGTGGCCCAGGAGGTCGTGCCTCAGTTATAAGGCATAATCATATCAGATGGGCACAAACCCAAATGAAATAGAAGGCACATGGCTACACATTTCAAGAGGAAACTAGACAAGCATCAGTTATTCAACAGTTCCTCACAGGGGAGGATATGGACATGGATGGACAAAAAGCTATATCAGGAACAAAATCATGGACAAAAAGCTATATCAGGAACAAAATCAATATGTTAACTGAAATCACCTAATAGACGTTCAAATACACTACATGTGGCATTATGAAAATGTAGACCTACTGCATTAAAGTAAATACTAATTTTCTGAGTACATCATTTAAGTTACTTTATATGTTTTGGTTCTTTTATTATTATTTATTTATTTAAAAGAGGAGGATATGTGAGGAGATGCCTCTTTCAGAAAAGCTCCAGAATCCCCCCCACTAATTAGTTGTATAAATACAGTGAATCTCAGCAGTGGTTTCAAGTGTAGGGAAGGGATCAGAAAGACTGAGGACTCCTGGGTTAGAATGTCATGCTAGGATCTGGGAAACTAGGTTCAGACTCCCACTCTGCCATGTAAGCTTACTGGGTGACCTTGGGCCAATCACGCACTCTCAGCCTAACCTACCTTGCAGGCTGGCAGAGTGGTGTAGTGGTTAATGCAGGTTTACCCAACCTGCCAAGTGTTTTTAGACAGTGGGTGGGGCTGCAGGGGTCTGAGTCAGATCAGAACTTAAGCATGGAGAGAGAAGAGATTTCAATCCTGCCCCCATGTAATTTCCCTGAACCAGAATCATTCTAGAGAGCCACTATTTGTCTTATTGGGGAAACTTACGCATAGCCATCATTTGTATGTACATTTCCTCAACAGGAGGCTGTAATCTCAGTCCAAATCAGGTGCCCTCTATGGTTGCCAGTTCTGGGTTGTAAAATGTCTGGAGATGTGTGGGGAAGAGTGGGGTAGAGTTTGGGGAGGGGGGCGGGTTGATGTATAATGCCATAGAGTCCACTCTCCAAAATAGCAATTTTCTCCAGGGGACCTTCCTTCTAAAATCTGGAGATAACTGTAATTCCAGGGGATCTCCAGGTCTCTCCTGGAGGCTGGCAACCCTAGTCCCCTGGCAATTCACTTTTCTGCTGTAAGAACATCCAGAATATGTCTTTCAAAAGGCTCTGACCCTCAGCTGTTGGACCTTCTCCACTTGGAGCAAAAGTGAAATTCTGACTCAGGATGAAACTTGACACCCACCAGCACTGCTATCAGTCAATCATAATCCTGAGTAACACTCTGTGCCACAAGCAATATCAATCACATGATCATTTCCACAGATTACTATCTTGGATGAGATTCCAAGATAATAATAACTAAGTAGGCTGGGGCCACCCACCTTTAAAACAGGTAGACTGGACCTGCCTGAGTCTATCTGGAATTCCCCAGCCCCTCTTCCTGAACTGCAGCAAGTTGGTACTGGGGTTTCCACATCAGTGTGAGAGACTTTCTGCCTCCCCAGTTCACTTCCCCTCCCTCATTCACAGCAACAGTTCTTATCAATAAACACTGAAAGGAAACAGAGCCTGGCTACAGGCATGGCTAGAAGATGACAATAAGAGATTTATTTGTATCTTTCATACTAACTTTCTTATCTGAGGAGGCCACTTAACATCCCCTCAGTTTGGCCTTGCTCAAGCAGAGGGAGGAGCTCAACAAGCTGCCTTCCTTCCACAGACTGATAATTCTACTCACTTAGTACAGCATCTCAGCCTTCTCCTTTCCTGTAAGTGAACAGGATGAATCATTTCCCACACAGTCACGATACTTAGCATTGTTACCTGGCCTCCTTGGAGTCTGACTTCTGAGGACTGTGCTCTGAAGAGAGATGCCTGGATTCTGTAAGATGAACCAGGTTTTTCTGTGCATCATTCTAGGACAGTGCTCTTAACAGGAGATGTCTTGCAGTCACCTCCTCTAGTAGGATCCTTCACCTTCTCCACAGAACCCCCCCCCCCCCCCCGCAACACCTCAGGCAAAAAATAGGGCTGTGTCTGTAACTGTATACTCTCCTCACACTAGGCAGCTTGGTACACAAATGGTATCACCTGTATCAGTCTACTGCACAGGCAGAAAAGGACCACACTGTTAGCCGAAAAACCCCTCTCTTGTAGATGTGCCACAGTGTGACAGCAATGTTGGGCTGAAACTAGACCTGTCATGTCACTATGCTTCAGCTGCAGTTCCAGAGTCAGCGAGGTGGCCCATTTCACATGAGAAAAAAGCAAAGCAATTCCAACATCATACATGCTTTCGAAACAAATATGACACGAATGCTGTTAAACAGGGAGAAGACAATTCCAAGCTGGAGCTGGGTGTGCTGAAGCCTGTTGAATCCAAGCGTACCCCCACTCTGGGCTGAACTTTGGTCAGGTGCTCCAGCATTTTCCTGACGTGTACAGAACTGGTGAAACTGCTGAGAAATCAACTGCTTTGTCCTTACTGCACACCATTGTCGTATGAATTTGAGAACATATTGTAGTAACACACCTTTTCCCAATTACATTATATGTAAATGGATAACCACAGGTTTTATAACTGACACAAACAAGAAGTTCTAGCACTTGAAGGCAGAGGGTTAGCGTAAACCTAATTGGAAATCAGGAAAGAAGCAGAACATTTTCAAGCATGTCAAAGAGCAACAAGAATTTGCTGATCAGCTGGGAAGATGAACTTTGAAGAAAAGAAGCAAAGGAAGTGAAACGGTTTTGCAGTCTCTGAAAAAGAAAAACACCAGCAGTTGATTAACAGAATTAAAACGAAGAGGACAAAGAAAAGAACAATGAAAGGAGATGTGCCTGTGTTACCTCATATCCAACCACACTGAGGACGCGCCCAGAGAATCAGCCTCCTTTGAGAAGCCATGCCTATAGTTCCAGCTGCACTGGCTACATCAGGATAGAACCTCTTGCTGGGTGCATCCACACTCTGCCACCTACAGGCTGAAACCAAGTGATGGACATCTTCTTGCTCTGAGCTTGGCTTATTTAGTTAGAGCAGGGTCCCTGGAGGTGTGACAGCTGTCAAAAAGGGAAAGAGGAATTTCCCTTCCTCCTCCTGTCTGAGGCTGGGATAAGCCACCATATAACTGTGAAGGCAGCAGCCCTGGTTCCTCATCAGGTTCTTTTCTGACCCTGCTATCCCCTTAAAGAGCACTCACCTTTGACATGGTAGCCCTCAGAGGGATTCTTCCTGGGAATAACTCTGCAGGGGCTTCAGAAGAAGAGGCAAAGTTGGGCTCAAATGATCCAGCTGTTTGCCATTAGTTTGTCCTGTGCTCCAAATAGTAAGGACATTAATCATGCTCTATCATGATCCTCCTGATTTTCCAGAGAGCTTTGGAAAGGCATTCCTGAGCTGCTCTATAGAGGAATCCAGATTCCAAAGCACCCTCTTATTTCTGTCAGCTACTCATCTTGCTTCCTGCAGCTTCTTGACTTATTATAGATTAATTTATGAGCAGCTAAAAAATGCCAGAAGTTGCCTCCAGGCTTCCAGTCTAATTGTGGGCCTGCCCAACACAAGAGGAAGGAGGGAGGGGCAGGCAATGTTTTTTTGCTGGAGCACTGGCAAGTAGGTGGAGGCGAGAAATTTATGATCAGAAGGAAAGAAGTTGCTCTCCAGGGTACAAAGGCATCTCCTTCCATTGGATTGCCAAAGCCAAGAATAATTAAGCTCAAACTAACTGGGAGGAACTACACTTGTGGCAGTTACTCAAAAGACAACCCCATTAATTTCAGCAAAGCTTCTTTGTATGTGAATGAAAAAAAATTCCAACTAAAAACCATCTGTGATTAAGAAATCTAAGGAACGTTGAAATAAAATAATGAGCTGCTGGCATGTGTTAGAAATTATGGACTGTAAGCTGGTTTCAAATAGTGACTGGTTGTAAGTATCTACTTTACAACCAGGGCTTTTTTTTGTAGCAGGAACTGATTTGCATATTAAGCCACACACCCCTGATGTAGCCAATCCTCCAAGAGTTTACAGGGCTCTTAGTACAGGGCCTACTGTAAGCTCTTGGATGTTTGGCTACATCAGGGGTTTGTGGCCTAATATGCAAAGCAGTTTCTACTACAAAAAAAAAACCCTGCTTACAACCACCGCACTATTTCTAATTTATCTTGTATTTGTTTTTATGCTTCTGGAGAGATTGTGCTGTCCCCTGTATGGAAATATTGCTGTCTCTTTTGTTTGGTTTGGTTTTGTCTGTTGAAAAAAAAATGGTAATAAAAATGTAATTAAAAAAAACAAATGTTCCAGATAAATAGAAAAGAAATAAATGTTGGCCAATTTTTCCCAGTTTTTCTGAATGAGGATGCTGGGGTAGAGGTGGGAGAGTACAACAGTGTAACTGTATCGTGACCTACATTTGGCATTGTATCTTTGTGACTTTATACCCTGCCTCTGTTTTGTATTTATAAAATTGTTCATTTAAAATGTCTGTAGTCTGGTCCTAGGCTTCCCAATCCCCAGGTCCCAGCAGGGGATCCCCCAGTTTTACAGGCTTCCCCCCTCCCCCAGCCAGCTGGCCGGCGGGGGAAGCCCCGCCCCCACAGCCATTATGCACCTCCATGAACGCTTCCCATAGGGAATGATGGGGAATTGATCCGCGGATATCAGGGGCTCTGGAGGGGGCTGTTTTTTGAGGTAGAGGCGCCAAATTTTCAGTATATCTAGTGCCTCTCCCCAAAATACCTCCCAAGTTTCAAAAGGATTGGACTAGGGGATCCAATTCTATGAGCCCCAAAAGAAGGTGCCCCTATCCTTCATTATTTTCTATGGAAGGAAGGCATTTTAAAAGGTGTGCTGTCCCTTTAAATGTGATGGCCAGAACTCCCTTGGAGTTCAATTATGCTTGTCACACCCTTGTTCCTGGCTCCGCCCCCAATGTCTCCTGGCTCCACCCCCAAAGTCCCCAGATATTTCTTGAATTGGACTTGGCAACCCTATCTAGTCCTGAGGGTGCTTCACATTTTATTAAGACCTTGTGTTCCCCGCACCTGCCTCAGTATAGTGAATCTATGTGCTCTGGGATTTCTGTGCTTGGAACTTAACTTACATGGGCAAAGGGTCCCGGCATCAGTTTCCCAACCAGAAAAGGCTCCAAGGAGCCACTGTTATCCCTACCAGCAAAAAGTACATGTACCTCATCAGTACATGTAAGTTTCTCCAATGAGGGTGGTTCAGTGGGGCCTTTCTAGATCTAGAAAGCAACCAGGCAGATGCTTAAGCCCCTCTCACCACACACTTCAGCCCTGATCCAAATCACGCCCCACCCACCTGAGAATTATACTTTAAAAATCTCTGGAAGTTCTGTGCTTCTAATGTCCAGAGCGACAGGAACTGAAGGCAGACCCAGTACACTCTGAAAACAGTACAATCAACTTTAGATTACTGCCTACCATCTCAGGCCTCTGCCATATCTCCTTTTGTACACGAAAGCCTAAAATGTAGCAACAGAAATTTAAGTATGAGGCTGTTCTCCCACAGACCTGGATGACTGCCCTTCTGCCATCAGGATGCCTCTTACCCTTTAGCTGGCCTCAGAACAGGCTGAGGAGGAACTAGTCTCCTTCACCCTGGCTGGCTTGTTCCCTTACTTGGAACACACCAGCTCTCTTCTTCCCCAGCTGGTGAGTTAGCCTCCCATTAAAGCATTATGACTCCTCCTCTCCATCCCACCTGCCTATGAGTCCCATTTATTTTACCTTCCTTCTACCAGGCCCATTTGTTCTACCCTCCTTCTACCAGGCCAACTGTCCTCCCAGACACTCTGCTTCTGTCCGGGGTGAGCTCTCTCCCCCAGTGCTGCACCAACACTCACTGAGCCTCTTCAGCCATGGCCACTGTCAGAGCAGGGGCATCACTGAATGCACCTCTGCAGCCACTCAGCTGAGAGCACCCCACTCCAGCTCTCTCCCCACCACTGCAGGAGATGCTGGGCTGCAACAGCACCAGTGCAACTTCTTCACTGTCTCCAGACCTCAGTGCTCTTCCAGATAGAGGCCAGCTGTGGCATTAGGCTTCCCAAACCCCAGGTCCCAGCGGGGGATCCCCTGGTTTTACAGGCTTCCCCCCTCCCCCAGCCAGCTGGCCGGCGGGGGAAGCCCCACCCCCACAGCCATTATGCACTTCCATGAACGATTCCCACAGGGAATGATGGGGAATTGATCCGCGGGTGTCAGGGGCTCTGGGGAGGCTGTTTTTTTTTGAGGTAGAGGCGCCAAATTTTCAGTATAGCATCTAGTGCCTCTCCCCAAAATACCTCCCAAGTTTCAAAAGGATTGCATCAGGGGGTCCAATTCTATGAGCCCCAAAAGAAGGTGCCCCTAACCTTCATTATTTTCTATGGAAGGAAGGCATTCTAAAAGCTGTGCTGTCCCATTAAATGTGATGGCCAGAACTCCCTTGGAGTTCAATTATGCTTGTCACACCCTTGCTCCTGGCTCCGCCCCCAATGTCTCCTGGCTCCACCCCCAAAGTCCCCAGATATATCTTGAATTGGACTTGGCAACCCTATGTGGCATGAGGTTGACCATGTCCTCCCCCTCCCTCAGGGAGATTTTTTTTTTGGGGGGGGGGGTCATCAGCCAACTGACAGCCATCATACCATCTTTTAAAATCGTTAATGTGCAAGATGTTCCTTTGCCATTGTGATGGGCCACATAAGTAAGGGGAGCTAGAATCTGTGTGACTGGGAAGGATCCCTGTCATAAGCCCCCTTTCTGTCTATTCACCAATAGAAGAACATCTGCTCCCAGCATGCAGGCCTGTGATCCCCAATCATATTTACACTTCTAGGCTCTGAGCTTCCAAGAGGTGGCATTTCACTTCCACTCAGGCATGCTCCAACTGCTCCTGTAACAGTAATATTATAATATTCTGTGGGTGGGAGCCCTTCCTAACCCTGAGGCGCCCACCAAGCTTCTACCAAATCCAGAAGACCTCAGGGCTTCCACCTGTGTGACAGCTCAAAGGGTACAGAGCTGGTAGAGGCTGCACAGGAGGGGTGATGGTTCATGCACTCAAATAACAGAAAGAGGTCCCACTGAGTAGGTTTCTCATAGGTCACTTTCCACAGCATGGATTCCATGTTTCATTGAATTCCTCCACTAACCCATCTGTCTGACGGAGGGTAACCAGGGCTTTTTTTGAGCAGGAACACACGGGAATGCAGTTCCGGCTGGCTTGGCATCAGGGGATGTGGCCTAATATGCAAAAGAGTTCTTGCTGGGCTTTTTCTACAAACAAAGCCCTGAGGGTAACCATTGTAAATATAAATACTGACCTGATTCCCATATATCTGACATAACTGTTTTCATCAGTTCTGAGATAAACCGTCTGATGACTTCCCTGGAAGCCCAAAATGTGTGATGATAGTGGCCCTATTGTCCACATGTATACTAGGGTCCTGGACCTCCTGGTTCTTTTGAAAATGGGGTTCCTTCTCCCCCAGAGGGATGGTTTCAAAGCAAGGGATCACTTGCTTCCATTTGTCTGATGGGGCCTTCCACTGTAGCAATGAGCCCACCAGACGTTGTTGAGGACTGGAGAACACCCACCAAGACTTGAGGCCTTTGGACCTGCCTCATCCTTTCCCCTCCAATTGACCTGTTGTGGAGTTCTGCTGCCCAAAGTTTTCATGATAGAAGAAATGTCAGGGTGAAACTACCAACACTGACTATCCTAACAAAGCATTTATTGCAGGAAAATTATAACAGGGTAATGTGAAAAACTCAGTATGTTTAAAGGACTAGTAAATATTACAACTCATTCATAGGAGTGAGCCCACAGCAAGGGCCCAATTGACATTCCAAAGCCTCTGATTCTAAGCAGTTTGCAATAAGATAAGACAAGAGTGTACTCAGGCACTTCTTATGGGTTGCACATGAAATGGCACAAAATCCTCACATCAAATTGCTTACTTGACTTAACAGTCATGCAAACTCAGTCCTCTAATATTTCAGTGATGTGTAGGCATAAAGAATAAGTTCATCTACCCAAAGCCAGTCCACGTTAGCCAGTGTCAAACATTTCATTGCTTTTTTTAAGACTGATGGCTTTTAAGTGGAAATGATAGGATTTCTGAGGAAATCACTTTCTTGTGTATCTTATTCTGTAGTATTTATCTTATTTACAACTTTTTCTATAGTTTTTATCTTATTTGGCCCAAAATTTTCAAGCAAGATTATGGCATTCTGGTGGATATCAAGTTTGCTGTGGATTATCCAACACCAGGCCCATGGAGGAACCTCCTGTGTCAATTTATTTGCTGGAGTAGCTGCAACTGAGAGTTTCCCTCTCTCTGGAACTCACAGCCTTAGGCTTCCTGGGTTTCCCAGTGGGGGAGCTCCAAGAATAGATACTCAGTACGGGCCAGGAACTTGTCCAGCCGGGCAGTGTGGGTAGTCACAAAGGATGGGGCCTCATAATGGATTCATTGTTGCATTCCCCATCAACTTGTGAGCCTCCCGCCACCGCAGACCCGGCAACTGCTCTTTTGCCAACATGACACCTCTTCTCCAGGGAGCCAAATGCAGACCCAGACAACTGCCCTTCTACTATCATGATGCCTGTTTCCCAGAGAACTTTAGCTGGCCTCAGAGTGGGCCAAGGAGGAGATAGAGTCACCTTTGATCTCTTTTGTCTTGACTGGCTTGTTTCCCTGCTTGGAACACCCCAGCCCACCTTCTTTCAAGGACAGTAATTTGGCCTCCCATTTAAAGGGTTCTGACCCCTCGCCCTGTTCCATCTGCCCCCGGGTCCCATTTGTTTAAAGGGGCCAGGTTTCCCACTGCCCCACCCTCTCCCTCTCCTAGTCCAAGTGTCTACCTGGGGAATCCCCATGGTGCTGAAGTTCCTCACAGTCGCTCCTCCTCCATCTGCTCTCCCTCCCAGAGGCTGTCCCAACATCCACACACACTGCTGGAGCAGGGGCTCCACTGGCCATGCCCCCACAGCCGTCCAGCTGAGAATGCACCACTCCACTCCCCGTCTCTTCCTTGCCATTGCAGGACACACCGGGCTGCATCAGCACCAGCACAACTCCCTCACTGTCTCTGGAAGATGATGTTCCTCCAGGAGAAGGCTAGCTAACCAGCAGCATTAAACCCTTGCTGCTGAGCAGGTGATTTCCAGGCCCATGCTCCTCAAGAGATTCTCTCTCTTCTATCCCTGCCTCAGGAGCCTTGTAAAAGGTGGCCCAGGAGAGTCTGAAGCTAACTGGGGCTCTGGATAATAAGGAAGAAATGGCAGTTCTGTTGCTCTCAGTTTAAGATGTTTTGGAAAGATCTTATTAGGGACATTTCAGAGGTTTCACTTACAAAATTCTGATCTTCGGGACCCCCTGGGAAGGTGCCCCCAGTAAGAAGTTATTTCTCTTTGGCAATGTTTTTTTAAATGTTGAAATAATTAACACTACCTTTGTTTTATGTTTAATTCATTATTAGAGGTTGAGGCTTGTAACTATATGGTTAAAGTGCTGGCACTTGGCTGGTTTTAAAATGGCTGCTTTTTGTAGCTTTAGATCGGGGTGGGAAACCTTTTTTCTGCCAAGGGTCATATGGATATTTATAATATCATTTGTGGGCCATAAAAAATTATCAACTTAAAAAACAGTGCTCCGCTGAGGGCGAATGATTCAGGCCAGCAAAATTAATGCAAATAATTGTTTTTCTATTTGGTCATGTGGGGAGAGCCTAATCTGGCACACACACACACATAGATCCGGCCCACCGCCCTAGGCAAATGCCTAGGTCCAGGGCTCTTTTGTAGAAAAAGCCCAGCAGGAACTCAGTAGCATATTAGACCACATCCCCTAATATTAGGGTTGCCAATCCCCAGGTGGGGGCAGGGGATCCCCCGGTTTGGAGGCCCTCCCCCCGCTTCAGGGTCATCAGAAAGCGGGGGGAGGGGAGGGAAATGTCTTCTGGGAACTCTATTATTCCCTATGGAGATTTATTCCCATAGAAAATCATGGAGAATTGATCCGCGGGAATCTGGGGCTCTGGGGGGGGCTGTTTTTTGGGGTAGAGGCACCAATTTTTCAGTATAGCATCTAGTGCCTCTCCCCAAAATACCCCCCGAGTTTCAAAAAGATTGGACCAGGGGGTCCAATTCTATGAGCCCCAAAAGAAGGTGCCCCTATCCTTCATTATTTCCTATGGAAGGAAGGCATTGAAAAGGTGTGCCGTCCCTTTAAATGTGAGGGCCAGAACTCCCTTTGGAGTTCAAGTCTGCTTGTCACAGCCTTGATCTTGGCTCCACCCCTAATGTCTCCTGGCTCCACCCCCAAAGTCTCCTGGCTCCACCCCCAAAGTCCCCAGATATTTCTTGAATTGGACTTGGCAACCCTACCTAATATTAGCATATTAGGTCACACACTCATTAGCATATTAGGCCACACCATCTGGGATAATCAAGTGCAAACTGAACTGTGACAGTAACTTTTCCAGTAACTGCAGCAATTCTGGCCGGCTAGCCAGGCCCCAGGGAGGCTGCCGCACAGTTCATCCGGGCCCTGTGATCCCTGCCTGGCCCTGGGGAGGCTGCTGCACAGCGCGGCTGCGCCCCACGATTCTCACTGGCCAGCCAGGCCCCAAGGAAGCTACCACATGGCTCAGTTTGGCCCAGCAATCCCCGAGGGCCACACCTTGGGACAGAGGTTCCCCACCCCTGTTTTAGATGTTAAAATGTCCTCCTCTGACCTACAAGGCCCAGCAGCCCTTGGGCCTAAAAAGTGCGGGGAAAAAGATTAGATTAGATTAGATTAGATAATTTTATTTATATCCCGCCCTCCCCGCCGGAGCAGGCTCAGGGCGGCTAACAACATCATTCAATTTCCCTTATACAAAAGACAAGGTTACATTAACATTAAACATTAAAAATTCTGATAAGTTTAAAATCACTTAATTAAATTGATAAAAGTGCTAATGCTAGTTGCGCTTTTATAATGGCGATAATCATTAGCAATTTCTTTCTTCGTCAGCGAAAGCCAGTCGGAAGAGGAAGGTCTTGCAGGCCCTGCGGAATTGTTCAAGGTCCCGCAGGGCCCGCATTTCCTCTGGAAGTTGGTTCCATAGGTTCGGGGCTACAGAGGAGAAGGCCCGGTTACGGGTGCATTGCAGCTTCACCTCTTTCGGTCCGGGGGTGGTCAACAAGTTTTTTCCAGCTGACCTCAGTGCTCTTCCCCAAGGGGCAGGGCAAGGGTTGGATATAGGCTCCTATCCCACCAGGAAGCAGGCAGTCTTTGTTCTACTGGAGAGTGGGAGAGCCTCCTATGAAAGGACTGTGCAGGGTGGCCAAGCCACAGAGGTGGACAACCCTGCAAGTCAGAGTTGGAACCCCAAGGCATTCAGCTGCAACCAGTCTGGGGGTAGACTGGAGGTTTCCCTGCTCTCTCTAGAGAGAGAGAGAGGTGAAGGGGAGCTGGAGGCCTAGTGGAGAAGAGACCCTGCCCTGCACTGCAACCTCCCAAGCAGAGAGGTAGTTAGGGAAGTGTGTAGGGATAGAAAACTGCATTTTTCTTCTGTTTTAGTTGTGCCCTGTTGGTCCCCAGTATAAGCTTTCCCTTGTAGTGTGCCTTACCAAATCCATTATGTGTTCCCTGTTTATAATGAATAGTTTGAATAAAGACAAAGGTCGTTTTTGCACTCACCTTAATCAGCAGCGACGACCCTCTTCACCGTGCAGGATCTGTGCGGATTTCGCACTAATTGCCGCGGAGCACCCAGAAGAGCCGGAAAGTCCCAGCGCTTTTGCGGCGCAAACGGAAACCGACCCTCTTCACCGCGCAGGATCTGCGCGGATTTCGCACTAATTGCCGCGGAGCACCCAGAAGAGCCGGAAAGTCCCGGCGCTTTTGCGGCGCAAACGGAAACCGCCAAAAACCAGTTTCCGTTTGCGCCGCAAAAGCGCCGGGACTTTCCGGCTCTTCTGGGTGCTCCGCGGCAATTAGTGCGAAATCCGCGCAGATCCTGCGCGGTGAAGAGGGTCGTCGCTGCTGATTAAGGTGAGTGCGAAAACGACCTTATAGTTTCTTTTGAGTTAACTAGTGGAGTAGTGCTCTGACCACTTAGTCTTCCCCACTCTGCACATTACCAAGAAAGAAAAGGGAAACCTGGGAAGAGAAAGGAGAGGCCTGGTTTTTGGGTTGCCAACTCTCCAGGGCCACCCCAAAGATTAGAGATTTCATCCCCAAACAAGGAGATTCAGCCAGGGGGGTTTCACTGTCCCTCTACGACGGCAGTGACAAATTCAGTGAGTGGTGGCAGCGAAATGAGGAAAGGTTACACCCACTAGGCCAGGGGTCCTCAACCTACGGCCCGCGGGCCAGATGCGGCCCGCTGAGGACGTTTATGCGGCCCGCCGGGTTATGGCAAAATCAGACCGGAAGTGACGTTCGACCTAAACTTGCGTTAGCAACGCACACTTCCGGCACTGGGCTGAGGCGGCGGAGACAGAGTGTGAGGTGATACCAAGGTGAGGTGAGTTCCCAGGCCAGGGTGTGTGGTGTGGGGAAGGGAGAGAGATGCAGAAGACGGAGAACTGACGGCCTGCGGCCTTGTACAGTAACGGCAGTCCGGCCCTCCAACAGTCTGAGGGACAGTGAACTGGCCCCCTATTTAAAAAGGTTGAGGACCCCTGCACTAGGCGGTGGGTAGGGGCAGCAGCAGGACTGAGGGCAGGTGCCTGTTCCGCCGCAAGGCTATATTTGATTATCCTATCAAATAACGTAAAGCTGGGGGGGACGCATTTTCCTGTGCATCTTGCCATATTCTTTGCTTCACCCATGCTCCATGGCATTACATCTCACAGGTTTCTCAGAGACAATGATATTTCTTGGGGTTATGCTTAATCTTGCACATTTTGAGCTGTTTTTCTTGTTTTTGTTTTTTTTGCAGTGTGGGGTCAATGATTATTTCCCTGGTGTCCCTCCACCCTGAGCCGGTTTGTGGTTGCTATTTCTTTCTTTTTTAAAAAATTATAATTTTATTGTTTTTTGTCAATAACAATAATAGTTACCAACAATACTAACAATTTTTAAACAGAAAATAATAATAATAAATTAGCATACCTTTGATAGTGAGTGTTTATAAGGTAATAAACTTATTTTGTCTTATGACAGTTTCAACAGTTTCAAGTCTTTGTAATAGATCAGGAGTAGCCAACGGTAGCTCTCCAGATGTTTTTTGCCTACAACTCCCATCAGCCTCAGCCAGCATGGCCAGTGGCTGGGTCTGATGGGAGTTGTAGGCAAAAAACATCTGGAGAGCTACCGTTGGCCACCCCTGTGATAGATAATAATACAATCATATATTTTTAATATGTATCCATATTTTTTGTAATTCAATGATTTAGTAATATGGTCTCTGGAACCCTAGGGATCTCTAATGATTACATTGTCTGAATTTTTTCTATAATTTGTCGCCAAAATTCCTGTATGAGGGGCACGACCATCAGCAATGTAAATAGTCTGCCTGCATCCCACAGTTTTTGTATTATAATCTAGTATTTGAGGATTTGATAAGGTTCATTGTTAAAGGAGAAAAATACCATCTGGTAGTTAGTTTTAAAAGGAGCCCCGTGGCACAGAGTGGTAAAGCTGCAGACTGCAGTACTGCAGTCCAAGCTCTCTGCTCCTGAGTTCAATCCCGGCAGAACCTGAGTTCAGGTAGCCAGCTCAAGGGTGATTCAGCCTTCCATCCTTCTGAGGTCGGTAAAATGAGCCGCCAACTTGTTGGGGGGGAAAGTGTAAATGACTGGGGAAGGTAATGGCAAACCACCCCGTAAAAAAAAGTCTGCCGTGAAAACGTTGTGATGCAACGTCACCCCAGAGTTGGAAAACGACTGGTGCTCGCACAGGGGACTACCTTTTACCTTTAATTAGTTCTAAAGATTGTAGTCTAATTGAAAAAAAACATTTGGATCAAAATCCTGCTGAATCCCAGATTCTATTCCAGTTGTCATCTGTCAGTTGTTTTTTGCAGGTTGGTTGCTATTTCTTCATTAACTGTTACGGGAGCTTCTTTAAACTTGGCATTCTGTGCTGAACTTGAATAGTTCTACACTGTCTGCAAAATACACCTCCTCCTTCTGCCCCCAACAATACTGGCAGGATACCTGTTTGAGGAGTCCATCTTTTTAAATAGTAACTGTTACATCACTACACCAGAAGTGGCTCTGAGTGACCCATGTGCCTGTCATTGACTGAACTGCTTTAGGGAGCAGCACCTGATGAGCTTTCATGCTGGCTCCAGACTCCAGAGGTGCCGGCAGCACCACTGCCAAGTGTACTGTGCAGCTGGGTAGACAGGGACTTCGCACTTCACAAGAAAGTGAGAGGAAATGATGCTCAAGTGAGATGTACTTTGTCTTGCTAGTTCAATGTACAAAAGGAAACAGAACACAATGAACAGGAAATGGCTTTGCACACTGACATGTGAGGTCGAGAGGCTAAACTACTTGCAGCCAGAGGCAACGTGCAGGAATATCGGAGTTCATTTTATCCAAGGCACAGATTCCTCAAAGTGCAGCCTGACCATTCCAACTGGACTGGTACTTGTGTCGGAAAATCCTGTCAGCTTTTGTATCATGGGAGAGCTTTCTGTTGTTCAGTGTAACCTGTCAAGAATTATGAACATATGAAGCTGCCTTATACTGAATCAGACTCTCGGTCCATCAAAGTCAGTATTGTCTTCTCAGACTGGCAGCAGCTCTCCAGGGTCTCAGCTGAGGTTTTTTACACCTATTGTCCTGGACCCTTAGTTGGAGATGCCAGGGATTGAACCTGGGACCTTCTGCTTCCCAAGCAGATGCTCTACCACTGAGCCACCATCCCTCCCCTGCTCTCCAGGGTCTCAAGCTGAGGTTTTTCACACCTATTTGCCTGGACCCTTTTAGTTGGAGATGCCGGGGATTGAACCTGGGACCCTCTGCTTCCCAAGCAGATGCTCTACCACTGAGCCACCGTCCCTCCCCTGCTCTCCAGGGTCTCAAGCTGAGGTTTTTCACACCTATTTGCCTGGACCCTTTTAGTTGGAGATGCCAGGGATTGAACCTGGGACCTTCTGCTTCCCAAGCAGATGCTCTACCACTGAGCCACCATCCCTCCCCTGCTCTCCAGGGTCTCAAGCTGAGGTTTTTCACACCTATTTGCCTGGACCCTTTTAGTTGGAGATGCCAGGGATTGAACCTGGGACCTTCTGCTTCCCAAGCAGATGCTCTACCACTGAGCCACCATCCCTCCCCTGCTCTCCAGGGTCTCAAGCTGAGGTTTTTCACACCTATTTGCCTGGACCCTTTTAGTTGGAGATGCCGGGGATTGAACCTGGGACCCTCTGCTTCCCAAGCAGATGCTCTACCACTGAGCCACCGTCCCTCCCCTGCTTAATAGAGGGTGGCTGTTTGTTGCACTGATCAACAAAAAGAACTGCTTGTCGGATGTCACCAAAACGCTTACCTGTGTGATGTGCATGTTTCCCCACAGTGGAAAACAATGCTTCAGATCACATGCAGAATGCCTTTGGCAGCTGACAGCAATCATCTGGCTAAGTACTAGCTATAAAAACTTGGTGTGCTTTCAAGGCATGCACAGTAAGCCCTACATACTGGTTCATGTTGCACAGCTACCACAATATGAAGTAACTGCTTCAGAGCATATGTCTTTAGGAGGAGCAGTCACCTCACCTGGCTGGCATTAACGACAAAAATGGGGTGCAGAGCAATCAGATCTTTGAGGGCATGATGCCTAAAGAGGGCACTCACTACATACCTGGCATGTGTTGAAGAAACAAAGACTCTTATACAGAGTGCCTTTGGGCTATGCAAGTAGGTACTTTGCCTGGCAGGATGTAAACAGCAAAAATCTGAGCCATGCCTCAGAACATGTGCCTTTGAGCTGTTTGATCAGCTATTTTGTTATCAGGATATGAATTGCAAAAACTGGGCAAGGAGCAATCAGATTTCCCAGGGCATGTCAAATTCAGTCCCGCTTGCTTAATGCAAGGTAAACAACGCACAGTTGCCATGTGAGGTGGAAACAAGGAATCACTTTACCTGCCGGGATATTCACTACAAAGTCAAATCAGTCCCTCAGAGCTTGAATGTCTTTGGCAGGTGACAGCATCCACTGGATCTGTTTTGATATTTGACGACAAAAATGGAGTTGGAAAGCAAATGGACTTCTAAGGGCATGGCAGAGCAAGTCCCACTTCCCTAGTTCAGTTTTTTAGCCTCGGGCTCACACATTTTTGTCTTAGCTCAGGAAAAATGGTTCCAGAGCAAACTAATTTATGCAGTAGCTCACAACTTTTATGCATTATTTCAACATCTGACAGCTTTTAGAACATGAGAATGGGGTGCGGGACATTTAATATAAGGTTCACTCTGGAACACAAGTTTTCCGCTTTATCCAGATCCTAATGGCAAGGCTGTTTCTGTTGGACTGCCCCTCAGATACAGTCTCCCATCAGCTTTTTACAATGGACACATGTTCTGATATATGGGCCATTTTTATTGCACAGAATATTAGAAACAACTGCTTATCAAATCTGGCGGTGGATGATATTTTCCAAGATCCATGTTTTCCAGCTGTTGCAACTGACATCAGAAAATGAGATCTGACATGCCCAGTGTTCCCTCTAAGCTGAGTTAGTGTGAGCTAGTTCACAGTTTTTTAGCCTCTGGCTCACACATTTTTGTCTTAGCTCAGAAAAAATGATCCCAGAGCAAACTAATTTATGCAGTAGTTCACAGCTTTCATGCCAGTAGTTCACAAAGTAGAATTTTTGCTCACAAGACTCTGCAGCTTAGAGGGAACTTTGGACAGGAGCTAAGCAAACTATGTCACTGAGCAAGTGCAGAGTGCCATTGGGCCCCTTCCTCCTGTGAGAGGGGACAGACAGACATATGCAGAAAAGGGGAAGAGATTCTTGATTTAAAGGATTCAGGACAGCCTGTTCTCAGGCAATCTCTATTACCAACTAATAGCCTTAATTAGTATGCTAAATCCTCAGAAAGACTGCTTTGGATTTGGATTAGTGAAACTGGTGTGGTGTCACCCTGAGGTGTAGGAAGGTAGTCCAACCAAAGCTTCCACAATGCTGGAATTGGTAATCAGGAGAATCTATAACTCTTGTCCTAAGGTGATCTCATCATAGTGTTTTTAAGGTATGAGAAAACCCCAGGGCTTTTTTTGTAGGAAAAACTCCAGCAGGAACTCATTTGCATATTAGGCCACACCCCTGATGTCACCATTGTTTCACACATGGTTTTTTTGTAGGGAAAAGCCCAGCAGGAACGTATTTACATATTAGGCCACACCCCCTGATGCCAAGTCAGCCAAAACTGTGTTCCTGTGCTTTCCTGCTCAAGAAAAGCTCTGAAAAACCCTTTGATGAGCTCATCTTACCATGGACCATCAATAAGATAAAAAAGTAGATTCTAGATCAAATCAAGCCTGAATTCTCCTTAGTAGCTAAAATGACTAAACTGAACTTATCCTACTGTGGTCATATCATGAGAAGACGAGACTCCCTGGAGAAGACAATAATGTTAGGAATACTTGATGGCAGTAGAAAAAGAGGAAGACTCATGAGATGGATTGACTCACTCAAGGAAGCCATAGCCCTCAGTTTGCAAGGTCTGAGCAATGATCATGCATTTTGGAGGTCATTAATTCATAGGGTTGCCATAAATTGGAAGTGACTTGATGGCATGTTAACACACATGAGGTGAGCTGGCCAAGCAAGAAAGATTTCTTTAGATAGGATATTTCTGTGCTGTTGCTTCAGAGTCCTGCTCAAGGCAGGTTACAATTAAAACATCACAACATCATGAGCCATTAAAATCGAGGAATTGAGCATAAACAGAATAAAAACTATCCATAAAACAAGACACAGGCCAATAAAATGATGGTAAGAAAAACTCCTGTTTAAAAGCCAGGGTAAAAGCATGTTTTTTGTCCTGACACCTAAAAAAAAACAAAGTAGGTACCAGGCAAACCTCAAAGAGAAGGGTGTTTCACCACAAGGTGTCACTACAGAAAGTACTCTATCTATAGTCACCCATGCACTTCACCTCTGAAGGTAGGGTCATCACAAACAGAGCTTGAGAGGAATGGAAGCTAGGATAATGAAGGGGGTGAAAGAAATGATAACTGCATCTAAAAAAGAAATAAGAAAGGATATTAAGGACTCAAAGAAAGAATTCAAAAAAGAAATAGAGAATCTCAGAAATGACACTGTGGTAATAACAAAGAAAGTACAAGAAGTGGAAGAGAGAGTGAAAACACATGACTCCACCTTGTTAAAATTACAAGAAAAAGTGACAATTCATGACTGCAAACTGATGGAAACTCAGATCCGTCTGAGAGGTGTACCTGAAGATGAAGAATCAGACTTGAAAGAATACATAATAAAAATAATTGCAGAATTTTTGGAGGAAGATCCTGAAGGGAATAGAAATATGTATGACTATATGTATAGAGTAAATTCACTCTATGCAAAAAAGAATAATCTGCCAAGAGATGTGGTCATAAAATTTATGACAAAAGAAATGGTGGGAAAAATCATGAATAAAAATTTTGAAAAGTCAATGACAGTGGGAGGCAGTAGAGTAAGAATTATGAAAGAACTGCCAAGACAAGTGTTAACTGACAGAAAGGCATATAAAAAATTGACAGAAAAACTATGTGACGATGGAATGAGGTACAGATGGATAATACCTGAAGGTTTGAGCTTTGAACTTCAAGGGAAAAGGATTACAATCGCAAATACACAGGAACTGCGTAGATTTTATGAAGAAAATAAAGAATTGGCACCATGATGGATTACAAATTGATATCTTGAAATGTAAATGGACTAAATTCACCACAAAAAAGAAAGGCAATGTTTCATTGGATAAAAAACCAAAATTGTAATATAGTATGTTTGCAAGAAGTGCATATTAGACAAAGGGATTATAAATTTTTATGGAATAAACAATTGGGATTAGAATTTTTTACATTGGCTGAACAGAAGAAGAGAGGAGTAGTCTTTTATATTAAACAAGAATTAGACCCGAAATTGGTATTTAAAGATAAGGATGGAAGATATATAGCGGTAGAAATTACTTTGAATGCCAAAAAAAGTTGTTGTTGGGACTTTATGCTCCAAATGGTGCTAAAGACATTTTCTTTAAAAATATTACACAACATCTTGATGAAGTGACCTATGAGCAAATTTTATTGATGGGGGGACTTTAACAGAACAATTCAGAATACGATAGATAGA
Source organism: Heteronotia binoei (assembly GCF_032191835.1). Classification (NCBI taxonomy): domain Eukaryota; kingdom Metazoa; phylum Chordata; class Lepidosauria; order Squamata; family Gekkonidae; genus Heteronotia; species Heteronotia binoei. The sequence goes on along the minus strand of NC_083243.1, from coordinate 168,446,605 downwards.
TCTGGGGAGAAAAAAAAATGATAAAGGGAAATTGCCAAAGTCTTTTTTTGAATTGGTTAAACAAGAGAGTTTGGAAGATATATGGAGGAAGTTTAATCCTGAAGAATGAGACTATACCTTTTTTTCAGCTAGACATAGCTGTTTCTCTAGAATTGACATGTTGTGGGGTACTAAAGATTTGGAGCTTATAACAAAGAAAATAGAGATATTACCTAAAATAGGAGCTTTTCATAACCCAATAATGTGGATTACAAAACTGTCGAAAAAGTCAAGAAGATATAGATTAAATGAAGATTTACTACAAAATAAAGAAATAGTGACATCTCTAGAAAATGAAACCAAAGCGTACTTCCAAATAAATGACAGAGAGGAGATAGAATTTCAGATGGTATGGGATGCCTGCAAGGCAGTAATGAGAGGATTACTAATAACATTGAATAATAAAGATGAGAGCAAAAGGTAAACAGACGTTGGACATTCAAAATGAAATTAAGAAAAGAGAAGGTGAATTAAGGAAAAGGCCAAAGAAAAAGAAAATTATAAGGGAGATTACAATATTGCAAGCACAAATGAGACATCTGTTAAATAAAGAATTGGAATGGAATTTGAAAAAATGAAAACAGAAATCTTTCGAGGGAGCGAATAAACCTGGAAAATATTTGTCCTGGCAATTGAAGAAAAAGAGAGAAAGTAAAATTATTAATAAAATTGTGGCTTATGGAAGAGAGATGGTAGATCAAGAAGGAATAAAGAGAGAATTTTTAAAATACTATGCTAAACTATTTAAAGGTGTTAAAGTAAAGAAGGAAAAGATGGAAGCGTATTTGCAGAAGATTAAAATAGCACCCTTAACGGATTATATGGAAAAAGTTTTGAATGATCCAATTGAAAAAATAGAAATTGAAGCAGCGATTAATGCAATGAAAATTGGAAAGGCTCCTGGACCAGATGGACTTACGGCAAAAATTTTTAAAACGTTTAAAGAAGAATTAATACAGAAACTTCAAAAATTAATGAATGTGATAAGAATAAGTGGGAAAATACCAAATACATGGAAGGAAGCAGTAATTTCATTGATTCCAAAGGAAGATAGAGATGTCACTAATGTAAAGAACTATAGACCAATCTCATTATTAAACAATAATTATAAGATATACACAAGAATCTTAGCAGAACGGCTTAAACAATATCTAATACATTTTATAAAGGAAGACCAAGCGTGTTTTCTCCCTAAAAGGCAAATAAGAGACAATATTAGAACTGTTGTAAATATTGTAGAATACTGTGAAAGACATCCAGAGAAGGAAGTTGCATTATTCTTTGCGGATGCAGAGAAAGCTTTTGATAATTTGAATTGGGACTTTAATAGGGACTGAAAATAAAGTTGGGGGAAACTTTATAAGAATGATAAAAGCAATTTATACTGAACAACGTGCAAGGTTATGTATAAATGCAGATCTTACAGAAGAAATGATAATCAGCAAAGGTACAAGGCAAGGTTGTCCGCTTTCACCATTGTTGTTTATAATGACTCTTGAAATCTTATTGATGCAAATACAAGATGATGAAGAAATTGAATGAACGAGAATTAAAGGATTTTCCTATAAATATAGAGCATTTGCAGATGATATAATGTTTATAAATGAAAATCCTATGCAAGTAACACATTTGTTGTTAGCCAAAATACTAGATTTTGGAGAATTGGCGGGACTTTATGTTAATAAAGAAAAGTCAAAAATTTTGTGTAAAAATATGCAAGTAAGTAAACAAAAGGAATTGCAGAGATTAATGGGATGTGAAGTTACCCCTAAAGTAAAATATTTGGGCGTGGAAATAACAATGAAGAATATTGATTTGTTTAAAAACAATTATGAAAAGTTATGGCATAAAATGGACGAAGATATGATAAAATGGAACAAGCTTAATTTGCCGCTGCTTGGTAGAATAGCTGCAATTAAGATGAACATTTTGCTGAGAATAATGTTTTTTTTTTTTCCAAACTATCCCAATTGTGAAAGACAGTAAACAATTTAATAAATGGCAAAGAAAGATTTCAGAATTTGTATGGGCCGGGGAAAAACCAAGGATTAAAATGAAAGTTTGAAATCGAAATTTGTTACCATATGCTACTAATAAAATTGTTTGAAATCCACAAACAGGGCTTGAGAGGCAGCTCTTAACTGGCAGGCTGGATTGGATGGGAGGTGACAGACTTCAGGTACCCTGGCCCCAAGCCATTTAGGATCTTAACGGTAAGAACCAGCATTTTGATGTGCCTGGAGACAGATGGGCAGCCAGTGCTGAATGTATCTGCTATGGAAATCTTGTGGGAGGATCCTGGAGTGTGTTTATGGTGTACACTCAATTCATGCAGGACACTGGATGAAGCTGTTGGTTGTCCCTGTTGCCCCAAGTGAACTCAGAGTGCACCATAATCCCTGTGAGTCTGTGCAATGTACAGTGGAAAGCTATCTTTCTAGGAAGCTTGATCAAGAACCCCTGTAGCATCCTCTGAGGCATGCTGGATAGGGACAAATTTAACTAATCTGCCCTTCTTCCAGTTTACCCTTCAGTTCTTCTCTATAGCCAACACACAGGAGAATGGCAGCTTCATCAACAGGTCTCTTTATTGCTTGCAATCAGGAAGGAACATTAATACATACCAAAAGAGTGCAATGCGAACATCAAATGAGGCTCCTCCTATACCAGGGGTGGCCAAACTTGCTTAATATAAGAGCCACAGAGAATAAACATTAGATGAGAGCCACCAGACATGAATGTCAGATATTTGAGAACTGCAAGGGAGGAAGGAAGGAAAATAGATGGGGGAGAGATTGAAAGAAAGCAACTTTAACTTTAAATGCATTCTCCAAGCTGGTGGCTGGCTTGGTTATCAAAGCTATTTAAATAAGCAAATGCTTTCTCCAAGTTGGTCTATCGGGCAGTGGGGGATTCAAAAGCCACATAGTTTGGCCACCCTTGTCCTATGCAAGCCTTGAGGGGGAAACAGAAGCTAAGAACATAAGAGAAGCCATGTTGGATCAGGCCAATGGCCCACCCAGTCCAACACTCTGTGTCACAAAGTGGCCAAAATTTTTTTATACACACACACACACACATATATACACACTGTGGCTAATAGCCACTGATGGACCTCTGCTCCATATTTTTATCTAAGCCCCTCTTGAAGCTGACTATGCTTGTAGCCGCCACCACCTCCTGTGGCAGTGAATTCCACATGTTAATCACCCTTTGGGTGAAGAAGTACTTCCTTTTATCTGTTTTAACCCAATTGCTCAGCAATTTCATCGAATGCCCACGAGTTCTTGTATTGTGAGAAAGGGAGAAAAGGACTTCTTTCTCTACTTTCTCCATCCCATGCATAATCTTGTAAACTTCTATCATGTCACCCCGCAATCGACGTTTCTCCAAGCCAAAGAGCCCCAAGTGTTTCAACCTTTATTCATAGGGAAAGTGTTCCAAACCTTTAATCATTCTAGTTGCCCTTTTCTGCACTTTTTCCAATGCTATAATATCCTTTTTGAGGTGCGGAGACCAGAATTGTATACAGTATTCCAAATGAGACCGCACCATCGATTTATACAGAGGCATTATGATACTGGCTGATTTGTTTTCAATTCCCTTCCTAATAATTCCCAGCATGGCATTGGCCTTTTTTATAGCAATCACACACTATCTTGACATTTTCAGTGAGTTATCTACCACGACCTCAAGATCTCTCTCTTGGTCAGTCTCTGCCAGTTCACACCCCATCAACTTGTATTTGTAGCTGGGATTTTTGGCTCCAATGTGCATTACTTTGCACTTGGCCACATTGAACCTCATCTGCCATGTTGACGCCCACTCACTCACCCAGCCTCAACAGATCCCTTTGGAGTGCCTCACAATCCTCTCTGGTTCTCACCACCCTGAACAATTTAGTGTCATCTGCAAACTTGGCCACTTCACTGCTTACTCCCAACTCCAAATCATTTATGAACAAGATAAAGAGCATGGGACCCAGTACTAAGCCCTGCGGCACCCCACTGCTTACCGTCCTCCACTGCGAAGACTTCCCATTAATGCTTAATCTCTGCTTCCTATTAATTAGCCAGTTTTTGCTCCACAAGAGGACCTGTCCTTTTACTCCATGACTCTAGAGCTTACTAAGGAGCCTTTGATGAGGAACTTTATCAAAGCTTTCTGGAAGTCAAGGTAAACAACATCTATTGGGTCTCCTTTGTCCACATGTTTGTTCACCCCCTCAAAGAAATGTAACAGGTTAGTGAGGCAAGATCTTCCCTTACAAAACCCATGCTGAGTCTTCCTCAATAACTTGTGTTCATCAATATGCCTACTCATTCTGTCCTTGATAATGGATTCTACCAACTTTCCCGGTATTGAAATCAGACTGAGTGGCCTATAATTTCCCGGATCTCCTCTGGAACCCTTTTTAAAGATGGGGGTGACATTTGCTACCTTCCAGTCCTCAGGAACGGAGGCAGATTTCAATGAAAGATTACATATTTTTGTCAGAAGATCCACAAGTTCAACTTTGAGTTCTTTCAGAACTCTTGGATGTATGCCATCCGGACCTGGTGACTTATTAGTTTTTAATTTGTCTATCTGTTGTAGGACCTCCTCTCTTGCCACCTCAATCTGACTCAGGTCTTTCAACACCCCTTCCAAAATAAATGGTTCTGGAGCAGGCAAACACTTCTCATATTCCACAGTGATGACGGAGGCAAAAAAAATGCATTCAGCTTCTCAGCCATTTCCCTATCCTCCTTCAGTAATCCTTTGACCTCTTGGTCATCCAAGGGCCCCACTGCCTCCCTGGCTGGTTTCCTGCTAATATATTTGAAGAAATTGTTATTGTTGGTCTTTGTTTTTTGCAATATGCTCCTCATAGTCCCTTTTTGCCTGCCTGATCACAGTCTTGCATTTGATTTGCCACAGCCTGTGTTCCCTTTTATTAATCTCACTTGGACTAGCTTTCCACTGCTTAAAGGAGTCCTTCTTACCTTTTACATCTTCCATTACTTTGTTTGTTAACCATGCAGGCCTTTTCTTATACCTGTTTGTGCCTTTCCTAACTTGTGGTATATATTTTATCTGAGCTTCTAGAATTGTAATTTTAAATAGCCTCAAAGCTTCCCCAAGGGTTTTGACTGTATTTACCTTTCCTTTCAGTTTCCTCTTCACATGCCTCCTCTTTTAAAGTTAAACGTGGTTGTGCTGGTCTTTTGGGGCAACTCTCTATTTATATAAATGGTGAAATCAATAACGTTATGGTCACTGCTCTCAAGCGGTGCAATCACTTTTACATCTCTCACCAAGTCTTGGGCATTACTTAGGACCAAATCCAGGATCGCCCCACCCCTGGTAGGTTCTGTTACCATCTGCTCCATAGCACAGTCATTGAGAGCATCTAGAAACTCAGTCTCTTTCTCTTGGCCTGAACACATATTGACCCAAAAGCTAGTTCTTTCAGAGTTCATTTAAAACTATACACTCATATCTCTCTATATCACAATCCCTAATACATTTTTGAAGAACCTCAAAGTTTCTTTGGGGAAAGCATCCATACAGTAACATAAAACATATCCTAAAGAAAACAAACATTAAAGATTTTTTTGTTTTTAACTATTTTGCTGTTTTCTTGTAGCCTGACTTCTATAACTTTCCAAAGGACATATTTAGGAAGATAATAATAAAGCCAAAAATGGAACTTACCAAGTTCTGCCTTATCTAATGACAGATGTGTCCAGTTCAGCACTGAAGTATGGAACACAATAGCAGAAAACGATAGGCCACAAATAATAAATGAGAAATGGTGCTGTTATGAGCCTTAAAAGTGTATGCATCACATAAACTTTTAATTCTAGGGGAGAAATTGGAAACATACTTATCAGTGATAGACAGCTGGATCACAAAATGTTGTTTTCTTGATAGATAAGATGACAACATATAAACATCACTGGGAGGGAAGGGGAACTATTGCGAAATTTACTTATCAGGAACTGGCAGCCATTCATGTTATTTTGGGATGGAATCAACTGGGATAAAAATGCAAAGAAGTTTTGGCCTATATGTTATTCATAAACTGTGTTAATTATGAATCACGTATAGGCAAATTATAATTGAGGCTCATTTTATATTGCCAATTTTGATAGATGCAGAAACACAGAACTTCATAAGATCTTACTACAATTCAATGAAATCTGTTGAAAGATGCATATATTTAGTTTATTATAAAAAGAAGTAATTATGAATAAAAGAAAACCAAACTTTTTGAACCTTTTATTAATAGATGGCTGATTATTTCTCCGTTTTTTTGCAATGCTCATTTCATCTGCAGCTCACATCTATGGTTGGTTATGACCACACTGCTTCTGCTTTCTCAACAATATATTGTGCAATTCCCAGCCTTATTGATTGTTTATCATTATGTAACAAATATTGCCAATTGTTATAAAGTGGGCTCAGTCAGCTCTTTGTAACAACAACGCATTTATTGAGAAGCAGTCACAACACAAACTGGCAGTGAACATAGTTAGAACATAGGAAGCCATGCCCCCTCAGGCAGACATTCACCAATCCCAGTATGCCTTCTAGGATCCTTCATTTTCCTCACTTCCTGATTGGCCAATTCTAGCAGAACAGCCAATCAAAATGTAGACATCGGGATCCTGGCCTGCAATGGACTTTTGCTTCAAGCTCAGTCATTAACTTAGTACATAACATCAATTAAATGTATGCATGGTACTATGTGCTATGCTTTTGGTATTTTTCCATTTGCAAAAATGCCAACCACTTGAGTATTTGTGAATTTATTTTGGGAGGAGTTGTATTACTAACTGCCTTGTCAACAATATCTCACTCCAAGGAATGCACAAGATAATCACTGAGATAAAATATTGATTGCATATAGAATAACACAACAAGTTAATACCTGAAAATCATGCCCCTATCAAAATAGCATTCCTGCTGCCTAAAGACATCTAAATCAGTACTGAGCAAGTCTCTTTTGGGAGCTTCTAAGGGCTTGGCTACACTGCATACCTATCAAGATGTTTCCTCCAAGGAATTCTGGCAACCACAGGTGATGTGCTGAGACTTTTCTATTAGAGAGTCTTGTCACAGAGCCACAATTCCAATAATTAAAATAATTAACCTTTCTAACATTTTGTCGGGAAGGGGGAATGATGCTTGAACCACTTTGTAGTGCAGATGTGCTCTTTACAGGGTTCCCCAACATGGTGGCAGTGAATACTATGGGACCTGCCAGTATTTGTCATGGCACCTCTTAGCTTCTTAAAAAGTGGGTAAGGCTATTGTAAGGCAGGACTTGTTATCAGCTGCCCCCATTCAAATGAAAGGGTAGTTCCATTGGAAGATCAGTATAACTGGTTAGCACCTGGGCTTTCCTTAGTCAGAAAGTGATTTTCATTCCCCCTTCAGTCCTTCCTTCTTCCCAAAAGGTATGAGGAGGTGTTCCATTCACTCCATCTCCTATGGCAGCCATTTTGGGAGTGGCTCTGGCTCCTGAGGCAGCTCTTGGGGTGATACCACCACCTCTCAAAATTCCAAAGATGTTCGAAGCCTTGAAAAGGTTGGGGACCCTGGCTCTAGAGTAAAGGTACATGACAGAGGAAGTCTTGTCCTCAGTCCTGATGAAACGATAAGCAAGCTGATTCCCAGAGATCTGAAAGGGTGGTGAAGTTCATACTGTTGTCACATTCATTCAATCCATAATACTTTCACTCAGATTTTATCGTCAGGTCTGCCAAGAATGCTTTTAATAATGAAATGTAGGTCCCATTTGACTGGGATACATTGTGGTCTACCTCCATGTTCTCATGGATCAGAACATCTGTGGTGATTTGTTGCTGTTGTTGCACTTTTCTACTCTTAAGAAGCTGCATCTTCAAAGGCTCCAATTTCTCTATAACCGAATGCTGTTTATTCCAGAGCCTCAGCCATTGGCTCTCTAACAGCTGTTTCCAGATGTGATCAACTCATGCACTCACATTTGCAAAACTTTTACAGACTTTATTCACATCCCAAGCCATTTTCAGAGTACTCACGCAAGTGGGACATGCATGCTGAAACGGCTCTTACAAGTTATGGATGCGAGGTGAAAAGACAGACACATCCCCTTGGATCACCATGTTGAGCAAATAGCTTAACAATGGATTATAAAACAGACAGGAAAGGGACAATAAACTTTCCCGGGTCCGCAGAGGGGGCTAAACCTTCCACAATTAGCCAATTAGGGGGAACTATATAATCCCACCTGACCTACAGCATCGAAAGAACTACAAAACCCATAATTCCAAGCATTTAAAGGTACAGTATTTTCTTCTTCCCACTGAACCAATTCTCTGCCCTCTAGCGCAGGCAGAACACTCCCTGTCTGGAATACTATGGATTCCACTATCCACATGCAATACTAACTGGAATTCTATACTTGGTCATGCATGCATAACATGCTACACAACTAATTATCTAGATGAACTTTTATGTTTAAAACAATTTACTATAATGTAATGTATTGTAGTAGCATATTATCATTTGTTATTGAAAGTTAATACACATACATAACATTTTCTCCACCCCACCCCCCTTTTGGTGACCCCCGGCAGTGCCAATCCCATTAACAAACAACTCCCTATTACTATTTTATTTAATTTGTTATAAGGTAATAAACTCTATCTACTAAAGAATCTTTCTTCATAGAAAAGCAATTAAAAAATACCAAAAGCTATAATTGTAGTCCATCTTCATAATAGTTCTTATTTATTCATAAAGAAACGAAAAGTATAATCCAATAGTCCCATTTTTTAAACTGTAATCCATATATAGTTTCTTTAAAAATTAACCATTGTCGAAGATCACCAAATGTCCTTTAAGGTTCCATTGTTTTTCAATATACTTTTGAAACTTTCCCCATTCATTTTTAAACTTCTCTAGATCTTGTTCTTTTAAGATTCTTGTAAGTTTGTCCATTTCACTCCTATCTAGGTGAACTTTTAAGGCATGCAAAACTTTAGCTTCATTCTTCACATTCTTCTTTGGTACAGAAGAGTACCATGTCAGCAATCAGCTTGATAAAAGCCTCTGTTAGCTGGGGTCGATCTTCTCGCGAGCATTGTCACGGGCTTTAGTCTTACAAACAAGTCTATTCATGCTGGGCAGGATCGAGTTCACAAGTCTCTTAGACCAAGAGTCTCTAAGGTCGTTTTCGCACTCACCTTCCGCCGGCGCGACCCCCCTCTTCACCATGCAGGATCTGCGCGGATTTCGCACTAAACGCTGCGGAGCAGCCAGAAAAGCCGGAAGCTCCCGGCGCAAAAGCCGCTCAAACTGAAACCGCCAAAAAGCAGTTTGGCGTTTGCGCGGCTTTTGCGACGGGAGCTTCCGGCTTTTCTGGCTGCTCCGCAGCGTTTAGTGCGAAATCCGTGCAGATCCTGCGCTGTGAAGAGGGGGGTCGCGCCGGCGGAAGGTGAGTGCGAAAACGACCTAAGTGTCTCTTTGGTTTTCAGCTGGTCGGCATCTTCTTTCTTCAGGATGGACTTGGCGCTGATGGACTCATTTCAGTCAGCAGCAGTCTCATTCTGATCCATTGTCTCCTCCTGGCTGTCAGTTGCAGGGGGACTGGATGCGTGTGACTGTGAGGAGCTAGAGTCTGGATGTAAGGCCATGGGGGGTCTGCTGCTGTCACACTCAAGGCACTTGACATCTGCTCCACAGTCTCTGGCCAAGTGTTCCCTAGATTCACAACACTTGAAGCATACCCTGTACTCCTTAATCAGGGTTTTTCTTTCTTCCAGTGGCTTCCCTCTGAACTCTCTGCAGTTGTTCAGGGGGTGCGGTTTCTTGTGGTATGGGCAGAAGGCCTCTGGTGACTCGTTTGGCTGCTTCGGCTTGCGTTCTTCTGGCTTAGCTGCCTTGGGTCTCACAGGAGCCTCTTCCACCCCTGTTTTCCTCATGGACACGACCATCTTAGCCTTTGGGGAGGGTGAGTGGTTCTCATCCCGGGTGCTATGCCGAGATCCGGTGTAGAAGTGACTCAGGGGGTTGCTGTGTGCTCCAGCCAGCCAATTAATGAAACTTATGAGGTATGAGAATGGAGGTGACTTGCCACCATTTTTTCCTGGTAATCATAGGCTGCCTCGCCTCACTTGTCTTGCAGTGCTGGCAGCAGTTTCTCTTTAATCTCTCGTTGCATTTTGAAGAGATCAAGGCATATGAATCCTGGCAGATTCTGCTCCTCTTTAGCCGTTTGCAGCTCTGTCAGGAGGTTTGCCAGGCTCCACAACTTGTTCAGGTCTCTGAAGGTTATGTTGGGTAACTCTTTCAGTTTTCGCTTGAGAGACATCTCTATTTCAGCTAGGGTGCCATAGCAGGTGTCCAGCCTCTCCCAGATCATCTCGAGAGCCTTCTCTGGGTTCCCCGCATTCAGTTTACGGAGTTCGTGCGCTTCTATGCTTGACTTCGGGCCCAACCATGCTATCAGAAGCAAGACTTCTTCTACTGGGGGCACTCTCAGTGTGCCAATGGCATGCTTAAAGGCCATTTTCCAGACTCTGTAGTCCTCTGGCTTGTCAGAAAACTTCTCTACTCCATGTGCAGAGAGGTCTCATTTGGGATATGGACACATGCCGAATCTATAGTCCATAGGGGGGTAATACTGTGGAGGTGGCCCTAAGGTTCCTTGAGGAAGAGCAGGGTAGCCTACCCCTGTTACTGGATAGCTATAGGCGAGCTGTTCCTGAGTTGGCACTGATGCATAGCTAAGGATGGGCTGTCCCTGGACCGTTGCTGGCGCATGGGCCACCTAAGTTGGCACCGGGGCAGCAGGTATGAAGGCAGGTGCCACTGGCCTCAACCCACAGCTTGCCATCATGTAGGTTGGAGCTGCCATGGACGTAGGAATAGGGACTGCAGTCATGTGCTCTGTGGCCACTGTAACTGCAGGAGCATGTTGATGTGCTGACCCAAAGGCTGGTGCTGATAGCTGGAGCGACGTAGAGACTGGAGCTGCTGCGACTACTGGTGTACTCACTGGCTTGCTTGCAGGTGTGTAGTGAATTGGCACTGTAACTGCTTGTGTCAGTTCGTGCACCTGGGTGAGGTGTGAAGGCTGGAGCCCTTGAGCACTGATGTTGGACATCTGAAGGTCCCTGACGGCAGGTCAACCACTGCTTCGTTGTCCTCATGAACAGAGGGTTCTTGCTGCTCAACGTAGGCTATCACTCGCTGGGTTGGGTCCTCCTCCTCTAACTCTTCCAGGTTAGAGTTTGGATTTGGACCTCGCAATTCTTCTTCAAGAGCTTTCAACTCTGCTGCTAGTTTTTCTGCCTCAGCCTCCTTGTCCATTATATTCTCCTCTACTTGAATCTTGGCCAATTCCAGGTGTTTCTTCTTCCTGGCAAATTCTGCCTCTTTGGCTGCAGCAGTGGCTCTGGCTCTTGCTTTCACCAATTTCAATGCTACACTTGAAGTTTTGGACTTGATAGAAGAGCGATGTGATGAAAGAACCTTGGAACAGTGAGATGAGGAAGCCTTGGAGTGGTGAGATGAGGAAGATACAAATGGTGCCCTTGACATGTTTCTCAAGGATTGATACGTTATGGGCTACAAAAAATCTTGGACTTGTGACAAAAAAAATAGAGATTCTTCCTAAAGTGAGGGCAGATCATAACCCAATAATGTGGTTGGCAAAGTATGCCAAAAAGACTAGGAGGTGGAGGATAAATGAAGATTTACTACAGAAAGTAGATATAGTGGTGTCTCTAGAAAAAGAAACTAAAGCTTTCTTCCAAATAAATGAAAAAGAGAACATACAATTTCAAACGGTGTGGGATGCGTATAAAGCTGTAATAAGAGGCATTTTAATTACATTGAACAATAAAGACAAAAGAGCAAAAGAGAAACAAATGTTGGATATCCAAAAAGAGATTGCTAAGAAGGAAAAAGAACTTAGAAAGCAACCGGGGAAAAAGCAAATTATAAGGGAGATTACAATATTACAGAACCAGCTAAGACATCTGCTAAATAAAGAAGTAGAATGGAATCTTAAAAGATTGCAACAGAAATCTTTTGAAGGAGCAAATAAACCTGGGAAATACCTGGCCTGGCAAATGAAAAAAAAGAGAGTAAATTTATTAACAAAATTGTGTCAGATGGTAAAGATATTGTGGACCAAGCAGGAATTAAAAGGGAATTTTATAAATATTCTGCTAAGTTGCTCCAATGTCAAAAGGTGGAGCAGAGTAAAATAAATGTTTATTTAAAAAAAATACAAGTCCCTTAAAAGAAAACAATAAAAGGTCTTAAATGAACCAATTGGAAAAACAGAAGTTGAAGCAGCAATAAACTCAATGAAATTGGGAAAAGCACTGGGTCCAGATGGTTTTACAGCAAAATTTTATAAAGTCCTCGCAGAGATATTAGTATCAAAACTTCAAAAATTGATGAATATAATAAGAACTGATGGGAAAGTGCCAAATACATGGAAGGAAGCAGTAATTTCGTTGATTCCAAAAGAAGATAGAGACACCACAAATGTAAAAAATTATAGACCAATTTCACTACTTAATAATGATTATAAAATATATGCTAGGATACTAGCAGAAAGACTCAAACAGCATTTGAACAATTTTATTAAAGACGAGCAAGCAGGTTTTCTTCCCAGGAGACAAATTAGAGATAATATTAGAACTGTCATAGACGTGGCTGAATATTATGAGAAGCACCCTGAAAAAGAAGTGGCATTATTCTTTTCTGAGAGAGAAGGCCTTTGATAATGTGAATTGGGACTTTATGTTTGCAGTGATGGAGAAATTAGGATTAGGAGAAAATGTTATAAGAATGGTTAAGGCAATATGTACTGAACAACAAGCAAGACTCTGTATAAATGCAGATTTGACAGAAAAAATGAAAATCAACAAAGGTACGAGACAAGGTTGCCCTCTATCTCCATTGATATTCATAATGACTCTAGAGATTTTGCTTATGCAAATACAAGAAGATAAGGAGATTGAGGGACTGAAATTGAAAGGTTTTTCCTATAAATATAGAGCGTTTGCTGATGATGTAATGTTTATTAATGAAAATCCTATATATGTAACACCATTGCTGCTTCGCAAGATACAAGAGTATGGAGAATTGGCAGGATTTTATATAAATAAAGAACAATCAAAATTTTTATGTAAAAATATGACAAAGAATCAACAGGAAGAATTACAAAATGCAACAGATTGTGAAGTTGTTTCAAAAGTAAAATATCTGGGTGTGGAAATCACTATGAAAAATATAGATTTATATAAAAATAACTATGAGAAGCTTTGGTGGAAGATTGATGGAGATTTGCTAAAATGGAATAAATTGAACTTGTCTTTGTTGGGCAGAATTTCTGCAATCAAAATGAATGTTCTACCAAGAATTATGTTTTTGTTTCAGACAATCCCAATTGTGAAGGATTACAAACAATTTAGTAAATGGCAAAGGAAGATTTCAGAATTTGTGTGGGCTGGGAAAAAAACAAGAATTAAAATGAAAATTTTGACTGATGCAAAAGAAAGGGGAGGTTTCCAATTGCCTGATTTAAAGTTGTACCACAATGCAGTATGTTTGGTGTGGATCAAAGAATGGATGATGCTATTAAATAGAAAACTACTGACACTAGAAGGTCATGGAAATATTTTTGGTTGGCATGCTTATATGTATTATGGGAAAAATAAGATGGACAGGGTTTTTTCACATCACTATATAAGAAGAAATTTGCTGAATATATGGTCAAAATATAAAAGATGGGGATGAGAGAAAATCGCTTTGAATTGTGCCAACGGAAGTGATAAAATTATATTCAAATACCTCTGAAGTGAAGTGGTTATCATATAAACAATTGTTAAAGATGCATGGTGGGAAGGTTGAATGAAAATGGGTAGAAGAATTGGAATATAAATACAATTGGTTTCAAATGCAACAAATTAAGAGCTTGATGGAACAGGATATTAAAAACGAAGGCATAAGACAAGAACAAACAGAATTGGAAAGAATGTTGTTTGGTGATAATGATAAATTGATATCAAGAATTTATAAACTGTTATTGAAATGGTCTATGAAAGACGAAGTAGTTAAATCTCAAATGATTAAATGGGCAATTAATATAAATAAAGAAATACAAATGGAGTCATGGGAACACTTGTGGAAGAACTCTATGAAGATATCTACATGTCACAATATTAAAGAGAACTGTTTTAAAATGTTATATAGATGGTATATGATGCCTAAGAAACCAGCAAAAATGAGCAACCAGATGTCAGACAGATGTTGGAAGTGTAAAAAGCATGAAGGTTCTTTTTACCACATGTGGTGGACGTGTGAAAAGGCAAGACAATACTGGCAAATGATTCAGAAAGAAATGTCAGCAATTTTAGGTTACGACATTAAGAGATCTCCAGATGTGTTTTTGTTGGGATTACAAATGGAAAGTTTTCTGAAAGAGAACTATTGTGTGGTATCTACTTTCAGCTGCAAGGATACTGTATGCGCAGCTATGGAAGCAAGATAAAACACCAGAAAAATGGGACTGGATTTTAAAAGTTATGTCTTGAAGTGAAATGGACAAACTTACAAGAATTTTAAAAGACTATGGTTTGGAGAAATTTAAAACGGAGTGGGAGAAATTTCAAATATATGTTGAAAAACATTGGAAATTTTCCAATTTCCATTTAGTGATGTTTGAAAATAAAAACATCACATTTAGTGATGTTTGAAAATAATTGAAGCTTTGTGGAATGGTGGACTATAGTAATAATTATAAAGAAATGTCTTTTTTTTTCTTTTTCTTTTATTGGACTATTAGTACCTTTTTAGATAAAGTTAAGAGGATAGAGTATAAGGGGTTTTTTTCTAAGATATATTACCTTGTATTTTTAGCAATTTAGCTAAACACCGGCGGGGGTCAAAATGGGGATGGAAGGGGTGAAAAGTGATGTATTGGCATTATTTCTGCTTTAGTGCTTTTTTATAAATATTGTTACAATACATTGCAATAATAAAATTGGTTTGACAAAGAAGAGTGATGTGACGAAGGAACCTTGGAACAGTGAGATGAGAAAGCCTTGGAGTGGTGAGATGAGGAAGATACAGATGGCGCTCTTGACATCTTGGACCCTGCAGGTGCGGCATTTGGCATTGCCTGCTCATCGGCATCTTCAGCCTCATCTCCACTTTCTTCCAGATAGAGGTCCTCTGTTTCCCTCTCCTGGATTCGCTGTTCTATGCTCTCCTGAGTGGCATCGCAGGCTTCTTGTTGAGGACCTGTTGAGGCTGGATGAGTGGGCATCAACGTGGCAGATGCAGTTCAGTGTGGTCAAGTGCAAAGTAATGCACATTGGGGCCAAGAATCCCAGCTACAAATACAAGTTGATGGGGTGTGAACTGGCAGAGACTGACCAAGAGAAAGATCTTGGGGTCGTGGTAGATAATTCACTGAAAATGTCAAGACAGTGTGCGTTTGCAATAAAAAAGGCCAACGCCATGCTGGGAATTATTAGGAAGGGAATTGAAAACAAATCAGCCAGTATCATAATGCCCCTGTATAAATAGATGGTGCGGTCTCATTTGGAGTACTGTGTGCAGTTATGGTCGGCGCACCTCAAAAAGGATATTATAGCATTGGAGAAAGTCCAGAAAAGGGCAACTAGAATGATTAAAGGGCTGGAACACTTTCCCTATGAAGAAAGGTTGAAACGCTTGGGACTCTAGCTTGGAGAAACTTCGACTGCGGGGTGACATGATAGAGGTTTACAAGATAATGCATGGGATGGAGAAAGTAGAGAAAGAAGTCCTTTTCTCCCTTTCTCACAATACAAGAACTCGTGGGCATTCGATGAAATTGCTGAGCAGACAGGTTAAAATGGATAAAAGGAAGTACTTCTTCACCCAAAGGGTGATTAACATGTGGAATTCACTGCCGCAGGAGGTGGTGGCGGCCACAAGCATGGCCACCTTCAAGAGGGGTTTAGATAAAAATATGGAGCAGAGGTCCACCAGTGGCTATTAGCCACAGTGTGTGTGTGTATGTATATATATATATATATATATATATATAAAAATGGCCACTGTGTGACACAGAGTGTTGGACTGGATGGGCCATTGGCCTGATCCAACATGGCTTCTCTTTTGTTCTTATGTTCTTCCCTTCTCTGATCGTCTGTGTCAGACGATGGGATCTCAAATTGACCAGACCTTGAATTGTTGCAAAGTTAGGCTTTATTTGATAATCCATAAGCATCAGAACGAAAGAAAATTGAGACTGATACATTGTAGCATTAGAGGGCAGGCTATATTGGGGTACATCAAAGGGAACTATACAAAGCCACAATTCACACGGTCTCCCTCTCTTATCTTATTGTTACTGTTAGTCTTCCGGGGATGGCCAGGCGGCTGTCCCTGGAGGCGCTTTATCTTCAAAGAGGGGAATTTCTGCCTTTGTTAGTATCAAGGGAATGAGACATTCACATCAAGCATTGGCAACATCTGTACTTTCTACTTTGATATGCAAAGTCTTTTCTCATGGTTAGTAACAGCGTTTAAAGATGGCGACGGTTCAGCTAAGCATTTTATTCAGTAATGTTACATCGGCTGACAGTCTGCTTGCAAGCTTCCTGGGCTTGAGGTGTGTTCAGCCTGTCTAGGATGCCAACGATACAGTGCTGGTAGTCCTTACATACTACGTAGTTTGTTGCAATGCTTGCCCTTAACTTGCACAGGCTGTCTGTATCAGCTGTCCTAACTGCTGTATCGATGTCCTTTTGGACCACCTTCCATGCTTTCTTTAACCTCTTGATTAAATCCTCTTTCATGGCTATCAGCCTTTCACGCATCTTTGCAGACAATGGTTTGATCTCTCTCAGCGACATATTGTGGGATGGCCCGGCCTCTGTGCTGGTTGGTAGGGCTGTGTCACATGCGTCGCTAGACGTCACTTGTCCTATCTCACTATGACTGGCAGTTGTGCCTAAGCTTGGCTGCAACGCGCTGTCATTGGCATCCCCCATGATTTTGGGTCACAGGCTTCAACTTTGGAAATTCACTTGCGTGAATTTCGCTTGAGTATGCAACTTTCAGGCGTGCGGCTGCAGTTCCTACCCTTGCCGCTAGGGGTCGCTGCAGGTGGCCTTCCGTTGTCACTGATTCCTAGCAGCTTTTACGTTAGCTAAGCAATGCAATGCTCCGGTGGGTTGGGAACCCCTGGGACTGGTTCACTGCTTGCTGCAGGCTGAGTTTGTGGGGAATCTGCTGTTTGCAAGGAGAACTCTTTGGGATTCTTGGGGGAACTGTTTGCTCTTTACGGCCTTTAAACAATCTGGCTGAGGTGCTGCTCGTGGAGGGGAAGACTCCTGGCTGAGTGTACTCTCGTTTGCCCTGTGGCGTTGAGGAAACTCGTGTGCAGACTGTCTGTGTCCCTGGGAGAGATCTAGCTTAGCTGGGTAGCTTGCTTGTTTATGGAGGCAGGAGCGAGGCAAGGGAAGGGGGGGGGGGCGTGTTTTGAAGAAACACAAACAATGGCAGGCTGCTGGCTGCACACTGTATTCCCCAGGTGAGGGGAGACGGGCTGTGTTTGAGGTCCCTTGTTGCTCCCAGCGTTAAAGAGAACTCACAAAGCCATCTTTACCCCAGTCTGGCAGATTAGCTGATAAGCAGCAGTTGTATTGCCTTATTTTCCAAGCAAAGGCGGGGGTTGAGCTTTTGTCTTGGCTAAAACTTTTTCTCTCTTTTTGGTTGCTTTCACCCTGAGTTCGCTAGCTGACGAGCTGCTTCTCATGTAAATGAAAAGTAATAGGTTGCTATGACGACGAGGCTAGCCTTGCTGTATGCTTTAGAAATGCAAAGGGAGCTTGGACTTGCTTAAGGAGAATGATGGGGTGAGAGGGGAAAGATGCGCCTTGCACAAAAGGTACATGAACACATGCATGCAGTCACATTTCTTCAAACATAGGGCGTCTCTTAGGTAGTCGTTAAACTTCTACCCCCTTAACACATGCACATCTGTAGAACTCTCAATGTCTTTGATGCAACGGCATGCAAAGCAAGGATAGGGTGGGGAGCAGAGGCAAGGCGGAGGGAAGGAGGAGATCAGTTCCTTTGTTCCCTTTCAACATCTTTAAGGCAAGCTCCATTGACTTTTTTCTACACAAAGAAATGTTCATTGTAGGGAGCAAGCTTGTCTTTACATCATGCGAAGAGGTACATTCACATCACAATTGAACTTTTCTCAAAGGGCTCTGTGTCTTTTCACTATTCCAGAGCCTCAGCCATTAGGGTGACTCTCTAACAGCTGTTTCCAGATGTGATCAACTCACGCACTCACACTTGCAAAACATTTATTAGTAATGAATAGATATGTGACTTAAAAGGAATAAGGGTGATTTTTAAAAAGGAAGGGAGTTGTTATAATTTTAACTCACCATATAGTTAACTTGGACCAATGCTAAGGAGTGCAGATAATAATAATAATAATAATAATAATAATAATAATAATAATAATAAAAATTTTCTCAGTTAGTAGATTTATTCATAGTAAGTTTAACTGGTGGAAATGTTTATATCAATGTAAGGGTTGGACTAATTGTTGAAAAAGTGAACAACACAACTGTTTTGCAATCTGGTAGATTTATTTTTAAAATGTTACTTTGGAGAAATTGTTTAGATTGAGATAGACAAATGATTAAGATGTATTTTTGGTAATTTGTTAAAAGCAAAAGTATGAATTTTATGTGTTTATTCTAATAAGGATTTTATTAAATTAATAATTGAATATGTGCCTCTAATAGGGTTAAGTTAAACTAGACAAAAATGGTGTTGAGATGGTTTTGAAATTCCATCTTTTAACTTTATATACTTATGTGTGTTGAAGAAAAATGTTTAGATTCATATTGCTGGTATCAGTTTATTAAAAAAAATTCTCTTAGTAATGATAGAAAGGTTGGTGAAATATATGGAGATTTTAATATTTGCAGGTAGAATGATTTGGATTTTTTCTTAATGGAAGGTAGAACTATAATTGATATATATGTACTGCTTTCTGTTTGGTTTTTTTTCTTTCCCATTCTGTAACTGCCCCTCCCCTCTTTTACGTATTCTTGGCATTGCTTTTTTCTTTGTAGTTACAACTAATAAAAATTATAAAATCTAGAAATTTCCTTGCAGGTGTTCCTGCAGTTTTAGGGAGGTGGTTGGATGGGACCCTCTAGGGCAGGGGTGGCCAAACATGCTTAACGCAAGAGCCACATAGAATAAATGTCAGATGTGTGAGAGCCACCAGACACGAACGTCAGACGTCTGAGAGAAGGAAGGGAGGGAGGGAGGAAGGAAAATAGGTGGTGAGGGAGAGAGAGGTGGAAAGAAAGCAACTTGAACTTTAAATGCATTCTCCAAGCCACTGGCTGGCTTGACTTGAAGAAGTGGTTTAAAGAGACAAATGCCTTCTCTGGTGGGGGCTTCAAGAGCCACGCAATGTGTGTGAAAGAGCCATGGTTTGGCCACCCCTGCACTAGAGAGATGGGTATAAGGCTGTTTCACCAAGACCTGGTTGTGTTTCATATTTCAAAACTGTTGCGGCACGGTCCAAGCTG
The DNA here is from genome assembly GCF_032191835.1 of Heteronotia binoei. NCBI lineage: Eukaryota > Metazoa > Chordata > Lepidosauria > Squamata > Gekkonidae > Heteronotia > Heteronotia binoei. The sequence goes on along the minus strand of NC_083243.1, from coordinate 168,426,950 downwards.
AAGGGAAGAAGAGAGCATGGGTGTATGAGGATGGGGGGTGGGGAGAGATCAGGACCTTGAATCAAGCACATTTTTTGAAGGGATGTGGGTTTGTTACAGGAAGTGTTGGATCCCACTAATCTGGCAGAAACAGCAGCCAGGATTGCCTCTGGTTTAGGAATGGAAAGAGAGGAACTGCAGGCTTCCTTGCTTTCAAATACAATGCTTCTGATAGCAGTATCTGAGCAGAACTCTTTCAAGCTAAAGGGACCATAAGGCAAATTGTTGATAAGCTGTTTTTGAACTGTTGCACTGCTGTCTGGTTTTCCAGAGCATCCCTGACAGGTGTTTGTCCAGCTGCTGCTTAAAGACTGCCAGTGAAGGGGTCAATTGCACTGCTGAACAACTCTTAATGTTAAAAAGTTTTTCCTATGCCAATCCTCTCCTCTGCTGCCAGCAGGAACAGCTCCCTGCCCTCCTCTAAGTGGCAGCCCTTCTAATACTTCAAAAGAGCAATCATGTCTTCCCCTTCAACCTCCTCTTCTCCAGACTGAATATCCCCAAGTCCCTTAGCCTTTCTTCATTAGGCTAGCTCTCCATGGTTACTTGGAAGTAATCTACAGTGAGCACTGTGGCACCTACTCTCTACACATGCACAGAATTGAAGTTTTAATTTAAAGAAAGAAGAAGATATTGGATTTATATCCTGCCCTTCACTCTGAATCTCAGGGTCTCAGAGCAGCTCACAATCTCCTTTATCTTCCTCCCCCACAACAGACACCCTGTGAGGTAGGTGGGGCTGAGAGAAGCTCTCCCAGAAGCTGTCCTTTCAAGGACAGCTCTGTGATAGCTATGGCTGACCCAAGGCCATTCCTCCAAGGCCAGTGGAGGAGTGGGGAATCAAACCCAGTTCTCCTAGATAAGAGTCCATGCACTGAACCTTTACACAAACTGGCCCTCCTTTCTCACATCAGACTTTCTAGTTAATACAATTCAGACTATCCCTGAAGTTTCCAAGGGTAGCCGTGCTGGTCCATAGTAGAACAACTAGATTCGAGCCCAGGAGCACCTTAGAGACCAACAAGTTTTGGGGGAGGGGCACAGCATTAGAGCTCCCTAAATTAGATAAAAGGAGCTTTGACTCTCAAAAATCTTGTTCTCTAAGGTGTTGCTGGACTCAGATTAGCATAAATCAGTGGGCTCCTTTCATCAACTTTATTTGTTAACTAACATCATGTATCCCCTGCCTTCCTCCTCCAGAAGGACACTGAAGTGGTTTGACACACTCTCCCCTTCTCTTTTATCCTCACAATGAACCTATGAGGCAGGTAAACTCAGGGCGTTTTCGCACTTACCTTAAGCCGAAGCAACGTCCCTCTTCACCGCTCAGAGTCTGCACGGTTTTCGCACTAATTGCTCCGGAGCACCTGGAAGAGCACCGGTTTACATTTGCACCGGAAAAGCCGCGGGACTTTGCGGCCCTTCCAGGTGCTCCGGAGCAATTAGTGCGAAAACCGTGCAGACGCTGCGCGGTGAAGAGAGACGTCACTCCGGCTTAAGGTAAGTGCGAAAATGCCCTTAGAGTATATTACTGGTCCAAGGTTTCCCAGCAAGCTGTCAGGGCAAAGTGGGCATATGAATCAGGACCTCCCAGATCTGATTTGGACACCCTAACCACCAGCTCCTACTAAACACACTATATTTTAATGTATTCTTTTTTCCTAATGGAAAACTAATATGATGTTTATAATGTATGTTACATGTTCAAAAGTAAATTAGGTGGACAGGAACACCTCTGGGAAAGGCATGTTCTCAGTTTAACCCAAACCTGCAAGCAACAGAGCAATGAACAGCCTCCATTTATTGCCTTATGACACTCTCACCATCATTCTCCCATTTTGACATATTACTATTTTGTTGGTTTCCTAAGCAAATGCTATCCAGTCCAAATGTTCTTTCAGTTTGTTAATTTCACTGAGTTGTTTTTTTCTAAACTAAAACCTCAGTATTCTGGTTAAATTGCCATGTTGTCACTTTGCGATAAGTAAGTGGGTTTTGGGTTGCAGTTTGGGCAGTCGGTCTCTAAAAGGTTCGCCATCACTGGCTTAGAGGGAACATTGACTGCAAGTAAGTTCTGACTACTCTTACTACAAAAGAGTATTAGGGTGGGATGTCAAAAGAAAACACTTCTCCTACCAACTGCTACTTACACTTGCTGTCCCACTGATTCAACTTGCCAGATTCTGCTTGCCATTTGTGAACAGGAAGCTAATCATTCAGTAAGCTGTTGAGAAACATCAACATTAATTTGTTTATGAGTCTTGTGAGCTTGCAGTGCTTTCCCACAGTGCTTTCCCACAGTGCTTTCCCACAGCCTTTTCTACCCATATGCAACCACCATCTCCAGTTTTTAAAAAACACATACTTAAAAGAAGGGAAAAACCTGTTTTAGATCTTGCTGCAGTTCTAACATCACTTTCCTGGAAGTAAGCACTATTGAAATAAAATAGGACTTACTTCTTATTAGACCTTTTTGGATTGTTCTTTCTGTATGCCTTCCCACAGGAATTCTCCTAAGTTACTGTTATGTAAAACTTGGTTCTTCTCTGTTTTGTAATGAGTTGATAATTAACAAATCAGTAAATAAATAAAAATGTCTATTCACCAGTAACTGAGGCTATTTGCTTCTTTGTTCTTGAAAAGGATGCTGAGAGGCAGGCCACTCTTACTGGGTGCCTCTCCATAACAGATATGGAGCTGCTGCATATTTAAAAGAAAAATTACACCAGAGGCTAGGGGTTCCTTTCTCTGGCTTTGGCTGGTGAGCCATCTATGGCCCTTCCTGGACAGGATGCTGCTGCTAAGATCCAGTGTGCATTTGGTTTGGCTGAACCGAATAAATCCCCGTATACCCCCTGATTTGGAAGTATTTGGCGCTAAATACTTCCGAATCAAATTTTCTATCATTAAACAGGAGCCGTACACGGCTCCGCCGAATCAGTATTCTGAGGTATTCAGAATTCAATGGAAAAGGCGGGAAAGGAGGTTTTCAGCCTCAGGGAAGCTGCTTGCCTCCTTTCCCGCCTTTGGAAGCCTTTTCCCACCTCTCCCATAGCCTCCCTGTGATCAGGGAGGAAGGGGGAGAGGGAGAGGAATCCCAGCAGCCAATCCAAAGCATGCATTTGCAAAATGCATTGCAAATGCAGGCATCTTTGCAGTGCTGCTGTATTGCTGATGGCTGGGCTAATCCCAGCCATCAGCAACATTGTTGTTCTTTTGTTTACTTGGGTATCTGAGTGCCATGAATTCAACAAGGTCAAATTCTTATTTTTTCAGGGAGAAGAGGTCACAAGTTCAATTTTCCCCTTCTGTCTACTTCATGTATCTGAAACAGCAAGGTGCTTTGTATAGCCTTTTATAATTTTACTTCACTTTCAGCCCCTTTAAAATAGGAATGAGCCCATCAATGGCCAAGGGGCTCAAATGCAGAAAGAATGGTTGCTTTCACATGGCAACTGCTTGCAAGTGGGTTTTGCTATTCTTACACAGTAAAAATCCAGTTGCAAAGTGTGTTATTTAGTTTGTGTGAATGCCCCCAATTTCAAAACAATGTACAGGAATAGTTTTTGAGAAAGAGAAAAGTAAACCATGATGACTTTATGTACAATATCCAGAGATTTCTTAAATGGAATTCTGAGAATGGGTTGCCTGACAAGATGTCCTTCAGGAAGAATGTTCACTGCATCTTGCTACTGGCTGCAGTGAGGCAGTGAGCCTTGGCCAACAGGTTTGGGAAAAGGAGTCAAGGACAGCGAGCAGCTTTGTCAATTATGTGTGTCTGCCGTTCTGTAGATTTTTCTGCCTCAAACACAGAAATGCTTTGGGCTGTCTCTCTGTGTTCCTATAACCAGGGGTCATTTTGTAGAAAAATAGGCGGTGAAGCTCATCCAGGGATTGTTATGCAGCTGCACCTATTATTCAATGGACAAGGTAGGTAGGTGGGGAGGAGGGGGGTGTCAGAAAGGTTCAGGAGCTGTGCTCCTGCTGTATTCAAGGCCTGCCTAAAACTGTTAAAGGGAGTCCATCACACCATAAGAATAGGTCAATGCAATCTGAAGTACTTTAACAATGCCTTTTTAAAAAAATCTTTCCATTAGCAACTGTGTGTTTCTTGGTACAATGCAGTTAAGCAGTGGTCTTTGAAAAGCAATGCATTCTGATCAAAGCCACAAAACAAGCAAGTGCAACCCGACTATCTGGAGCGGAGTTAGAAAAGTTCTGAAAGAGAGATGTTTGTTCAGCACAAGAACTCATTATAAAACTTAGAATGGAGTGCCTGGAATGCCCAAATTGTCTTATTATGACTGGAAGTATTTCCATGGAAGGATTTTTGTATTGACTCATTGGTGGCAGCATCTTCTCTTTTCAAACATTTTCTGATCACAGTACTGGAGATGGAAGCAGCTTCAGAGAGCTTTGAGCAGCACGGTTAAGAATGTGAATTGATTTTATATACAGGGACACCATAGAGCTTTGCGCACCAAAAGCTTTAAAAATAGGTTGGATAATTGCAGTAGTGCCCATGTTTTCCTACTTCAGCGAATGCACTGAAAAACAACACATGCCATATATTGAATTTTGTAGGATTCACTAAGTACTACTTCTGAGCAACTTTCGTTGATGGAAATAATACATTGTGCTGATATTCTCCAGATATCACAGATCACAGGTCAGAAGAGACCATACATTGTGAGCTTATTTTTTTTTTATACTGGACACCTCTCCCCATGTAACAAATCCAGAAGGGTAGCTGTGTTAATCTGTTGCAGCAAAAATAACACAAGTCTTGTGGCACATTAAAGGTTCACATCTTTTTTTTTTTTTTAACTCTAGCATAAATATTTGGGGACTAAAGTCTGACGAAGTGTGAGCCAATCAACAAAAAAGCTTATGCTAGAAAAATATATGTATAAGAGATTAAGGTACCACTATTGCTTTTTCTCAGATTAGCATACCTCTTCTGAGACAGGAGAACTTAACCATAAGGGTGCCTGTTAATGAGCAACCAAGAAGTTGAACTTAATGTGCCGATTTTCCAAGAACCAAACATCTCAGCTAACAAATTTCATAATCATCATCATATACTATTTCTATCAGCTGTAATTTATAATAATAAACAGAGTCACAGAAGTACTTTAAAACCAAAAAGGAATCTGTTTCTTGATAATAGCTAAGCTAAAAAAGCTTTGATGCATAATTGTTCAGCAGTCTAATACATGTCAGTGCTTTTCTTGGCCAAGCAGGTCTTTCTAATAAAGAGATTAATTAAATATTTGTATCTTGAGTAAACAATACTGTAAGGGAAGGAGGTACTTTACAATCACTTTGCGGCAGGCTTTATTTATTATTTATTTATTTATTTATTGCGGATAGAATTCTTGGAAAAAACAGGAGAAATTAGTGAGAATGTTGAGGGGGGGGATGCTTTGAAATATCTTCTATTTTAGAATGAGTGAAATCGTTCCAAACAATATACCACAGAAAATTTTGAATTTTTCATTTTTTCAAAATTGGGAAATTTTGGAGAGCACTGTAAAATATTTTCTCTTCTTGAGTGATTAAAAAATTGCCTTTTAAAGCATTTCACTCATTCTGAATATATAACAAGAAAAATTATAATAGAAAAATTGGAAATTTGGGGGGAACACATCCTTTTAGAGTTAGTGAAATGAAAGACCAGATTTTACTCAAAATGCGTAGTACAATCATTTGTAAACCAGGCAATCTGCAGCATTAGATAATGATACTTCCTACGTATACGGTAGGCATACACAACATTTTCAAGAATATTTTTGGTTATATATAAATAGTGTGGAAAACAATAATATACTATACCGTTTGACCCTGCATATGGCTGTTTCTTTCCAGATAACACAATGTCTTTTCTTACTACAGAATCTTATTTTCTTTCCTGCCTCTCAGATTGTGGAAATTAAGATATATGTGCTATGGTAGCATAAGGATGAGTAGTCTCCAGCTCCTTCTGAAGTGTTGGTTATATTTATAATTTTTTAATAGAAAAACAAAGATATCTACACATTTAAATTCCATAAAATGTGCCAAACATTATAGTTATAAATGAATAAAAGTTATAAATGATGTCTTACATTGTTAAATGAGTAGAAGTAGTCTAGATGTGATAGGAGAAGTAAATATTATGTTTACTTTTAAATATAGTAAAAATTATATATATATATATATATATATATATTCCCCTTCCCCGCCCCCCCCCAACAAAAACAGCCCTATTTGTTCCATGGCTTCAAAAGTTCCATGTAGATAGATCCAAGCGGGCAGCCGTGTTGGTCTGAAGTAGTTGAACAAAGCAGGAGTCAAGTTGTACCTTTAAGACCAACCATGTTTTATTCAGAACGTAAGCTTTCCTGTGCTCTCTAAGCACACTTCATCAGACAAGGGGATCAGGTATTGTGGGCTGAAATACAAACAGTTTGTTGATTAAGTGTGCAGACTGATCACATGGTAAACCAGTGTGGCTTGGTCATTTGGTTTGGATAGCCATAAAAGGTAATAAAGTCCTCTGCCAATGAAGTGTGCTTACAGAGCACACGAAAGCTTACGTTCTGAATAAAACTTGGTTGATCTTAAAGGTGCAACGTGACTCCTGCTTTGTTCAAAAGTTCCAGAAATTTTACATCTCTTTCTACCCCCCACATACACACACAGCAGCAGCAGCAGAAGAAATGTCTTTTCAGAGGAGGCCAGAAGAGGCTTCTGATGATGGAGAAGGAAGAGAAAGAACAGAACTTTGGCTACAGACTTGCAGTATGGCTTATCATGCTTGGATGAGGCTTTGTGAATCCCAGGGTTGCCAACTCTGGGTTGGACAATACCTGATTTTTGGGGGGCAGCCTGAGGACAGGGGGTCTGGGGAGGGGAGGGACTTCAATGGGGTATAGTGCCATAGAGTTAGGGTTGCCAAACCCCAGGTGGGGGCAGGGGATCCCCCGGTTTGGAGGCCCTCCCCCCGCTTCAGGGTCATCAGAAAGCGGGGGGAGGGGAGGGAAATGTCTGCTGGGAACTCTATTATTCCCTATGGAGATTTATTCCCATAGAATATCATGGAGAATTGATCCGTGGGTATCTGGGGCTCTGGGGGGGGCTGTTTTTTTGAGGTAGAGTTACCAAATTTTCAGTACAGCATCTAATGCCTCTCCCCAAAATATCCCCCAAGTTTCAAAATGATTGGACCAGGGGGTCCAATTCTATGAGCCCCAAAAGAAGGTGCCTCTATCCATTATTTCCTATTGAAGGAAGGCATCGAAAAGGTGTGCCATCCCTTTAAATGTGATAGCCAGAACTCCCTTTGGAGTTCAATTATGCTTGTCACAGCCTTGATCTTGGCTCCACTCCTAATGTCTCCTGGCTCCACCCCCAAAGTCTCCTGGCTCCACCCCCAAAGTCCCCAGATATTTCTTAAATTGGACTTGGCAACCCTACATAGAGTTCGCCTTCCAAAGCAGCCATTTTCTCCTGGGGAGCCAACAGAGGAGACCAGAGAGAGAGAGAGTCAGAGATACAGAATGGTATAGTCAACTCTTTGGATCTGGGAAGCTAAACAGCATCTGCGCTTGGAAGGTAGACCACCAAGGAAGATTCTGCAGAGGAAGGCAATAGCAAACCTCCCCTGCTTTTCACTTGCCTTGAAAGCCCCTTGCTGAAGGTTGTCATAAATTAGCTGCAGTTTGGCTACACTTTATACACATGCACCCACATGCATGTATGCACATGCACAGGCAATGATCAGATAAAAAAATGCATTACAATTTAATTTAGGATATGAAAATGTATATGTGCTAATTAAATAACTTCTTGAAAAGGCATACTTAATTGCTTGTTTACAAACCAGAACAATATGTCCCGTAAGCAACATATGACCCCTTGTGGCCAATTGCATTAGAGCATGGTCTTAAAGGGTTCTTTTTAGGACAGTCTATATCCACTTGCTTGTACTGCAGTCTTTTCAAGAGGTAGTTGTTTCTGTTAGTTTAGTCTAAAGATGAGTGTTCCAAAGCAAGCTATTTGAAGTTAGCCAGTACTGGGGTGGGTGGGATGGAGGATTATACTACTATACTAAATAGACCATGCCTTAGTACTCCTTTCAATGAGTGGGTTAATGTCATATGGCATGAGATAGCAAAATGACTGGGAAAGAGAATAAACTGTTTGACATACCCCCCCCCCTGGAATTTTGCAGTTTACAGGATGCCTGTGAAAATGTCACACGTCTTCTTGATTCATAGTTGCAAAATGTTCCTTAAGGACTGATCAGGGAAATGGTGGTATGAGTGGGTGTGATCTGTCTCGCTTTCTTAATCACAGCCCTACCATCTTATCTTAATATTGTGTGAGCACTGTGATGCAAATTTTACTTTTTCCTTCATCATCATATTAATAATGTTCATTGATAGCTTCTTTAAGTGTTTAGGGGAGGGACGGTGGCTCAGTGGTAGAGCATCTGCTTGGGAAGCTGAAGGTCCCAGGTTCAATCCCTGGCATCTCCAAAAAAGGGTCCAGGCAAATAGGTGTGAAAAACCTCAGCTTGAGACCCTGGAGAGCCACTGCCGGTCTGAGTAGACAATACTGACTTTGATGGACCGAGGGTCTGATTCAGTATAAGGCAGCATCATATGTCCATATGTACTGGAGCAAAAAAAGATGTGACACATATTATGTATGTATTTATTTATTTATTTCCTTTGATTAATATCCCACCCTTCCTGCAGGCAGGCTCAAGGCAGGTCACAACGACAAATTACAAAGCTAAAACAAGTAGAAATAAATATCAACATAATTAAAAACAGTTTAAACCATTTTAAAAGGTAGGCAGAGGGCAAATTATAGTTCAGCAATCTTAAAGCTGGGAGCAGTGGGGCCGTAGCCAAGCTGTAAGATCTTATTGGTAGCAGCACAGAATTTAAAGCTGCAGCAGGGAGGCCAGCTGGGGGACACCTGCTGCCTCGGCTGAAGAGACAGAATTTGTGAGACTGTACAAAAACAAATGGTGCCATGCTGTGGATGAGATGTATGTGAGATGTCTAGCAGAGCAAATCCATGCATGCAACATAAGTACTGCTGTTAGGAATGCAGTCACAGAGCCAGTAACTGTACTGCATTAGGTGCCAGCAAATTCCTAATAAAGCAAAATGCTACCACCCAGATTGCTCCCAGCGTTGTGTCCTCTAATAAATCTTGCTGTCACATTTAGTTTCAGACAGAAAAAGCTTGCGGAGCCTTGACATCTTTTCGTTCCCTTCAGCGCTGCTCACTTTATGCATGGCTTCACACTACCAACTGAAAAAGAATGCAGAGTTTTTTGTTTTAATTTTACACAAATTCCATTATAATTGTTGTGTCTTACATTTCGGTCCCTGAATTACAAGACAGCGTGAGTGCGCACACGCGGAGGTGACCAGTGGGAAACCGCAGGTCACCAGATGTAAGGACTAAATGCAATCCGCCTATGAAGATCTGTGGCGGGAAGTTTAACTGGCCAGGATTGGACCTGGCCAGGGAAGGGGTTTGTTCCAGGAGATGTATATAATCGGGGACCCGGATCCACCATGTTGTCTTTGTGATGTACTCACCAATAAAGCCTTCTAAACGTCTCGGAACTCAGTACATTACACTGGCAACGAAGGTGGGATTCTAGCTGGTTCTGCAGGCAGCTAGTTCCCCTGTCAGGAAACCGCCGACCTGACTGGAGACAAAGAAGGCATGAAGCCCAGAGGGGCAAGCGCACCCGCCACTGCCGGAGTGCCTGCCGCTGCTGGAGCACCTGCCACTACCAGAGCAGCCTCCGCTGCTGAAGTGCGCCCCGCCCCGCCGTGGCCACCCCGAGTGGGATGACGGGTCACATCACAGAGTTCAACACCACCAAACCTGAAAGGTGGGAGACTTACATGGGGCGCATCGACTGCTACCTATGGGCGAACATGATTACAGATGACAGCAGGAAGTGAGACGTGCTCCTGAGTGTCTGCGGGGATGCCACATTCGAGATCGCCAAGGTCTCTCTGCCCCCGCGAAAGTCACCACAAAGACTTACGAGGAGGTAGTCCCCCTCCTGACTGGGCATTTCTTGCCCCAGCCATCCATCATCGCCTGCCAGTTCCTGTTCCACAAGAGAGATCAGGGGGTGGGAGAGATGGCTACTGTCTAACTGGCGCTCTCCACCAAATCGCAGGAAACTGCAGTTTCGACAAACTGGAGGAAGCCCTGCGGGACAGATTTGTCTGGGGCCTCTGGGATAAAATGCTACAGGAAAAGCTCTTCGCAAAGGAAGAGCTGACCCTCCAACTCACCTTCAACAAAGCTACCGCATTTGAGAGAGCTGCCAAGGCTCACTCCAGCCCCCGGACAGAGGCCGTCCACCACGAGGAGATGGCGTCCAATGAATACGAGGAGGAAGAGGCACACCGGCTCCGCCAACAGCCACGAAATGGGCCAAAATCATTCACCCGACCACGAGCTGCAGAGAAGCAAGCCAGCACAAAGTGCACCAGCTGCGGAAACCCACACGAGCGCAGAGACTACCCCCACCGCAATGTCAATTGCAGGAACTGCAGAAAATTGGGCCACATCGCGCGAGCTTGCCAGGCCAGGGCCACCCGCAGGTGCCAGTCCACGCACTACGACTTCACTGACGCTCACATGACTGCATCGACCAGCATCCAGGTAATGAATTTGCTCCTGGACACCCCCGATAAGGTCAAGGTGTCGGTCCAAATCAAGGATGCTCCCTGCATAATGGAGCTGGACTCAGGATCCTCCATCTCCATAATCTCGGAGGAGTCACTAAGAAAACTCTGCCCCCACAGCCGGCCACCCTTGCGGCCTGCTGATTTCATACTGCAGGACTTCCAGAAAAACCCCATACAGATGTTGGGGTGGGCCAGTGTGAGGTAGAGTTCAAAAATTTTAAGGGTGCGCTGGACATACTCGTGGTCAAGTGCCAGCTCACCACATTACTGGGTCTGGCCATAGCCAAGCTATAAGCTGTAAGCCAAGCTGGTTCAGACCAATGGGCATACAAATAGTCGGAGTGCAGCAGATACAAACGCACAATTTTGAAAATGTGTGCCAGGAATCCCCGGAGGTGACCCTGAGGATGCGACCCTGAGTGCTACAAGGGGCCACCCATCACCTTACAGCTCGACCCCCACGTGCGACCCATAAGGCTGAAGGCCAGGCGAGTTCCGTTCACTTTAAAACCAAAAATCGAAGCGGAGCTGGAACGCCTCGTGGTCCAGGGAGTACTAGAGCCGGTCTCTACGCTGTATGGGAGACCCCCATAGTCACTCCGGTGAAGCCAAATGGGGAAGTGCGCATATGCGCAGACGACAAATGCACAATCGATAAAGCACTCCAGGACAACCCGTACCCCATCCCACTGGTCAGCCACGTCCTCACATCCTTGGCTGGCTCTAAGATTTTTGGGAAGCTGGCCCCGCATCTTTTTAATTTATTTTTAACTGACCTGGTACAATTTTTGAACCCTATTAATGGTCATCCGCCTAAACTAGCAGGCCGAGCGGTCCCCTTATTACTTTATGCCGATGATACTACCATCTCTCTTGCACAAGTGTGGGCCTGCAAAGGTATTTGAATGCCTTCTATGAGTACTGTAATTGTAATTCACTCTCTACCAATTATGCCAAATCTAAAGTAGTTGTCTTTTCAAATTGCTGGCACCCACAGAGATGGTTTATTGGCAACTCAACAATTGAGCAAACAAAATTTTTTAAATACTTGGGGATCACTTTTAATCACAAATTAAGCTGGGTTTCACATCATAACAACACCGTCAACTTGGCTAAATGTTCGGCTGCTCAAATTAAACAGTTTTTCTTTGCAAGGGGCAACCAATTAGTTCCAGCAGCAATTAAGGTGTTCAAAGCTAAAACGCCAGCCCAGATTCTCTATGGTATTGCTATATGGATCTCAGCATTTACCAGGAAAGTGGAGGGCATTCAAGCCTCATTCTGTAGACAAATTCTTGGTATGCCAAAATATGTGTCCTACTTTGCTCTCTGCTCTGAAGTGGGTGGGTCTTTGGTGGAGACAAAAGCCTGGATTGCAGTGTTTAAATTCTGGCTCAAAATTCGCTTTAGAACAGATCTTAACAGCCTTCTTGACTGTATGAAAAGAGACCCATATATTTCATCCTGGACAGCAGTTCTTATGTCCAAACTTAACCAGTTGGGGATAGAGGTTGATGATTTTTTTACTTCTGATGAGTTATATATCTTCAGATATATTAAATTGAGACTGTGGGAGTTGGAGGAAACAAAACTACAGCCAACAGACCCTTATATTTGCTCCCCAGCTTCTTTATGCTTTCTGCGGCAAAATGCCCCATTATCTATCAGACTTAACCATTCCAAGTCATCACAGGGCATTTATGTTGGCTAGACTAAATGCGTTTCCCTCCAAAGTTTTACAAGGGAGATATCATCAAGTCCCTTTTGGCGACAGGCTCTGTTCCTGTGGAGCGAATATTCCCGACTCATAATCTCCGTAAGGATTTATTTTGCAAGCTTTCTTTCTCCCTAGATTTGTCTATTCTGCCACCCTGTTATTATTTATTGAATGATACTGAGGGGGAAGTTAGTGAGGCTGTGGCAAAATTTTGGGCTGACATCCTTAAATTTAAATCTGACCATGTATGAATGCATCTGTAAGCTTGGTTTCATTTTGATTTTATCTCCAATGTTTTAATTTTTTTATATTCTGTGTATTTTTATTTGCAACTGTTATGCCATTAAAGGTTTGGTATGGTATGGTATGGTATGGTATGCTATGGTATGGTATGGTATGGTATGGTATGGTATGGTATGGCATGCCGTGGTCCCGGTTACACCTAGACTTCACGGGGCCATACCAGAGCCAAATATTCTTTATCCTGGTGGACGCTTACACGAAGTGGTTGGAGGTGATTCCCATAGCTTCAACCTCCACAGCGGCCACGGTCAGAGCCCTGCAGAGGGTCTTTTGCACCCACAGGATCCCCGAGACCTTAGTCATGGATAACCGTATCGCTTTTACCTCCCGGGACTTCCAGGAGTTCCTGAATAGGTACCTCATCCGACACATATGGTCAAATATATTTAGAAACCATCTTATTCAATTCTTGAAAGAACCCACTATTTAAGAGTACTGGGATAGTTTGGAATAAAATAACAATCTTGGCAGAATGTTCATCTTTACTGAGGCTATTCTTCCCATTAAGGATAAATTCAAATCATGCCATTTTTTTCAAATCTTTTTTAATTTCTTTGAGTAGTTTATCATAATTGTCCATTTTTAAACTACTGCATTTGTTTGAGATGAGTGCACCTAAATATTTGATTCTTTTCTCATACAAAAACCCTGGTTTTTGTTGAAGAAATTGGATTTGTTCTATCATCATATTCTTTTGTCAGAAATTTTGTTTTATGGTAATTGATCTTCAGTCCTGCACTGTAACCAAATTGGTTGATCTTGTTTATAAGACAGTCAATTGAATCTATTGGTTGCTCTAATATAAAAAGCAGGTCATCTGCAAAGGCTTTTACCACCGCTCCCTTAATACTTGTATCTTCTCTTCTCTGGTTATTCAATATCTCTAAGCATAAAATAAAAAGGAGTGGTGACAGTGGGCAACCTTGTCTTGTACCCTTTTGAATATCAATTGCTTCTGTTAATTCACTATTCAACATCACCCTTGCTCTTTGGGAGGAGTATATTGATTCTATACGGGGAGGGACCGTGGCTCAGTGGTAGAGCATCTGCTTGGTAAGCAGAAGGTCCCAGGTTCAATCCCTGGCATCTCCAAAAAAGGGTCCAGGCAAATAGGTGTGAAAAACCTCAGTTTGAGACCCTGGAGAGCCACTGCCAGTCTGAGAAGACAATACTGACTTTGATGGACCAAGGGTCTGATTCAGTATAAGGCAGCTTCATATGTCCATATGTCCATATGTTCATATGTTCATATTACTCTCAAAAAATTCTCACCACATTGCATTCCCTTCAGTTGTTGCACCATAAATTGCCAACGAACATTATCTAAGGCCTTCTCTGCATCTAGACAAATTAATCCAATTGTTTCTCTGGGTGAGTCTCATAGTATTCCATTATATTGCAGACTGTTCTAACATTGTCTTTCAAATATCCTCTAGGAAGAAATCCAGCCTGGTCTTGATGAATTGTGGACTGTAGACGTTCTTCAGACGTTGTGCCAATATTGTTGCAAAAATTTTATAATCCACATTTAAGAGAGAGATTGGGCAATAGTTTTTTATATCTTTCAGATCTGTATCTTCTTTTGGAATTAAGAATATTGTAGCTTCTTGCCATAAAGCTGGTATTTGGGCTTCATCTTGAATTCTTTCAAGGAGACGTTTGAATGGTAACAGTAAAGACTCCTCATAAGCTTTGTAGAATTCCGCAGGTAATCCATCTGGACCTAGGGCTTTATCATTCTTTTGAGATGCCATTGCGTCTCCCACTTCCCTTATCGTTATTGGTTCATTTAAGATTTTTTGTTGTTCTTCTGTAAATTTATTAAGATTATTTTGGCTAATATATTCTTCTAAATCTGCCTTATGAACTTATCTTCATATAATTTTTTGTAAAATTGTTCTACGATTTGGCATATCTCCTGTCTTTGAACTTTCTCTTTGTTATTCTCGTCTTTCAAAACTGGTATTATTCTTTTGGCATTCTCTTTTCTCATTCTATAGGGCAACCACCTTCCAGGTTTACTAGCATGTTCATTAACGTTTTGTCTAGCAAATCTCAATTTTATCTCCATCTTCTCTATAAGTAGTAAATTAAGTTGATGTTGTGTTTCTTTATCCTTATTTTGGAACTCCTGTCTTGTCAGTTGCACTTTTAGATTCTTTTCAGCTTCTCCTGCTTGCAACATTAAATTTTGAAAATTTTCAGTTCTTTCTTTCTTCTTCTTTGCACTATATCTGATTGCAAGGCCCCTGAAGTATGCTTACATCTTTACATCCTGAGTTATGTTCTGTTTTAAAAAGGAGTCCATTTCAGCCTTAGATTTTTAAAGAAAATCTTTATCTTTCAAGATAGAAGTATTTAACCTCCATGATCTTCTCATTCGTGTACCTTTGAGTTTTACCGTTACAGGATTATGGTCTGATATGACTCGTTTGGATTTCTGTCTCAACTAAATCTTTAACCAAATTTGTAGAGAGCCAACACATATCAATTCTTGACCACGTTTGATGACTGGCAGAATAGTAGGTAAAATCTTTCAAATTTGGATATCTTGTTCTCTATACATCAACCAGATCCAGTTCTTCTACTAGCTTCCAAAAGCTTGTTGGTAGTTGAAGACTTTTGCTTTTAGTATGTTTATGTATTGCTTTGTCCAATTGTCTGTCAGAAACTGCATTAAAGTCTTCTACTATGCAGTATTCTACATATTCCAAATTTGACAACTTAAAATGAAAACCTTGAAAAAATTTCTCTTGGTGCTCATTCAGGGCATAAATATTTGCCAGTAGGATTTTTTTGTTGTCCACCGTGACTTCCACTAGAAGAATTTTTCCATCTTCAGAAGCATACTGTAATTGTGGGTTAAATGTATCCTTTATATAAATTGCCACTCCCCTTTTCTTTTTGTTCATGTCTGTTGCTGTAAACAAACTGCCAAGTTTCTTATTTTTCAAAAGGTGTTGATCTTTAGCTAAAATATGGGTTTCTTGTAAACAAATTATGTCCATTTCCAATTTTGTCAGGTATCTAAAGGTCTTCCTCCTTTTAACAGGAGAATTTTCAAGTTAATAGAGATTACTGATGTCATTATGGATTTTTCTTATCACTATCTTTTTTAGTCTGTAATTTTGTCAGGTATTTCCGTGCTTCATTTGGATCCTCTTCACCAGAGCTTTCTTCTTCCTCTTCATCATCCTTCTTTTCCTTCCCCTCTTTTTCCTTCATTCTATCCAGAAAATTCTGAGCTTTAAAAATAGAATTTATCCTATATCTGTTCTCTTCGTAAATGAAAAGCAGACCTTCCGGCATTAGCCATGTGTAGGGTATTTCTGTTTCTCTCAGGAACCTTGTCAAAGTTTGATATTCTCTCCTCTTTTGTCTCATTGGCCATGGTACCTCTCTCAAAATTTTCACCATATTTCCTGCTATCATCATTGGTTTGTCTCTTGCTTGCTTCAAAATATCATCTCTGGTCCTTTTTCTTGTAAGTTTCAAATGAATTTCGTTGGGCAGTTTGTTCCATCTCGTAAAGCTTCCATCTCATAAAGCCCCCCCCCCTTTCTTAACCTTTGCCTCTGTCTGTGTTCTGCTTCAGTCCCAGCTCTCCACTTTCCCTGTTTAGAAAAGCAATGCCTCAGGATTCAATATTAGAAAGAAAGAGAACTTACAATCTTCATAACAGTGATGCAGCTTGTCCAACTCATGCAGAATCGCTAATTGAAAAGAAGAGCGGAAGAAGCCCAGCAGTCAACCCCAGTGCCATTTAAAAATGGCGATCGGGACAGCAAGGCTTACAGTGAGCCGGGATTGGGAGGCAGCTGCCGCTGTCACCCCTGTTCAAGCTGTTTGCCTTCCAGGATCCCTCCTGGGTCCCAGAATCGAGTCTCCCAATGGGGGAGACCCCTCCACTGCCAGATTAAGGAGTGGCTCCAGATGCGCCGGTCTGAGCCACTCTGAACAACGGGTCGCCGAAACTGGAAGTCCCTACCTTTACTTTTTTTTATTCAGATGACATTGGGTGATCAACAAAAGGTGTATATAATAAACTGAGTAACAGTTCTAATTTTAACAACAAGGAAAAGTGACAAATTCTGATAAGCCATGGTACTTTGTAGCACAGTCAGGAGTCAAAGAAGAGGCACAAACGAATAAGATCATTGTTTCCTCAGCAGGAGCTAGATGAAGATGTTAAAATGAACAGCAGCATTTCTCTGTAGCAGTGGGAAAAGTGGTAGTGGAAACAGCATGCAAACGTCTGGTTGAATGCAGAATTCACTCTATTTGTGCAGTTCCTTCTTTGCATCCAGGCTCTTCCATATTTAAGAAAGAATGAAGATCATTCTGGATCTTGGTCCAGGCCACTTTCAGTATCTCCAAGGTCCATTTGCCTACATTATTACCTCTGTTTCCCCAGTAACATCTACTATGGTTGATTATAGATACCACAGTATAACTGGCCTTGCTTCTGTCGGCTCAGCAGTGTGTTTGCCAGTTGCACACAGTACATTTTTTTCTGATGTTACCTCAAGAAGTGTCACGTTAAAGCAGTACACTTGCTGTGAACCTTTCCAGTGTGTTTCCAAAGCAGAAACAAGGGCAGTCTGGGCAACGGGCAAAATGAAACAAAATGTAACAAGAAGGATTTTAAAACACATCTTTCAAATTGCCAGATGTATTTTACATACCCCTGAAATAAATAGCAAAATTCCCATTCTCCTCTGTATCAACAGATGAAGCCTGTAGAGATAATGGAAATGGAAGTCAACCAGACGCTAGTTACTGATTTTGTTTTGGTGGGTTTCACAACAGATCCAGTCCTGCGCCTGGTCTTCTTTGTGCTGTTCTTGGTCTTACACACTCTCACGCTGACTGGGAACTTGGGTCTCATGGCTCAGATCTGCCTTGATTCTCGCTTGCACACCCCAATGTACTCTTTGTGGGCAGCCTTCTTGGATGTCTGGTACTCCTCAGTGTACACTCCCCGGACCCTGTCTGACTGTGTGTTCTATTCCAGGGCTTTCTTTTCCTCTTGTTAATGGCCAAGTGGCACTTGCCATGCCATGAATAGGCACAGCAGAGGTGTTCTGCCTTGTATCGCCTGTCTTGTTTGCGCATGTGTATAGTTTTCCTCTGAGTGCATGGGCCCAGGGAGAAAGTCACCCACCTGCAAGTCTGTGGGTGGCTCCCAGGCTCCAGGCAGGGCAGGAGGGTGGCCCTGCAAGTTATCACTTTGCCAGTCTGTAGAGGGAGAAAAGGAGGGTGGTCCCAGGTAGAAGCTCCAGGGCTCAGGTGGGGTGAGTGGGCTTATCATTTTCAATTGGATGGGGGTGGCGGTCTGATCTATGCATTCCTGAACCCACACCTAACATCTCTCCAAAAACACTTTTCTGGGGGCACCGATTGTTGGGTCTGGTTTAGGATGGCTGGACTGGTCAGGCAGCCATCCTTATTTTCACTTACCAGTGTGCTCTTTCTGAGCTTCAGCGCAGCAGCATGGGCAGCGCAGCAGTGTGGCCTAGTCTAGTGGTTACCACACTATCACACAAATTGCACAGAGAGCCTTTGCTTTAAGTTAAGAATCCAATACTGGTGGGTTTATTTAAAGAAATGAAACATATAAGTGTAGTGAAGGGCAGGGCTGGCATGTAGGCGTAGGCCAAGTAGACGGCCGCTTAGGGCGCCACTTGACCCCCTCTCTCCACGCCCTGTGGCCACGTCGCTGCTGTCCTGACTTTGCCGCGGCCTCCCAAGGCTCAGGAGGCGGTGGCAAAGTGGGGGGCATGGTAGGGCAGTGAGTGTACTTTAGGCGCGCTGCTGCCCTTCCAAAGTTTGCCGCGGCCTCCCAAGGCTCGGGAGGCAGAAGCAAAGTGGAGGGAGCGTGGCAGGGCAGCGAGCGTGTTCTAGTCGCACTGCTGCCCTTCCGAACTTTGCCAAGGCCTCCCGAGGCTCAGGAGGTGGTGGCAAAGTGGAGGGAGCGTGTGGTCTTGAAGGTGCTACTGGACTCCAACTCGGAACTATATGATTAAACAAGTATCGGGGGGATTGTAAAGAGCAGTGGGATTCCCACTGGAGAGTAGAGCAAATGTACTTAGCCCAGCAGATGATACTATTGATCCCAATCTTCAAATTCCCGTTTTGTTTTTGCTGTTTTATTGGCTTTTTGGAGCACCTTGCTACTCTAAGGGAGCATATAAGTGTTTTAATTTCTAAAGCAAACAACGCACTTAAAGCACTATTAAATGCGTAATCCTAATAATACAGACCAGCTTTTCCCCTCACTGTGAACCTGCCCACACTTTATTATCTCCTTCTGACACGCTGCCTGCCACTGTAAATCTGAGGCGTAAACAAGAAAGCGTTTGCAGCACAATAACGTGGGAGACCAAAGAGGCCCCGTCCGCTCCTTCACGCAACTTCTGCAGCCGCAACGCCAAAAAAGCCAACTCCCCTCCGTCGTCCTTTTCGGTCCCACGCGCCTTTCCCCACCCTGCCCCCTGCTGGACACTGGCCAGTAGTTTCCAGGAAGAGACTTGCATACACAGGCTGAGCCCTAGGGGCTCCACGGGCTGGAGAGAGGGCGAAACAGTAAACATCTCCAAGCGCGTCCGGTGAAGGCGCTTCCAGAAGGACTCCGCCAACATTCCTCCACCCAACAATTAGCAAGGTGGTTACAGCAGAGAGCGCCTTCGTTGGAGGTGAGTATTCAGGGAAGACCTGTTTGCATTCCTCCGCCCCCTTGCCATGGGCGGGGGTCGCAAAATCGCTTTGGGAAAACAAACCGGGAGGGCGCTTGCAGCAGGTCCCTAATTGGATTGGAGGGCGAGGCGTGATCGAAGGTCCGTGCTTCTTGAACCCCCAGAGGCCTGTGCAGTGACTGCTACCCTGGAAGGTTAGGGGCAGTTGGCTGGAGCCCGGGAAAGTCTCTGTGTATTGCTTTACAGACGAGCACAACACGTTTGCTTCTGGGCCCTCTTTTTCTGACGTGTTGCAATACGCTTTCTGTGTTTCTGGACTGTTGATTTCTTTCCAGGCAGTGGGAAAAAGGAGGGAGGAAAGAAACATGATGGGATTTATTATTGGATTTCAAGAAAATGTTCCTAAGTAGATTTGAATGTGACTAATCTTACTCTGTTGCCCTGTTTTTCAATTGTTTTTAGTTCTTGCAGTTTTTTATGGCTACTGTGGTTGCTGGGGACCGGTAGATTGATAAATAAATCTCAACAAAATTAACTTGTATAATAAACATTTACAAATAGGTTTCCGTTTGCAGATAGAAGTATATTAAATTTGCATTGGATCTGATTTGCAGGCTGTTCCTTTGTACTTTTCTTGCCCCCTTCCTGCTCATTTTAATCCCTATTTTAAACACATTTTACTTAGCAATAATAATTCCTATTTTTTTTCCTATGGGATTTAAATCCAAGCTGGCATACGTATTTACTTCATTTATACCTTGCCTTTCTCCCCAGTCTCTTTGGGGGAGTGTCTTTGGCTCAGTGGTATAGCATCAACTTTGCATGCCGGTGGTACCAGGTTCAACCCCTGGCATCTCCTGTTAAAGGATCTTGCAGTAGGTGATGTGAAAGACCTCAGCCTGAGACCTTTGAGACCTACTGCCAGTCTGAGTAGACCAGGGGTCCCCAACCCCCAGGCTGTGGACCAGTACCGGTCTGTGGCCTGTTAGCAACCAGGCCACGGAGTGAGGCAGAGACCTTCACCTACTCCTTATTTAAAGACCCCCATAGGGGGCAGGAACAGGCTGTGGGCATGGGGGCAGCAAAACCCCCAGCATCCCCACCCCCATTAGTCCATGGAAAAGTTGTCTTCCACAAAACCGGGTCCCTGGTGCTGAAAAGGTTGGGGGCCACTGTAGTAGACAATACTGACTTTGATAGACCAGGGGTCTTGAAATAGTGAGTTCAGCCAGCTCTGAATCAACCAAGAACACTTTATTATGTGAAGAAACAGTCACAGAGGAACACAAGCAAAACTGCCACTATATGTAATCTGGCCATGGTTAACCATGCCCCCCCCAAGCAGGCAACAGTTACTCCTATTGGCTCACTTCAGAATTCTTCATTTGCATCTCTTTCTCACAAATTGTTACATGCCTAGCATCCTGATTGGTCAGTTCTTCCAGACTTCAGGATCCTGATTTGCAAGGAGTGCCTGTCTCAAGCTAAGACAACAAGAACCTAGTGAGATGCAATATATAACATGTCTGATTCATGTGTTCATACTTTCCCCTCCAAACCCTGTGAAATCAGTTAGGCTGAGAACAGGTGATTGGACTAAGTTCACCCAGCAATCTTCCATGGCATGAGTGGGAATTCAAACCTAGTTCTTTCAAATCCTTGTCCAGCACTCTACATTGTATGAGACAGGCAATGTTACTAGAAATATAGAATTAGAAAACAGGTGGGAACCCACAAGTGGCATCTTATTCCCCCTCCTTCTTCCCATAAAGCCCACAGATGCAGAACAATGTAAAAGATACAACCAGCTTCCTTCCTGCTTCCTTCTCTCCTTCCCACCCACCAGCCAATCTATGTTTACCTGCCCCTGTCTTTAGCTGTCCCTTCTTCCCTGTGCAGTAACACTATGGTGGAAAACCTGCAAGGACATGCAAGGGACAGCTCATCTTCCTCAATATCTTCCTCCCTGTGCTGTTTTCTCTTCCCCTCTTCTTGGCAACCTTCCCCTGGTTTCATCTCACTTTATCACACTTCAGCCAACTTGTCTTTTATCTGTCCCAGCATCTTCAAACTGGGACCGATTTCGCACTGGGGCTTGTTCCGAGTGGAGAGCCCTTTTGATCCTGGCACTTTGCTCCATTTCTGCACAAGTTGCCCCAGAGCTTCAGGTTGGCGTGCCGTTCTCCCACAGCAAGCAGAAACTGTTTGGAAGAGGATCCAACTTGCTGTGGAAGAGCGCCACACCAACTCATAGCTTCGGGGCAACTTGTGGGAAAATGGAGAGAAGCCCCGGGAGCAAAAGGGCTCTCTCCACCCGGAACAAGCCTTGTGTGAAATAGGTCTGGATGAAGAAGGCCTGAGGCATTTCTTAGAGTACAGGGGAAATGATTCAGCATTAGAAATCTTTTGCAAGCAGAGTCCAGCTGGTTGTAACTTTTACATAGTTCTGCATCTGTTTGCAATACACTGTGGGGTTTTTTTTCTTCCCTGCCCCACTGTTCCTTTGCATCAGCTACTGTCCTCTCCAAGCCTAAGGACATCTCTACTTTCACTACAAAATAAGAACAAATTGGGCAATGCATGCAGGATGAAGCAATTGGCTGGAATGGCTTGTCTTGATTAGAAAAAAAAAATCTTCCCTGCCCTGAGTAGTTTACAACAACATCAAGAGTACACAGCAGACAATTCAAATAAACAATCCATTCCAAAGAGCTCTGAACAGAAAAACAGAAGAAACTTGAAAGAATCAGCCTACAGTTACTCCACCAATTTTGTTGACAGATGCCCTCAGATATTACAGATCTATCATAAGTCTTCTTAAAGGATGGGAGGGAAGGGTTCTCATTGGTTAAGAAATTAATTGGGTGTACTTAGAAGAGAATCATAGAGTTGGAAGAGACCTCCAGGGTCATCTAGTCCAACCCCCTGCACAATACAGGAAACTCACAAACACCTCCCCCTAAATTCACAGGATCTTCATTGCTGTCCGATGGCCATCTAGCCTCTGTTTAAAAACTTCCAAGGAAGGAGAGCTCACCACCTCCTGAGAAGGTGTTGCCATGAAGTTAAATTGATTTGTTACCTCTGCTATTATGGCCTGCAGGGACATGAAACCTGATTCTTCTTTGCCTGCCAGAAGATTCACCATGTGCTGTCATGGTCTCAGGTTCAATCCCCGGCATCTCCAAAAAAGGGTCCAGGCAAATAGGTGTGAAAAACCTCAGCTTGAGACCCTGGAGAGCCGCTGCCAGTCTGAGAAGACAAGACTGACTTTGATGGACCAAGGGTCTGATTCAGTATAAGGCAGCTTCATATGTTCATATGACATGGTCTTAGAATCATAGTTTGAAATATCTGCTTCGTTACTGTTTTTCAATTTTATCATGGCAGGCCTGATGAAGAGTTCTGGTGAACTCAAATGCTTTCACACTGTTATGTGTCATTTTGGTTGGACCTAATAAAAGATATTGCATGGATTGTGCCCCTGGTATTTGGGAGGGATGAAGTCTTGCTCACCGCCTCCTATTCCACACCAGTGAAGAAGGGTATGCCAAAATCTAGCTGTAGTGAGAGTTCTGTCAAAAGGAATTGCTGAGTTGGCCAGAGCTGGCATATAGCTCTCCTTCACTTCCACCAAAACAAAATAAAGTTTAGTAAAGCAGTGGTCTTTAATCCATTGACTGAGATGCTCTGGTTAGGCAACTCTACCCCACCCCTACCCTCTCTCTAGCCAAGAAAACATGGCATCCCTGCCAGGCACACTAGAGTGTTATCAAACCTGAGTTGCAATGAGAACATCCACACACAAATGCAAGAGAACCAGAAAATACTGAGTTAAAAATGCAAGGTAAAGTTTTATTAAAGGACATAAAACGAAAACATCCCCCCAGCCCCCCCCCCCTACAAAAGAAACTTTCCCCCATGCAAACTGTGTTGGGGAGTAGGAAAAGAGAGGTTGCATCAAGGGCAAAATCAGAGTAACAGGGAGAAATACTATGAGGACTGTGGGCCATAATGAGAGAAATAGGGAAAGATGAAGAAAGAAAGAGAAAATAGGTTAAAGCTGCCAAGTGAAGACTGTGTATGTCTCCTTTAGGGTTCCCAGGTTCCCCCTAGCCACAGGCAAGGGATGGGAGTTGCCAGGTTGGAGAACTTATGGAGACTTGGGAATGGAACCTGGGAAGGACAGTGAGAAACAATACTACACAGTGAGGTACAATACTATACAGAGTCCAGCCTCCAAAGGATCCCTTTTCTCCAAGGGAACTGATCTCTGCAATAGAGATTAGCTGTAAATCCAGGAGATCCCTAGGTCCCACCTGGAGGCTGGCATCTGTAATTCCAGGAGTCTTGGATACAGCTGGAAACCTGGTACCTGATTGCAGGGCTGGAAGATGCAATGGTGAAGGGGAAGGTGTGGAGGGAATTGACATTTTTAAAATCCAAGCAGGTTTCCTTCTGCTTACACTTTTTGGGGCTGAATATTTGACCCAAGACATTCTGCAGGGCTGGAAGAAGCTATGGTGGAGGGGAAAGGGGAGGGGGAGGGAATGGGAATTTTAAAAATCCAATCAGCTCTTTAACCTCCTGAAAAACCAGAGAGTGATAGTCAACACTGCCTCTCCTGTTCTGCAAACTTTTGGTTACAAGTCACTTAACAGCCAATTGTGTCTGGACATGGATGGGTTAATGTTTGTTGCAGACAGCTTTCCGTCATTCTCTCCTCTTATTATCCAAGGGACAGCAGCCAAGTGATCTCAGATCTCACTGTAGCTCTGCATTTCAACAGGAGTCCAGGCATTTCAGTGGTCCTGCTGTCTTGCTAAATTGTGATTGTGGTTGAGCGCCATAGCAACCAACATAGAACAGGGGTGACCAACGGTAGCTCTTCAGATTTTTTTTTGCCTCCAACTCCAATGGCCAATGGCTGGGGCTGATGGGAGTTGTAGGCAAAAAACATCTGGAGAGCTACCGTTGGGCACCCCTGATTTAGATTTAAAAAAAAAAAAAGCTGAGGAGGGTCATGCATGTGAGAAAAGCGAAGGGGAAAGAAAGCGGCACATTTTGAAATGGCCACAGAGACCCAGATCATTAATGGAAGGAAAATCACTGTGAAACCCCCATCCCTGTATCGCTTTCCTTGATGATGAGCCAAAAAAGAATAACAAACATCCAGTTTAGAACTGTGATGTGAAAGGGGCTGGAAGAAGTGTCAAAAGATGATCTGTGGAACATCCAAGTGTCTTCCATGGTCCAGATATCAGTTAAATGATTATTTGAAACATTTATTAGCTGCCTTTCTACTTCATAGGAATTCAAGGCAGTTTACAATGTAAATAGTAATAAAATACCCCAAAACTACTAATTAAAATCAACAATTAAAAACTACTGGCAGGCAGAACAACTAACTGATTTCAGTTGTCCTAAAGAGGGACTTGTTGCCATGCATGGGAGTAGGCAGGTTCACCAGAGAGCTCTGACTCTTGAAAGCTGGTTACAGGTTTTTTCCTTTGGAGAAAATATGTTTTTCTTCATGATCTCAGAATGTCCAGAAATAGTAGCTATCTAGGCAGGTGGAATCCTAGAGTATATTTTCATCCACATTCTGCTCTTCCTCTGATAACTTGGCATCTATGTTTTCTCCAGAAATGGCCACTACTGTAACAGAATGCGGAAATGTGAGGATCATTACACAAGTCATCCAGCAGAAAGACCCACCGGTAGCAGAGGGGATCAGTGAGTCGGGGCTGACTTCCGTATCATCACAAGTCACCTCAACCCAGCCCAAAACTTTCACAAATACATTGCCTAAGGCACTTGGGGTAAGACTTTTGTAGATGTTTCAAATGTTACCAGGTCCAAATGCTACAGTATTGCAGGGATGCCAAGTCTTCTGCTACAGTGAGACACCTCACAGCATCCCAGTGGGTGAGGAGCGAGCATGTGCTAGCCTTGTGATGGTGCATTGATGTCATTTCCAGTAAAACTGGAAGTTACATAGTGGAAACTGCAAAATCTCTATGTTAAAATCACAGCGTTCTTGTAAATTCTAGATTGTCTAGTGACATCACTTCCAGTATTTACCAGAACTGATGCCAGTAGGGTGGCCAGGTCTACTTACCTGGCCAGCAGGGGTTGGGACGGAGCCTTCCAGAAGTGAGGAGGATGGAACAGTGTGACTGTGTGTGATGTCATTGGCGTGATAATGTCAAGCAGAAGTAGCATCATCACTTCAAGCATGTTGACACTCTAGCATTTTATTCAAAACTCTATGGTTATCTTAGAGTTTGGTCCAAAATGTTAGAGCGTCACGAGGGGGGAGCTGTTTGTGGGTGGGGCTTCCCTGGCAGTGGATTGGAGCCCCTGAAATCATTGGAACCTCCACCCAGTTAAGGGATCAGGCAACACTAGGGGACCCCCCCTTCCCCTTTTTTCTGCCTTGTGGGATTTCTTTTTGTGGGGAGAGTAAGTAGAGCGACTATCGGAAATGAAAGATGGAATCTGGAAAAAAACTGAACTTTGACAGGTCCTTAACAGCTTTCAAGAGTCTTCCTCACACTGAATGATCAGATGGAGTCTACTGCCCCCAGGTCATCATGTTCCAGTGTTTAGAAGAGTATTTGACTGCATTTCAAGAACATTTGGAAAGAGAACCACCGGGATTGTTCAAAATCAAGACCTTTTTGTGTAAACTCTTTCCAATCTTTTTTCCTAATGGGGCAGAATATTACTGCTGTTTTACTTCTTAGCTGACTTTTGATGACAGCTATTGCAGTAGAGTATCAGGCAAGGATCAGAGCTGTCTCATCCACTAGGCTTTCTTAGGCAGTCACCTAGGGCACCAGTGTGCCTCAGAGCTGTAGATACACCAGGCTAACTTTCCTACAGCATTGTAGGATCATAAGCCAGGGCCTGCAGCAATCAGCAGTGCCAGGTGGTGCCGTGCCAAGGCAGCCAGGTGGCAGATGGGGCCTTCTCCAGTCACCAGATCCAGCTTCAGGCAACCTGGCATCTGGCAAGCAGTGGCCCTGGGTGCCCAAGGTGGCAGCTAAGGTCTTTTCCAGTTGCCTGGTCTAGAATCAAGCAGCAGGGCAGCCCAGCAAACAGCCCCAGGAACTGTTGACTGATGCACTTGGGTGGCAAGCAAGGCCTTCTTGGTTGCCTTCCCTGTTGCCATATGCTGGTTTTGGCAGCAGTAGCACAACAGCAGGCCCCAGCCACAGTGGAGGTTTCCTGAGTGGGGAGGTGGCTTCCTTGCAGTGCGTGCGGGGGGGAGTCATGCTTCTCCAAAGGCACTGGAAACCTCATTTAGGGCCTGAGAGACCAGGGTTCAAGTCCCTATGTAGCCATAAAGCTCACTGAGCGCTCTTAGGCCAGTTGCTCTCTCTCGGAAAAGCAGCTATACATATGAATATGAAACTGCCTTAAACTGAGTGTGGTCTATCCTGGTCAGTATTCTCTAGTCTGACTGGCTGTGACTCTCCAGAGTCTTAGGGGGAAATCTTTCACTTGCTACCCTTTTAGCAGAAATGCCAATGATTGACCTTGGAGCCTCCTGCGTTCAATCAGATGCCCTACCCCTGACCCATGGCCCTTGTCATGCCAGCCTCTGTTCCTTGGGAGAAGGCAAATGTAGAAGGGGGTGGGGGAGCAGGGTGGATTGAATTGGCATTAGTGTGATTGGATCATGTGAAAGAGGGGGGGGACTCCTTCACCTTCTTTGTAAACAAAAGCTATTTTTTTAAAAAAAGACTGTTTTCATTTTCCAAATAATTACCTAGATAGTTTTATACAAACATTAATATTGTTAAACAGAAACCAGCATTTTCTTATTGGAACAGAACGGACATCCTCTTGATTTTTCCAGATCTTCCTGTTTGCTGGTATTACTTTCCCCATTTTTTTTAATCAGTGGGTTTGTGTGTGGCAGTGAAGAGGCAAATTCTCATTCCTCAGGATAATTTGTTCAGCTGCTTGATCAGGCCTGCACAGATTGTGATTTGCTAAGTCAAACACAACCTACTGGCCATATATTGACTTTCAGTGGTCTTATACACCAACTGTTTGGCTGCCACTGTATGTGGCTGAATTCTGCTTGTTGAATCACTTTATGCATGCCCCTACTAGAAAATGTGCTGCCATCCAGGTCATGATCTTAATTGGCAGATCTAGCTTCTTTAGCTCTCCTACTCTTCAAAGTATGGGAAAAATACTGACTTCTCAGGTGTCAGGATAATAATAAACATAATCTCTAGAGCAGGGCTTTTTTCCTGGAAAAAGAGGTACCAGAACGAACTCTCAAGAGTGAAATGAAGGAGAAACACCACAGGGTGCCCCCTCATGAACTCTTAAACATTCTGTGAGAATTTTTTTTTCCACTAAGAGGTTCCAGAACTCCATTCTGCTACATCCCCCCAGAAAAAAAGCCCTGCTCTAGACTTAAAAAAAAATAAAGATCGCCACATACCACTTGAAGTACCAAAAAACTTGAAGCAAAAAGACTAGAGTTCTGGTAAGTGTTCCTCTGTGATAGGTAAAATGATGATGCAGAAACAAAATAGCTTTTGTTTACAAAGAAGGTGAAGGAGTCCCCCCCTCTTTCACATGATCCAATCACGCTAATGCCAATTCAATGGATGATGGTGATGAAGATTTAGTACAAGCCAAGAGTAGCTAACTAAAATAGCTTAGGTGGTTATGATGGCAAAAGTGATGCCATTGGTAGCGTGAAGACTATAGCAGAGCGGAGCTGATCATGTTAGTGGTGACTGTGAGAAGATGCAGCCATATGAGAAAGATGGCAGCTGGTGTTTGGATAATAGAACTATTGCTGGTGAAAACAAAATAGTAAGCAAGATTAACATATGGATGAGGAGAAAGTTGGTGTGACAGCTGCAATGCTTCAGATGCACCCGAACACCCAAGAATACTGATTTAGAACCTCTCTTGCTCTCTTTCCAGGTTGTACAGATTGTTTTGGGGGCCACACAGATTAGTTTCGGCATTGCCCTGACAGTAGCACAAGAAGACTTCAAGAAACTCACTGTCAGCAGTGGGGTCTACTTCTGGATTGGAATCATGGTAAACAAATCTGCCTTGGAGAGAGACTCAGGAGTTCATCCACCAATGCACATAAGGAAGCAGGCCTCAAAGAGGCTTCTAGGGGGATCTCTCTGGGTTCAAGCACAGCTAGAGGGGCCTGTAACTGAGACATGAAGATACAACCCTTAAGCAAGGCAACCAATGCACATACCTAGCTAGTCCCTGCTTAGATGTTTATTCAGCTGCAGACACACGTGTTGGGAAGCAGTTATGTTGAAACAGAAAACTTGCATGTTCAGAGTTGGCAGTGTGTGTGTTTTAGTGTTCTCCTTCTTCCTTGAAGGTGATCTCTTATATGCTTCAGATATTACTCAATTCATGTAGTGTATCTTGACCCACTGTAAAGAAATCTCTGATTGGATTGGGTTTGATATTGGGGACTTCATGAGCACCTGGGAGCTTTCATCTTTTGTGAGCCCCTCCGCAGCTTAACTCGTGAACAGTGAATCTTTTACCCAAGAGTGTGCACAGCTTTTCCTCCCACAGAATCTGTTTTTGATAGCATGCCTAGTAACTCCTGAATGGAAGAAGGAGCAACCTGATTATTGATCTTCATTTTTTTTTTTCTTTTCTTGGGTAGCTTCTTCTTTCTGGGGCCTTGTTGGTAGAAATGGAGAAGCGAGACAATGCATTGCTGGTAAATATTCTCCCAAGCATTTCTTCAGATTAAAGCCAAAATAGGTATGATACGGATGTCGACAGAGCTGGTGGCAATATTTGCTCGGTGCATATGCTGGATTGTGTATTCAAAGAAAATGAACAGGTTGGGGGACAGCAGCAAAACCTGATCCATGTCCATTAAGATCTGGAGAAGAGGTAGAGTCCAGTAAAGATACTTTCTGCAAAAGCAAGAGTCAGAAAAATCAGATGGGGAAAAGTGTATTTATGATGGAAATATAAACAGACTTATGTGTAATGGGCTGAGGTTGGACAGCAAGCATATTTTCTTAGGATAAAACAGTTTAATAATTCATTAATGAGTTTCTGGTCTTGGATTTTAACATGCTGTAGTTAAACGGCCCGTTTTCAGACACTTTCATAATCCAGCCAAGGTGATCTGCTGAGCAGATACCAGCAGATTTTGCCAGCCAAGAATGTACAAGTCAAGGGAGGGTGCTTTCCATCCATCTCTCTGTGTGGTACTTCTGCACTGCCAACAAATCAAGGTTGTAAGATGGAAGAGCTTTTCAGAGATCTGGAGGTAATACAGTAGTCACTGTTACCCCCAGTACATTCATTTTCCTGAGCCTGTTATGTGTGGTCAAATTGTGGGTTTTTGAAGCATTACAAAAACTTACTTGGCCAGCAGTGTTCCCTCTAAGCTGAGTTAGCGTGAGCTAGCTCACAGATTTTTAGTCTCCAGTTCATGCATTTTTGTCTTAGCTCAGGAAAAATGACCCATACCACAATTTATGCAGTAGCTCACAATTCTAATGCCAGTAGCTCACAAAGTATAATTTTTGCTCACAAGACACTGCAGCTTAGAGGAAACATAGTTGGCCAGAAATTGTAGAAGGACAGAAAATCAGCATTTGTACTTTGGGCAATGATTGCTCAATCATACTTCTTTAATGTCATTGGAAATCTGTTGTGGGCACACCGTGCAACAGCACTAATTGCCTGCTGCTAGGGACAAGTGGAGGAAAGGGCCCCACTCAGTCCTCAGCCTCCTTCCTGATGATTGCAGGCCAACAAATTATCACCGTTGTCATTGCTGGCAATGCTGATCATCTGCTTGGTGGTGAGAGGACTGTTTGGGTGCAGCTCAATCAGACATCAATCAGTTGGAGCTTCCATCTCAGATCCAGGGATCTAAAGACAAAAAATCTAAAAGTCAGCTGGCATAAATGTCTGCACTGCTGGAATTACTTGCTGCATTTGACTATATTATCCAAATATATAAATATTACATAAATATAGTAACTGTGAATGCTACTATTGCTATCAACAGTGAGTGGCTATTGTTTGGCTATATATGCAATTCACAGTCTAGCAGTTGTTTAGAAATTATGCAGAAAGTGCCTTGAAAACACAGGGCAAGTCACTGTGTCATGTAGAATAAGAAGAACTGCTCTTTCATTCTTATTTAAGCTGAAAGCAACCATTATATCCTTACGTCAGTTTTAGGTTTATGTTTCCTAACAAGTTGTCTTGGTGTGCTTGCTGCAGGGGAAACTCTGTTTGCTTGTCAACTTGCTGGTCAGTGGGGCTTCAGTAGTAGCAGTAATTCTTCATGGTACTGAGATTGGACAAGAGACTTTAAAAGGCAACCTCTGTGCTGGCACTAAGGATGATTGCCCCCATGATACAAAGGTATGTGTTTATTCTTCCTATGCATGCAGTTTCCAGACTTGCTTCAAGTAATCTCATTGCCCTAAGGCTCAAGGCATTCAGAAGCATTCAAAGCTAGTCTGTCTCCAGATGAATCCAGAAAAATAGCTAATATATACCAGAAATATTCCACTCCATCATTGCTTATACCATGCTAATGGCCAGGAACACAAAGATTCACAACTCTATTTGTTCAAACCTGGGTGTGCTGAGATTTCCGGCCCCCCCCTCCAATGTTTCAATGTTTAAGAATGAATATTAGGTTTCTTTATGAAAGAGGCAAAAATAAGAGTAGGAAAGAGTACTCTGAATAAACAGATTCTCTGGTCTGTTTACTGCTAAAAAGGGGAATCATACTAAGAATGCCCAATTCAAACCTGATCAAAGTATTCTGCTACGAAAGAGCCCTAGAGTTCTGTTTTCATGGGGTAAGAAAGGGATGAGGAGAACTTGATCTGGGGAGCTGATTTGGAATGGACACGAACCAGGAAAATGTGGTTCAATTCAGGGTTTGTGGCATTCCCAGTTCACGCACCATGAACTGTCACAAACTTTTAGCAGCCAAACAAACAAGTTCAGATCATGGTTTGCTAGAACGGCCCCTGGTGTGCTAGCGATACCAAACTTGCAGGGAATCTTTGACTGACTCTCTTCTACATGCCCTCCAAGCTTGGTGAGGATTGGATGTACAGAGTTTGAGTTATCGCTGACTGCAGGTTCAGGAGTGTATAGAATGGATCCTGTGCAAGCTAGCGAAATCAGAGTTGCAGGGGGCCTCCCCCAGGTGCTCCTCTACATGCCTTTCAGGTTACACCCCCATTGCTTTGAAGTTTGTTAAACATTTAGCTTGAGCAAAGGCAGTCTGCCTGGAGATGTTTTTCACAAACCAGCATGAACCTCCATGAACAACTGGAAAGTTTGTGCAGTTGACCTGCCACAAACTTAACTTTGTGAACCATGAACCAGCCAAAATTCATCACAAACTTTAATTCATAACCTGGTTCATGCCCATCCCTAGAGCTGATGCTCATTTGTAATCTCCCTAGAAAGTTCATTTTAGGACCTTCCTAAACTACCTGTCTAGAGAATCCCTGTTTTGGAGCTAAGCCAACTTCAGCAGTTGGGCTTCATCACCAAAACCCTCTTGAAGGGTCACATTTGTCCATACCTCTGCCTCTTGTATGCCTTTCAAAAGACTGCACATTCAAGATATTAAAACCAACAGATCATAGGACTGAACTGTTCTGAAATGCTGACTGCTGTGTTCACCTGCTGTGATTTATGATATTCATGCTACTTCTGAAATTACAATAAGTCAGTGATAATCCACATGATTTTTCCTTCTCTTTGCTTGCAGCTGCTCACATATGGCTTGAACTCAGTGTTCATAATCCTTTCACTGCTCGAACTGGCAATATCTCTCACTGCTGTGGTGGTTGTCTTCAAGTCTACAAGGCAGCAGTCCTATAGACAAATGGTGAGGGTGGAACCCCACTTTTTTGCCTTGCATACGTGCTATTGCTGTGGTGCATCCAACCCTAAGTACTTCCCTTCCTCACCCATCCATTTAATCAAAACCATTATGTGGAAAGACAATCACAGGCTTGGTTGCATATTAGTTCAGAAATGCTCCTTATCTTCCCCTGGTTTTAACAGTATGGTTAGCAGTTATGTCCTGCTCCCATGAGAGATGTAGGTTTTGTGGGAATGGGATCTGGTTTCAGTTGTAGTTACTTTGAGATCTTTGTTGCCTCTTCAGTGGTCATCAGTGTTCTTCTCTGAACATGTTTATTAGAAGGCAGTTTGGGTAGAGGAAGGGTAAAGCTTGTAGAAGATCACTGTCAATGCTTATGTTCTGATGTATTTTTCCCAGGTATCAAGATAGAAAAGAGCCTTCTCTCAACTCTCTCTGTCACACCACTTGCAACAGCACTGAGCACAGACCTAAAGGTCTTCCTTGCCTGCCAACTGAGACCTTCTTACAGATGCTTCACCTTTCCCAGGTGGACTCTGGTCATCAGAAGAAGAAACAATTTCTGTGTTCTGATGAAGTTTTGTTGTCCAGAGAAGAAAAACCCTATGCCAGTTTGCGCTGCAAACTCTCCTTCATCAGAAAGACCATTCAGTAATACCAGAGCCTTCCTCTATACTTCTGTTCAATATCAGGAGAGTATATTTTCTATAGCTTCAAAAGCTCATTTTTGAAGCTCTCCTGCCTGTCTCTG
The DNA here is from genome assembly GCF_032191835.1 of Heteronotia binoei. Taxonomy (NCBI): domain Eukaryota; kingdom Metazoa; phylum Chordata; class Lepidosauria; order Squamata; family Gekkonidae; genus Heteronotia; species Heteronotia binoei. Next base: position 168,393,817 of record NC_083243.1, on the reverse strand, counting down.
GGAGATAGCTAACCATGTTCTCCTCTGTTGTAACTAGGGTATTATGTTTAAGAGACAGAGGGCAGTGAATGAATTGACCAAACAGTCCCTGGATTTTTCTGGACTTTTTCCAACACCACTTTCAGTCATGGAAGTGGCATTGGAAGGATCTCTGTAGTGGTATATACCAAATTGAAAGTCCATGTTAATTTTTCAGAAAAAATATGGGAGTTAGAGCCAATCAGTAAACGAATAGCTTGCTTCTGGAGCTTTCTGGAAAAATCAGTGTGGGTTTTTCAGCATATGCATTGTTATCCATGTTTATTCTTTCATAGGAAGAATCCCAGTTAAGTATTCTCAGGGAAAGTGTTGCATCAATGCCTACTGCTGTTTCTAACCAGAGGATAAAGATCCATTTCAAAATCTCCCTGAAGACATACACCCGCCAAAGACGCTTGAAGCTTGTCCCAGTACTCTAGACAAACAGTGTCCCAATTACCACTTCTTATAAGGGACACTGAACTATGCCACTTATATAGCCACCCATTGGCTTGCAGTAATTCACTAGAGGGGAGAATTTGACAGCAGATAACTCCAGTCTACTTCTAGTGTTACTTGAAGATAGCTGGAAATTGCTTCACAGAGATACCCAGAAGATTATGGGTTGGATCCAAAGGTGCCTTCTACTCATACAACAGGGAGCTATTCTTAGACTCCATGGATTCCTACTTGAGAAGCAGTCCTCCATATGGCATCTCATACTCTTCATGAGGGTCCCCTGACCTTAGGAGCATATTCTTGAGTGGTGTGGTGGTTTACAGAAAACATTGGGAAGTGGGAAGAGATCTGTTCCACAAGTGGAAGTCCTACTTGCCATTCTCAAGACTACACTCAGTGAGAATAAATGCTGTAAAAAATGTTAATGTTGTGCACAGCCCTCATTCAAAGGCAGACAGGCTGATGGTAGAGAGAAAGAGAAGTCTCCTTAGATTATTGTGTTGCATTAAAGAAGCAGGGAAGAAAAGAAGACTGCAGATCAGAGACTCAGAGCGCCTTACAATCGCCTATATCTTCTCCCTTTTAAGGGTGAATATAATAGATACAGTACACAGGAAAATTAATCACTAATGTGCTATGTTCAGCAAAAAGCCAAGACACACTTCTCAAGTGTGTAGAACCAATGAGAATAATTCAATAGTGGCGTTCCATTTAATGGAAATCAGATGAGCTATTTTGATCAGGAACTTGACAAAACACATTAAATGAGTGATGGCATGCAGTATTGATTCCCTACGATAATAGAAATAAGGAAAGATTGTAAGTTGGTCCATGCATTCAGCAGAATGAAACCATTTTTGAATTCAGCAAAATTACGTGATTATTCTAAATAATATAACTTCATGTAAGGATGAGACTATACACATGAATGCGCTCCCATGGGAAAAATCCCCACATAGAAAAACAGCATGTCGGGGAGAAGTTCAGGCTGCACTCATCTCCATTGCATGTTAGTTTTTTATGGGCAAGAAGGTTTTTAGAATATAGAACATTCAAGAAGATAGTTCCCCTTCTGCATTCTGAAGTAGTGCATTCCAGGAAAAGCTATGCCACATTTCTACTAATTGTGCAAATTGGCCCGTATATCAAGAATTTACTTACAGTAAGATCCAAGAGGGCAGCCGTGTTGGTCTGAAGTGGTTGAACAAAGCAGGAGTCAAGGGGCATCTTTAAGACCAACTAATTTTTATTTAGAACGTAAGCTTCTGTGTGCTCTTAAGCACACTTCATCAGATGAGGAATTTATTTTCAGTAAAACATAGCATGAGAACTGCTACTGCTACAAGAAATGTTTCATTGACTATATCTGATTCCTTTTGTTGCATCACTTAACGAGAACCCTGTTATATTGACTGCAGAATGTTCACTCTGTTAGTGTCTGTTAACTAGGCTTCAAGTATTTTGAGAACTTTATCTAAAGGCTGGATCTGCCAAGCAGACGCTAGTTTGTATGCAACAATACATTCATTAGTGTTTGAGATATCATTTGTCATTTTAGGAAGCAGCACTCTAATATGGAACCTCTCTGGAGTTTGTCTTCAAGAATTTAAGAGATATTTCAGCAAGATTCTTTTGAGGGACCATGCCTGAAATTACTGTTGTAATTTAATAACTTCAGAAGGATTATTACACGTATATGTATGGGAATGATCTAGGCAACTGTACTGTAGTGTTTTAAGAGGCAGCCTGAATTGTGAACCAGTAGATCTCTGGTTCTAATCTCATATCTGCTATGAACTCACTGGGTGGACTTGCACAAATCATACCTTAGCTATATTACTATTAAGGAATCTGGGCTCTACTTAATTGTGGACAGAGGTGGGAAATTGTGGAAATTTTGAAGCCAATGGGAGAAATTTGTTCCGGGGGTGGGTCGGAATTTGGGGGGAAATGAAATATATGCAATACTTACTTTTTCATCAAAACTAGGCTTGCTTTACAGCTTTAACTGCATAAAATCCATAATTTATAACAGCTATAAAATTGTCTTATTTAACAATTTATGGAATTTATTAGAAGTATAAATGCCTTAGTTTTCTATAAGCAAAATGGTGACTACATGAGAAAAAGAGAGAGAATTAAAAACTGCTGCATCCTATGTTACCTAGGACACATATTTTAGGTTTTGCCATCTGAGAAGAAAGTAAAACAAATTTCATAATAAACAGAAGTGTGGTATCTGGACAGAAAGAGTCTCAAACATTCATAAACATGCTAGCAACATATTTAGATATCAAGTTCAAATTTATAACATGGAAAACACAACGCTTCAATTGGGTAGTATTACCATTCTCATAGCATATTAATTTAGCCTTGGCGAGATGGGCAGGATATAAATCCCATCAATCAATCAATAAAGCAATTCGGTACAAAGTAAGTCACATGTGAACAACATCTGAAAATGTTTTATGTCTACCTTATACACAGGAATTAGTACCTGTAGATTGTCCCTTTTTATTGGAAATAAAAAAAAAAAACTCCCTAGGAAATACCCCCCCCCCCCACCAATTGCTCTAGTTTTGGATGATGTGAATAGATATGGGTCAGTTAAGATATAACATCCTGCCATTGTTTTCATCTGGACCAGGCCATAGCCTATTGCTTTTCCATTTTTTACACAGCTGAAAGTGTCTCCTATAAAGGAAAATGGCAAGAAAAGAAACAGTTATTGCATTTATAACATAGTACATAAATGTGAGCAACTGTACTAACTTTACTTGAATTACACATCACAGAAAGTAACTCCGAAACCATTCCCCTAGAGCTGCACAGATAAGTGATTCACTAGCATGGTGTATTCAATGGAATCTCTTTGTGTCTGGCTTGAATCAATTTGCTTGTATTTATATAGTATCACTGGCTTAACCATGAGGATTATACAGCTCCTTTCAGCCATGTGTCTTCTATATTCCAATTAAAATACTTTGGTCACTCTGTGTGTCAAGTTGTTCATTACTAATTTCATTTGGCATTAAACAGCTGGTTTCAAACTTTTCACGTGTACCTATACCTGTGACGGTTCTGCTGTTTCTTCTGTGGTAAAGGACCAGTCGTTTCCGACTCTGGGGTGACGTTGCATCACGATGTTTTCACGGCAGACTTTTTATGGGGTGGTTTGCCGTTGCCTTCCCCAGTCATCTACACTCTCCCCCAGCAAGCTGGGTACTCATTTTACCAATCTCGGAAGGATGGAAGGCTGAGCTGACCTTGAGCCAGCTACTTGAACCCAGCTTCCTCCAGGATTGAACTCAGGTCATGAGCAGAGTTTAGGGCTGCAGTACTGCAGCTTTACCACACTCTGCCACGGGTCTCTCTTCCTTCATGACAAACCAATAAATAGGTTTATATTGAAAAACAGCACCATAGAATGACAGCAATGTATTTAGCACAGTGCTCTGAACCCACTTTTATTTTCTTTGTAGTGCAATACTAAAGTAAAAATAATTTCTGTACTGCCAAAATTCTGCTTAAAACAGGTATTCCAATGGTCTCATTAAGACAGTCCACATATATGGTGTGATCCAAAGAGTTTTTCCACTAGTGGACAAGGGAGGAAGGGGTCTACTTTGACCATCAAATACACTATGTTTGGGAACATGGCACTACATGGACGAAAGCCCTGTGATATGGGCTGTAATAAGCAGCAGAACTGGGCAATATTGAAAGAAAAGGCCACTTGGATCCATAAACAAACAGAAAACTGTTCTGCCGGGTTTTAGTGTCTTTCCAGATATTATTACATGGAGTATAACCTCCATTAAAAGGTAAAAGTAGTCCCCCTGTGCAAGCACCAGTCATTTCCGACTCTGGGGTGACGTTGCTTTCACAACGTTTTCACGGCAGACTTGTTACGGGGTGGTTTGCCATTGCCTTCCCCAGTCATCTACACTTTCCCCCCAGCAAGCTGGGTCCTGTATACAAGCTACCTTATGGCAAATCTGACCATGGTCCATCTAGTGTACTACTGTTTACTTTGACTTGGTAGCAGCTCCCTAGTAAACGGGAGTCTTTCCCAGTCACAATTCCTAGCAGTAAATAAGGGTCTTTCCCAATGACAATAAGGTCTTTAATGAGAGAAGCCAAGGATTAAATGTGGTGCACTCTGCCTTCCAAGCATGTGCTCAACTAATAAACAGCATCCCTGCCCTACAAAGTTTGAAAACCATAGTCTGCAAAACATGTCTCATCACTTTATTTCCATCCAGAATTTTCACTTCTACTAAGGCATTTTAAAAAGCAGGGGGAAGGGGTAATTTTTTTTAAAGCCCTGTAAGTTTCTTGCGGCTGGGGTGGGGAGAGTGTAGATGACTGGGGAAGGCAATGACAAACCACCGCGTAAAAAGTCTGCCATGAAAACGTGAAAGCAACGTCACCCAAAAGTTGAAAACGACTGGTGCTTGCACAGGGGACTACCTTTACCTTTTTAAGTTTCTGTAACGGAACCACCAGATCCTAGTTCCAAAGTACTGGAGCCTCTTGCCAGTAAATACCAGCCCCCCTCCCTACTTTCATTATTTCTGTTGTGTTAAATCTTTTCCATTAATACTAATTATCTAGATCTCTGTGGTAATTGAACAGGGTTACAGTTGTAACTGAGTTTGCCAACGTTGTTTCAGTAGCTATTTTAAACTGCCAGGCTTCTGTGTGTCTCTTTTATTTGAACCTTTGATCTTATTGTGTTTTAATTTTTTTATGGAAGCCACCTGGACAGTGTTGCTGATTTTTTTAAAAATGAATTAATCATGTTCCTCATTCCCCATTTTATTGCTGTCTGCTTATGGCTGTTTTTTTTTTTTTTTTTAGCTAGGATTACCATAGTTTGAAAAGCAAAAAAAGAGGACATATTTACCAACTGACTACTTCAAACAACCGATCACTTGACAGATCTCATTTTAAAAACCCTACTATTTAAGCTGCAGCTTTACACCACTGGGGGACAAACAGGCCTCCCAACCCAAATAGAGGACACTGTCATCCGTTGTTGTTTTAAGACCCCCAAAGAAGATGGACACCAAAAAAAGAGGACATCTGGTAACCCTAGTTTGCAAAAACATGCAAAGTACATCTCCAGTTACAGCAACATTAAATCTAGTTAAATTGCCCTTTCAAACGCCTTCTAGCCCAAAGGCAGCGCTGAATTGTATAAAGACGAGGAATCCAGGATTCATTTGGGGGCAACCCTTCCAAGACCCTGAAGTAGGAACGCCAACGCGAAACAGGAAAGTGGAGAGGACGTATGCCGCTCTAGGCGATCTGTCTCTATGGCGAAATGGCGTCGGAGGTTCTGTTCACTGTCGCCGACTGACGTCATTGGCCAGGGACACGCGTGAGCTTCACACGTGGAGAGGGGATATTGTAGGGAGCCCTGAGAAGGCCGGGTGGTCTTTGAGATGCAACCAGACGAGGGCCAAGGGAGTACCGAGAATGAGCAGGCTGCTGCGAGACTTCTGTCGCCTGGGAACGGAGAAGGGGCTACTGCCTTGGTGGCAACTGGACCTGGAAAATTTCAGAAGGGTACTGTGGGAAAGAAGCGAAAGGAGGTCACCGCGATCATCCCTAAAGGGAAGCCTAAATCAGGGCGGGTGTGGAAAGACCGTAGCAAGAAGCGGTGAGAGCTTTTCATAGTCGGATGGGTGGGCGAAACTGTGAGTGCCCTTGTGGTGATTAAACTGGGGTTTCATGGACTAGGTTGAGGGGTGGCGCATCACATTAACACATTATTTGTTTTTGTCATGACTTCTAAATGTATGGACTGACGACAGATTTTCTTTCATAAGTTATATTTGCCTGCTTCCCTAAAAAGAAAGTTTGATCGGCTGTTGCTTGCTGGTGTTACTTTGTGCTATACTTTTAGGACCAACAATAAATGGCTTGTAATGAGTACCTATTCATTTTTATTGAGCGCTTCCTCCAGGGGACTCAGAACAGCATGCATGGTTTATTTTATCCTAACAACAGCCCTGCCAGAGAGAGTGGCCAGCCCCAGGCCTCCTAATGACTTTTGTGGCACAGTGGGGATTTGAATCTGTGTCTCCCCCAGTCCTAGACTGACACCAGTATACCCACATAAGTTCTCATACAGGGTTACATGAACTCCTGGTAATTTTCTCCAGCGATTAGGACTCTTAACGCTTCTGTAGTGTCTCTGGCATTATACAATCTTCCTCTACTGACAGCCAATTTGGTGTAGTGGTTAAGTGTGCAGACTTTTATCTGGGAGAATTGGGTTTGATTCCCCACTCCTCCATTTGCACCTACTGGAATGGCCTGGGGTCAGCCATAGCTTTTGCAGGCATTGTCCTTGAAAGGGCAGCTTCTGGAAGAGCTGTCTTAGCCCCACCCACCTCACAGGGTGTCTGTTGTGGGAGGGCGGGGAGGTAAAGGAGATTGTGACAGCTCTGAGCTTCAGAATATAGGGCAGGATATAAATCCAATATATTATTATTATTATTATTATTATTGCAAACAGATGTTTACTTAGAAGTCCCACAATGAGACTTACAGATAAATATGCATAGGACTGCAGTTTCAGTGTGTTATGCTAAGAGATAACTGTTTAATTTGAACTTCTAAAGGATGTGTTTTTCTCCTCACTAGATTTTCTGATATGATTAAAGACAAGCCTTTGCGTTCCTCTTGGGAACGCAAGATGAAGGAACGTCAGGAGAAGAAAGCAGTCAAAGATTTTGCCCGGCATCTGAAGGAAGAAAAATTGAGAGAGCGTGAGGTGGGGAGACAAGCATGATACAGAGTAGTCTGTTAAACAGTTATAGCTGTGTGCCTGTCCCTAATAGTGAAGTAGACTGTCCCCATGGGTGCTAATGAAAAGTGGAGCTTTTCCAGTGATACTAATAATTTGATATGCTTGGAATTAATTGGTTTAGATCATTAGGCCTATCTTTATCCCCAATGGGGACCCAAAGCAGCATACACAATGCTCTCTTGCAGCTCCACTTGCAGCTGCTGGAATGGCCTTGGGTTAGCCATAGTTATCACATGAGTTGTCCTTGAAAGGGCAGCTGCTGTGAGAGCCCTCTCAGCCCCACCTACCTCACAGGGTGTCTGTTGTGGAGGGAGAAGATATAGGAGATTGTAAGCTGCTCTGAGACTGATTCAGAGAGAAGGGTGGGGTATAAATCTGCAGTCTTCTTCTTTCCATGCGTGTTTTCGTTGCAGCTGTTTTATGACATAGGTTAAACACAGAGTGTGTGACTTGTCCAAGGTCACCAAGCAAGTTTCCATGGCAAAATGGGGTTTTGAACCTGGAACTTCCAGATCCTAGTTTAGCACATTAGTTCTGTTTTCTTGATAGAATTCTGAAATTTAATTTGAGTTATGACTTTGGAAACTGTCCAAAATCTGGTATATCACTTCTCTTTTCTTATCTTAAGTGTCTGGAAATTTATTTATCTATTTAAAACATTTACTAGCACCTTTGGTGTAGCCAGTTTGGTGTAGTGGTTAAGTGTGTGGGCTCTTATCTGGGAGAACTGGGTTTGATTCCCCACTCCTTCACTTGCAGCTGCTGGAATGGCCTTGGATCAGCCATACCTCTTGTAGGAGTTGTCCTTGAAAGGGCACCTGCTGTAAAAGCTCTCTCAGTCCCACCTACCTCACAGGGTGTCTGTTGTGGGGAGGGGGAAGGTAAAAGGAGATTATGACCGTTCTGAGATACAGAGTATAGGGTGGGATATAAATCCAATATCTTCTTCTTAAATCCAATATCTTTCTTCCTTACAGAGCTCAGAGAGCTTCCAGCAAAAAATAAAAACCAAAATTTAAAAACATAAAAACCAAAATTTAAAATCACACCTCAGGGCTGCTCTCAAGCTTAACCAAATGCAGTGATATAATTGGCCTTATGTCTTTGGTCAGACACACCCCTGGTTCTCTCAGTCTCTCCCTCTACAACACCATCACTACATCTCTCTCTAAGCAAGCTGAATCGGTTATTTCTCTGGAACTGTTCATAACTTTGTGAATGGATGTGTGTATGTTAAGTGCTGCCAAGTCACTTTTGACTTATGCTGACCCTTGTGAATTGATGACCTCCAAAACAAAGCTTTAACAGCTTGAGGGCCCAGGCTTCCTTTACTGACTCTATCCATCTCATCTTGGTTCTTCCTCTTTCCTGCTGCTTTCAACTTTTCCTACTATTATTATTTTTCGCAATGAGTCTTGTCTTCTCATAATGTGACCAAAGTACAATAGTTGAGTAATTTTAGATTCTAGGGAGAGTTCAGTCTTGATTTGATATAGAACTCACTTAATAGGTTAATTCCAGCACATAAAATCTGTATTAGACATAAAACCTTAAAAATATTTAGCAGATATAAGAGTCCCAAAAATTTAGTGTGAATCTAAAAAGTCTAACATATATAAAAGATTTTGAGTCAGAGGAGTAAAACAACTATCCATTCTCTTGATCATGCTTCATATTATGGAATCTTACCAAGTGGATGTAGAATTGTATCCCGCCCTCCTCGGTGGGGAGGGCGGGATATAAATCGAATAAAATAAATAAAATAAAATAAAAAATTTGGCTACTTGGTTAGAGATAGTCAGATTTTCATTAATTAAAAGTCTCTCCAGGCAGGCCTTATCTGGATCCACTATAGGTCTGTCTAGAAAAGGGGAAATAAGCTTATCCCTATGAGCTTGATGGAACGGACATCAAAAAAATGTGGGCCGTAGATTCCACTTCTCCAATACAACATGAGCAGCATCTGTTTTTATGTGGAATCTTCCTATATTTCCCATTTAGAACCCTTGAGGGGATAATTGAACAACGAGCCAAAGAGAAAGCTCTTCTATAGGATGGCACATCCAAATAAGTAAGATATAAGCATAAATTTGCAAAAAGATCTCTAGTGCCTCTTCCTTTTTTGAATATAGAACATCTGGCATTTCTCATTCCATATATGGCTAACAACAGTCTTTGTCATAAGATTTTGAATTATCACACCTGGAGTATTGTATGCAGTTCCGGAGTTCTCACTTCAAGAAGGATGTGGACAAAATGGAGCGAGTGCAGAGAAGAGTGATGAGGATGATCAGGGGCCTGGAGACCAAGGCTGAGGGGATTGGGAATGTTCAATCAGGAGAAGAGGAGGTTGAGGAGGGGCATGATTGCTCTCTATAAGTATTTGAAGAGGAGGGCAGGGAGCTGGTCATGTTGGCAGCAGATGAGAGGACTCGCAATAAATGGGTTTAAATTAAGGGAGGGAAGGTGCTGGCTGGATAGTAGGGAAAACTTTTACAGTAAGAGTTGTTTGACAGTGGAATCAGCTACTGCAGGAGGTGGTGAGTTCCCCCCTCACTGGCAATCTTTAAGCAACGACTAGACATTTGTTAGGGATGTTGTAGGTTGATCTTGCACTGAGCAAGGGATTGGACTAGATGGCCTGTATGGCCCCTTCCAACTCTTTATTCACATGAGAAATTAATGCAGTGGTTTGTGAATTGCTACAGAAGATCCCTGTGGCACAGCGTTAAAGCTGCAGTACTGCAGTCCTAAACTCTGCTCAAGACCTGAGTTCAATCCCTGGCGGAAGCTGGGTTTTCAGGTAGCTGGCTCTAGGTTGACTCAGCCTTCCGAGGTTGGTAAAATGAGGACCCAGCTTGCTGGGGGGAAAGTGTAGATGACTGGGGAAGGCAATGGCAAACCACCCTGTAAAAAGTCTGCTGTGAAAACGTGACAGCGACGGCACCCCAGAGTCGTAAACGACTGGTTCTTGCACAGGGAACCTTTCCTTTCCCTTGTGAATTGCTGCAGGCTTTGGTTTCCCCTGTTTTTGAAGTGGAATTTAGATGGAGCATTTCCAATTTGTAAGCCTTGTTTTGTTTTCCGTATTTGTTGGCACATTTTTGTTAACATTTTGATGGATTCTGTTTCTGTGGCTTGAAATAGCTCTACTGATAATCCAATTTACTCCTGGTAATTTGTTTCTCCCAGTTCCTTTGAGTGCAGCTGTCACTTCACTTTCTAAAACTGTAGGTTCTTCTTCAAAAGATTCTTCTTGGAAGGAATCTGGCATCCTTTCTTCTATATAGTTCTTCAGTATATTATGCAGTGCACATGAACGTTTCCCTTTCTCCACCTACAGGAGAAAAAACAGCGACGAGAAGAGAACTTAAGACGACGGCTGGAGAATGAGAGGAAAGCAGAAATTGTGCAAGTGGTGAGTTTCAGAACTTCTTGTTTTCCCCTGAAAGGAAATTTGTATCAATCTTTGTGTGTGGCAAAGCAGAACCACTGTTACTAGTGTTCAGATCATCCTTTCTCTCTTGAGTCCTATCCTTGGACAGAATGAAGTATTACGATATTAATTAGGTTGTCTTGTGCACAAAAAAAGTGTGTTGGATCCTACCAGCTTATTTACTGATGTTAGAAAGAGAAATGAGCCCTCTTGACCCATTCCTGAAAAGGCTATGCTAGGGATCATGAACAACAAACGTGTAGAAATAGATCTGCAGTGAGGAAGGAAATTGTGAAGTTTATTCTCAATCGGTTTTGTGCCAGTAGAAAATTTGGTAGGATCTTACTCTGTAGGTATTCAGCAGCTTATGTTTATCACATTACTGTTAAAGGGAACACTTTTTTCTTGTAACCCGGTAAAACTTTTAGCAGATAATGTTTCTTTGATGCTTTTAATTAAAAGGAGTGCTTTGGGGAGATCTGCAAAGTGAACACATGCACACTCTGCTCAACCTTGCTGCCTTCAGCTGATGTATATAAAAGTCTGGTGTATTTGTTGTATATACCTATATTTTAAAAAAAATCCCATCTTCCTTCAAGGAGCTTACAGTGGCATACATGGCTTCCCTTTCCCAGTTTTCCCCCTACTACACCACACTGGCTCTCTTTTCTCATATAGTTCTACATGAACTGAGCTCTTTGACTCTTAGCCACAAAGATTCTATTTGAATTTTCAGTGGAAGTCAACTGAGAAAAATGCATGCTGGGAATTAGTCCTGTACCAAACAACCCAAAGGAACACACAGAGAGGCTAAATACTGGGGGTAAAAGCAGAAAAATTGTTGAAACTGCACTTCTTGAGAGTTGACTCAAAATCATACAATAGCTTTTAATGAGAAGTCAACCTCAATTTGGAATATTATGAACCTGCCTCCCCCCCCCCCTTTTACAGATGCTTATATTTTTATATGTTTTCAAGTGTGTGCTCTTTGACTATGACTACAGGCCACTGAAGAAGGCACATCAAGCTGACACGTATTTGGCCTGTTGGTTTCATGTACAAAATTCTTTTGGTCTGTAGCTAAGTTTTGATGAGCTAATATTATTGCTGAACAATAGCATTTTATTTTATTTTTTATGTCGTAGAGTGTAATAAATACCTGTAATACTTTTAAATTGCTAAACTCAACCTTTGAGTACCCTCCAGGGAATTAGTCCTGTGCCAGCTTCAGACTCCTCTGGGGATGATGAGCTAGACTCCGGAGTGGCAGATCATTTCCCACATCAGTAGCTGTGCGTCCACACTGTAGTTCAGCTGGGTGTACTGTAAAGGACCAGCTTGTAAATTTCCAAAGCCTTTTGGCTTTCTGGGAGTTCAGGCCATGGACCTGCATCTCTCCAGCTCTCTCTGTATATTCCCCACAGAGCCTTGCTCTGAGCTGATCAATGTCTTCTGGTTGTCCTTGGCCCAAAGGACATCCAGCTAGCCTCAACCAGGGCCAGGGCCTCTTCAGCTCTGGCCCCAGCCTGGTGGAACAAGCTCCCAGCTAAGATCAGGGCCCTGTGGGATCTGTTACAATTCCACAGGGCCTGCAAAATGGAGTTGTTCCGTTGGGCTTTCAGTTGAGGCAGTGGTGTTCAAATTCCATTCTCTCCTGCTAATAGCCCTAGCCTAGTTGTTAGCGGCTTGGTACCCCACAACATCATTCAGAAGCTTTCCATCCAAGCATCACCACCAAGGCAACTTTTGCTCTGTTTTTCTAATGTGAAGTTTTTAAATTTTAATTGCTTGAATTCAATATTGTTTCTCTCTCATGATATTTTATGTGACCTTGTAAGCTGCCTTGAGCCCACTTGCAGGGAGGGCAGGATATAAATTTTAAAAATAACATAAACAAATAAGTTTTTAAAGGGGTCTCTTACATAGATTGCTCTTCCTTCCTCAGATTCGGAATCCACTGAAACTGAAGCGTGCAAAAAAGAAGCAGTTGCGCCGCATTGAGAAGCGGGATACACTCACGCTGCTGCAGAAACGTCAGGCACAGCGAAAAACAGCCAAGGAATGAGGGGAAGTGGTTTATCCCTGGCACATGAAAAAATAACTTTCTGGGACAGATAAGACATGACACTGGCCCCAGTTTACCAGGGAGCTAGGATGCACTGCTTGCTCTCTCCTGGCTTCTCTTGCAACTGAAGCTCAGATTCTTACCAAGAAACCTACATTTCATCCATGTGCCCCTTTGATGAAGCCTCTTTCCTTTTTCTTGGCAATGGAGTGGCAGGATGCCACAGACTGACTTTCTGGGACCTAGTTCTAAATATAGTCTCTGAATCAGAGTAAAGCCTGATAGTGTTTGTCTGTAGACTTGCACTTTCTGACTATGAGGTTGTATATGAAAGATCCTAAACAACATGGTTTGCAAAAGTATCTTTCGGCACGGTAGAATGAATAGGGGCAGTCGGCTGGATCTGAAGTTTCTGAAATTATTGCTTTATCTGGTCTGGAAATTCGCTATCCGGTAAAATGGATGGCCTGGACTTAACTGTAGAGCTTAGTACTGAGGTGTAGTTTCCATAGCTTTCCTCATCTGCTCGTCGTTTGTTATAAACAAGGAGCATCCTAGGGGAGGAAATCCAGTTTCTGTCTTAACCACTTTCTGTAGCTACAACAGTGAAGGTGTCACAAAAGCAATCAAAACTACATACTCAGCTACATTTTTGGCATCAGTAGCTACAAAGTTCTGATGTCAAAAGTTCCAATCCAGCTGGTTTCTTTGAGGACATTTGTACATGGTGGGTACTTTTGCAAAGAGCAGCCAACTGTATGACACATTCAAGGGAGGTTTAAAACGACATCTCCAATAGTGCTCTTTTTGCCAAAAATGAAATCTGGACTTCATACACACATCTCTCCCTTGTTTTTTTCCTGGATTTGGGTCAGTGGTTTTATTTGCATGTTGTGTAACAAAATCCTCCCCTTGACTGGTCAAAATCAAAGATTGCATTCACAAAGAGACAGGCTATTGTTGAAGAACTTGGCCAGCAGTAAGAATTTCACTGTTAGTTAGACTCCATTGTGTGAATAATGCACTATAATTGAACAAAATATCACTGTGAGACAGGAAGAATTATGTCTTGTGTTGATACAGCTTACAGGTCATATAAGTTTTCATGCTGAATTGCAAGGAAAAAGAGATATGCAGAATTGGTTTCTAGTGCAGATACGGCTGTCACCATCTTTGAATGACGCTGGCTTAAATCAATCAAAATTGATGGGAATGACAAAGGGCAAATGCATTGTCAAGGAGGGAGTTGTGACCTACAAAACAGATGCTGCTTACAGACAGGGGCATGAAAAAGTAGTCCTACTGGAGTAGCAGCAAGCAGGGTGGGAACAGTGTCCACACACACTCCCATTCCTGTATCACTTACTGCTTGTTGAGAGTATCTATGTTTGGAAGCAACTAGGGGCAGACTTCATCATCCTTGTCCTTTCCCAGAATCGCAAAAGTTAACTCAAATGCAACATTACAGAATAAATTATAAAAAACTAAAGAACTTTTAAGAATTGTACAGGCTATAGAACTCTGCTCTTTTTTTGTTTACTTTTGGCACAAAATTTGAATTGCCTGGATGCAGAATTAAACAAAATTATAGAATACACACTGCTGTGTCTTAAGGGCTGATATGTACTTACTTAAAATAGAAGCTGAGATCCTTGGGATGCTGAAATTGCAACCAACACCAGTTTTCTGCACTTCAGTGGTATATGGAATGCATACAGCACTGCCTGTCTAGGAATAATGTTTTCCCTTAAAACTCATCAAACACATCCTTATTTTGCAACCCTGCTGTTTCACTTCATTTTATTTTATTTTGTTTGTTTATTTGTTCCCCCTGCACAAAATATGATTTTTTTAGTGGTACATTTGCTTAATGTGAGTGATGTATAACATGTAAATGGCTTAACATTATGTAAAAAGCCAACAAACGAACTTGAATTACTGAAAATGGATGAAATGAAATTGCAGTATACAAAAATATTATTTCTGTTAGAATGCTAGTTTTTAGTTCTGGGTTGAGTGACAGCAGTAGAGTGGGACCTCAGAAATGCTAAAACAAGGGTGGAAGACAGGACTAGGGATGGGCACAAACCACATTTCTGTGGTTCAGTTTGTGGCTGAACCATGAACCTTACAAACTGGGATGTTAGTTTGTGAATCCCTGCTTTCTACTCCCTGCAAAAAGCCATGCCACTTAGCTGTATGGTTTAATGGCCCTCTGCTTTCTGCTCCCTGCCTTTTCTCACAGGTAACAGAAAGCAGAGATTAAATGGTTCCCAGCCATTTCACCCCTTGCTTTCTGCTCATCACTTCTTTTTGCGGGAGCCATTTAAACCAAATAAGCCATTTAAACACAACAGCTGTTTCCACAAACCACCGCCAACTGCACCAAAATTTGTGAAAGATCGTGGTGGTGGTTCAGTTCATGTACACTGCTTCACAAACTATGAACTTTGGTTTGTCAGCCAATTCATACCCATCCTTAGGCAGAACGTCACGGTCATTGTCCCCTTGATCAAGCTGAAATGTTACCTAAATTAGACATCTATGTGCAACCTTTCATTACTTTTGTCAGTTAATGATTGCTTAGCTGAATGCCATCCAAGAAAAACAAGGCATTAACTCAATAGAGATCAAAGTCCTCCGATCTTTAGAAAAAAGAAACTTGGATTTTATACATGGTATGTTGGAACTCATGAAGAATTCATAAGGGGCAGGGAATTATGAATGAGAGGGGGGGAGTTGGGAGTCCTCCATTGCTAGGGAAGGTATTCTTTAACTCCTCCCTCAATCACTAAAGAAGAAACCATGCTTCACAGCTAAAAGGATCTGCTAGGCAGAGGCTAGGTTCTGAGGGAAGCATGGTGTATGTCCACAGAATTCAATTCCCCCTCCCCCTTGTGATCTTTTTAAGGTAAAGGAGCAGACCTCCTTCACCACTGAAGGGCTTTTTATGCAAGCAACTGACAAGTGGAAGGTCTGTCAACTACCTGCTGCTTATCTAGTGAAAGAATTGTCATGAGCCCAGACAAGGAGGAGCTGGAAGGGTTAACAGACCTGGAAGAGCTGCCAGCCAGTTCCTCCGGTCCGGTGACCCAGGAGACCCACCCGGTCACGCTCCAGATCCAACACCATCATGAGCAAGTGCAATTCGATGTTGCTCGCATGCCTCGCTTTCCCCTCATTCTGGGACTCTCCTGGCTTGTAAAGCACAACCCCTCTGTGGACTGGGCACAGGGAAAGCTGAGCTTCAAGGACCCTTGTCCTCATCAGGCCTGGTTGGCCACCCTGGCCACTGCCGCCCTGCCTGCTGGTCCTCTACTTCCCCCAGCCTACACAGACTTTGCCAATGTCTTTGAGGAAAAGGGGGCAGACCAGCTTCCCCCACACCAGCCTTATGACTGTGCCACCAATTTGGTACCAGGGGCACCCTGCCTATGGGGTGGCTCTACCCCATGTCTGAACCGGTGCTAGCAGCCCTGCGGGACTTCCTTGCCAAAAACCTGGAACGGGGTTTCATCCAGCCATCCACGTCCCTGCTGGCAGCCCATTCTCTTTGTCAAGAAGAAAGGCGTTGAGCTTCGGCCCTGCAATGACTTCCAAGCCCTGAACAAAATCACCGTCTGGGACTGCTACCCTTTGCCACTGACCTAGAACTACTGGATCGCCTTAAGGGGGCCCAGGTCTATACCAAGCTGCACCTCCGGGGAGCGTACAACTTAGTGCGGATCCGCACAGGAGATGAAGACAGCTTTCGGGACCCGCTATGGCCAGTACGAGTATCCCGTGATGCCCTTCGGCCTGACCAACGCCCCCGCTGTCTTCCAAAGGCTGATGAACGACATCTTCCACGACCTGCTTGACCACTTTGTGATCATTTATGTAGATGACATTTTAATTTATTCCCAAAGCCCTGCCCAGCACGCAAGGCACGTCCGCCAGATCCTGCAATGCTTGCGTGAGCATAGTCTCTACGCCAAGCTAGAGAAGTGTGCCTTCGACTTAACAGCGGTCGAGTTCCTTGGTCACATTGTGTCACCCCATGGCATTCAGATGGACCCAAACAAAGTCAAAGCGGTCCTGACCTGGCAGATGCCGCGGAACCACAAGGACGTACAGCGGTTCCTTGGCTTTTCCAATTATTACTGCCAGTTCATCCCTGCCTATGCCGACATAACCATGCCTCTGACCCAGCTCCTCCGGCCCAAAGAGTCATTTAACTGGACTCCAGAGGCAGTCTATGCCTTCACCACCCTGAAAACCTGCTTCACCGCTCCTGCATTACCCAGACCCGCAGCTGCTGTTCACAGTAGAGACCGGCACCTCTTGTCAGTAGAGACTGACAAGAATCAGCATGAAGAAGCAAGTATCAAGCTCCCTTACTGGATAAGGGTGAATGAGTTGAAGATAACCACCACCTCTTCTAGAACATGCAGGGTTTGTTCATTTTTTTCATTTGGTCTCTGACCTCCATTTGCCCTGCCAGCCTATTTGAAATTTCTAACAACCTGTGCTCCCATCAGCCATTCTGACAGACCATTATATGAAGATTGCATCCCAGGACAGATATTGCAGATGTGGGTGGTGGCAGCATGCAAAATGGCATCCTATGATTTTGTATAGAGTATATAGAATGAAATGGTTGGATCCAATCCTGAGGAATTTAAGTGTCTGTTGCTAAGATTGTACGATTTTTATTAAAGAATGAGGATACAAGGTTTACTTTAGCCATGGCAAAATTCTTCTTGCTGGTGATTACATGGAAGAAAAAGGTGAATTTTTTATGATAAGGTTAAGAATGTTAAGGGTTAATTTCACACTTAGAAATGAAGGGGGGGGGGTTGTGTGTGTAACAATAAAAACAATTTCATGTGGCCTGACTTGAAACTTTAGGTCAAATGAGTTGATCATTAGAGAAAAGGAAAGATAACCAAAGTTGCGGTTGGTTGCTTCAGCAACTTATATATTATTTTTAGTATATTTTTAATCTTACTTTTCTCCTCAGATGGGACCCTAAGCGATTTTGGCATGATACAGAGATTAGCAAAAGGTAAGCATATATATCTCCTCTCTCTGAGAATTAGCTGGATCAAAATAGGAACTGATGAGAATGTGAATGGATCTGAACAAATGAGCAATCTTTCCCAGAATGCTGCTCCTTACCAGGGTTGCCAGCCTCCAGGTGGGGACTAGAGATCTGCTTTTCCGACTGATCTCCATCTGGCAGAGGTCAGCTCCCTTGGAGAAAATGGATGCTTTGAAGGGTGGACTCTATGGCACTGTGCCATGCTGAAACCCCTCCCCTCCCCACATCCTGCCCTCTCTAGGATCCCCCCCCCCCCAAAGTTTGCAGGTATTTTCCAACAGACCTGGCAATCCTACTCTATACCCATTTCACACAACACACATATACAAATGCTGTTTCACAGAAAAGGTTAAATGCAACGTGTAGCCCACTAGCCCCTATGGAAACTGCATGCTGTTTTGAAATACTACAGAATCAAGAAATGAAGGAAGGCCAAGCTAGACAAGACATGAGAAACTATTTCCCAGGGCTTGATTTGAGCCCAGTAATGCCTTAGAGACCAACAAGATTTTCTGGGGATAAACTTTCAGGTGTCAAAAATCTGAGAAAGGGAGTTTTTGAGTATTGAAAGCTTACACCCTAGAAACCTTGTGGATGTCTAAGGTGCTGCTGGATCCCAGTCTAGCTCTTCTACTGCAGACCTGCTTGGCTGCCCTCTGGAATGATCTCCCAAAGATTTTTTTTTAATTGTATATATTCATGAGCAGAAGGGCTGCTTGTCTCCTTCCCCAGGAGCTGTTATTTTCTGATTAAAACCATGTCCCTGTTGCCTTTCCGCTTGTGGAGAAGATGCAGGATTTTCCTCATTCAAACAGCATTCTGAGCACTAGTAGTGAATGGGATATTATGTTAGCTTCCTGCCCAGCCTAAGAATCATCTGGGAGTAGGTTCTTCAAAGGTTTATTATACATTTAATTCACCATGCAATTTTAAAGAAATCACAGAGGGTCCACCCACGACTAGGGAAGATGTTCCTGCAAACCTGAAGGAAACTATGCCCAGGGCACCTTGCCTTTGCATCTGTAAGGACTACCCTTTTAGAAGCAAAATGTTAGAAGATGCTTGGTTTGGAATATTCTAACATTTTCTGTAACCTACTTAACATTGGATGATTTGCCCTGTTTCCTATGATAGCCATTTCACGTTGGTTCTCAAAATTCCAAAAGGATCCACAGGTTAAACAGGGGTGAGGATCCATGCTTCAAGGCCTTAGAGGGCTTGAGATCAGGGTACTTGAAGGACTGCCTTCTCTCTTCGCGTACAGCTTGCCAACTTATATCCTCTTCCCAACATCTGCTTTCTGTGCACTTGCCTGCTGAGTTGAAGCAGGTGGTGACCAGAGCTAGGGATTTTTTCAGTAGTACTATTACACCTTTGGATTATCCTCTCCCTTGAGTCTCAGCTGGCACCACCCTTTTACACCAGGCCAAAATATTTATCTGTACCAGGCTTTTCACTGAGGAGCTCCAATTTTTAGCTACTGTTTTTTATGCCAGAAAGGTGTTTTGTGAGTACCAATTTAGTTTGATAAATATTATTGTTACGTCCCTAATGGACTTTTTACTGGATTGGTTGCTGTTTTTTATATTAATATTTTTATGACTTCATTGTATTATTTTCATATTGCAAAGTGCCTTGAGTAGGTCTCTGGAGAAGTGAATAATATCATACATGTTTGTTTTGATTCTCTGAGTGCTAGGGATATATGTTGTTTATACGTTGTCTGCCATCAGAACTTTTTTTGTACAAAAAGCCCAGCAAGAACTCATTTGCATATTAGGCCACACCCCTGACATCACCATTGTTTTGCATAGTAGGAACTAATTTGCATATTAGGTCACACCCCATGACACCAGGCCAGCTGGAACTGCGTTCGTGCTCAAAAAAAGCCCCGTCTGCCATACATGAATGAATGCTAGTTTTCAGAACATACTTGGAACCAAGCCTTCAACATCTATTAAAAGAATCCCACAGGGAACTGGAATAAGGAAATACTTGTTTTGCCCAGATCTATGTTGAAATACTGTTTTCCTGGAACAGTTATGAAACCTGCTTTTCTCTTTCATGAGTGCCCTCTCCCTCCCATATCACGTTCCACATTAAAAGTAATTAGAGTCCAGCCAATTATGGCTCCTTTCCTCCACCCTCACCTATTCTCATCAGTAACTTTTTGATAATGTTTATGTGAGGTACTCTGTAGTCACATGGTGGTGCTACAGCTCCTCCCTTTGTGTGTATTGGCATTTTGTTTATAGGAAGCTAGAACAATTCAAAGCGTTTGCCTGAGAGAGGTGAACAAGCAATTCCCAGCGTGCAGGGTGTGCAGTATCCTTTCCCTTAGCTGCTTGCTTGCTGACGGACCTTGGTTCCCAAACAACAAAGAAGCCCAAAGGTATCACATGTATCACGAGCTTGGATTGGGGGTGGGAGGGGGGGAGAGACTGGAGGTGGGTTGGAATCACACTTGGCAGAGACTACTGCAAGTGGGGCACTGGATAGCTGATTCCAAACAGGAAAGAGTTAAATTGTATCTCCTGATCAATGCTAGTGACCATGCAGTGCCTTCTGTGACAGTTTTCATTCATGAGGGAAAGAGAAAGAGTTTCTCCTGCAAGGTGGGGGGAGGCAAGGGTAAGTGAGAAAAATAGCCAGAGAAAATAGTTACATGCTTTCTCATTTTCTCCACCCTCTTCTGTTCCTCTGATTTAGATACTATCATTCAAAGCAGCTTTCTGTTGTTAAGACGAGGGGGGGGGGGGAATTACAGTCAGCAATGTCTACTTTGTCCAAAAAGGGTTGAGCTTCACTTCAAGTTTTACTACAACCACAACCACCATGGTAGACACTGCTTTAGGCAACCTTTACTCTTTTAACCTCAGCAGCCCTCAGCAACAATATGCAGCTGCATTCCACACTGCTCTCAAGGTTCCCTCTCCTCATTCCTCAAGGGCATGGGTAGAGACTTCAGTTTCCCAGAGGTGGCTGTGGTTATACTGAACCAGTTGTGGGAAAGGGGTGGGCCCAAATCTGGACAAACCCTATAGTATACCATATACCCCAAGTGCCTGATACAGAAAACCAGAGCCCAAGATCCAACAAAAACACCTCAAAATAATTTTATAAATGATTTCTTTACTCCATAAATTCAAAATAAATTAGAAGAAATACCACCGACTAGAAGAAATATATTCTATATATAAATTGCTGGAATTCTTGTACACTGAATTTGTTTGTTGATCAATATTGGCAAGGTTGGAATAATGCTGTGGATACTAAAATTAAGCAACTAGGTGTGCATAAACTAGGAAATTTAACATCTAAAATTAGAATGTTGCTCAATATAAAATTAATGAAGCACTACTGGAATGCATTACAAAGGGATGCCACACGAAAACGTTCACCACTTTATGTGGGGATTAAATATTCCACCCAGCTTGACCCACCACACTATCTATACTATCTATGTACTGTAGGCTTCCCAATCCCCAGGTCCCAGCGGGGGATCCCCCGGTTTTGCAGGCTTCCCCCCTCCCCCAGCCAGCTGGCCGGCGGGGGAAGCCCCGCCCCCAGAGCCATCATGCACCTCTATGAACAATTCCCATAGGGAATGATGGGGAATTGATCCACCGGTATCGGGGGCTCTGGGGGGGGGGCTGTTTTTTGAGATAGAGGCACCATATTTTCTGTATAGCATCTAGTGCCTCTCCCCAAAATACCTCCCAAGTTTCAAAAAGATTGGACCAGGGGGTCCAATTCTATGCGCCCCAAAAGAAGGTGCCCCTATCCTTTATTATTTCCTATGGAAGGAAGGCATTTAAAAATTTGTGCAGTCCCTTTAAATGTGGTGGCCAGAACTCCCTTGAAGTTCAATTATGCTTGTCACACCCTTGCTCTCGGCTCCGCCCCCAGTGACTCCTGGCTCCACCCCCAAAGTCCCCAGATATTTCTTAAATTGGACTTGGCAACCCTAATGTACTGTCTATTCCTAAATTGAGAAGAGCATATATGGTGGCAGGTTGCAATGCATTCCCATCCGCACAGGTGAAGGGTCATTTTCAGGGCACTCCAGCAAATCAACGTTGCTGTGACTGTTCATTAATAACTATAGATTCACTTGATCACATATCTTTTTCTTGTCCAAAACATGCAGCCACAAGAGAAACGTTTCTGAGGAAATGGCTACTTAAGTTTTCTTCTTTTCCGGAACCCATAAAATAGAGACTTTTCGCTTCCTCAAACCTTTTTTCAACAACTCAACAAGATGATGTTGGCCTATATTTGGCAAAACAAAAAGCCAAGAATAAAGCTTAAAATTTTGCAAGACAGCAAGCTGAGAGGGGGCTTGGCCTTGCCTGAATGGAGAACTTACTATAAGGCATGCTGCCTTGCCTGGGCTAAGGAATGGCTACTCTTGGAAAATAAAAGATTGCTTTTGTTAGAGGGAGCAGGTTTAGTTAAAGGCTGGCACTCATATATTTGGTACCAGACCCCCCGTCCCCCGGGAACAATATTTTTTTTAGACATGTAGTTAGGAAACCGATCTTTAGAGTCTGGATGGAAATTAAGAAAACATTTTATACTCATGTGCCTCTCTGGGTATCTCCAGTAGAAGCTTCTTTACATCCTAATGTCTATTGCTGGGATACCAATTATAACTGTAGTGTCTTGTTAGATGCCGCCAAAAATCTGAACTTAGATGACAATGTCAAACTAGATTGGTGGACAAAGACGCAAGTTAACTCTAGTTTTCAAACGGATAAGGTATTGGGATTCTCTAAAAAACCGAACGATTTGGACTTGATAATATATGATAAGCAGAAACTTATTTCCAGAATCTACAATTGGCTGTTACTGAATAAAATGCAGAATGAGATAGTTAAAGAGAGCTGGATTAAGTGGCTGAATGATTTTGGATATAATATTGAGTTGAAGGAATGGGAAAATATTTGGGAACAAAATTTACAACTAACCATAGCATCGGAATTCAAAGAAAATCTATACAAATGGTGTATAGATGGTATTTAACTCCGGAGAGACTGGCCAAGATTTATCCAAGATACTCTAATAAATGTTGGAAATGCGGAAAAGGAAAAGGAACCCTCTACCACATTTGGTGGCAGTGCACATACGCCAAAAAATACTGGGCCCAAATTAACATTTGGTGCCAGAAAAATCTTTAAAATAAGGCTTCCGCATACCCCTGAACTTTATCTGTTAAGTGTGGTTAAGGAAAATTTCCCCAAACTGGAGAAAAAACTTTTGGTACATATTATTACTGTGGCTAGAATTCTATACGCCAAATATTGGAAGGCTACGAAAATTCCAGATAGGAATGAATTTTTGCATAAGTTATTAGAAGCTGCAGAATCAGATACGTTAACAATGGGCGTTTTCGCACTCACCTTCAGCCGGCGCGACCCCCCTCTTCACCGCGCAGGATCTGCACGGATTTCGCACTAAATGCCGCGGAGCAGCCGGAAGAGCCGGAAACTCCCGGCGCAAAAGCCGCTCAAACGTAAACCGCCAAAAAGCAGTTTCCGTTTGCTCGGCTTTTGCGACGGGAGTTTCCGGCTCTTCCGGCTGCTCCGTGGCATTTAGTGCGAAATCTGCGCAGATCCTGCGCGGTGAAGAGGGGGGTCGCGCCGGCTGAAGGTGAGTGCGAAAACGCCCAATGAGGTTAAGAGGAGGGAACCATCAGGTTTGTAAAAAGATCTGGAACCCGCTGCATCTATGGATAAAAAGTATGGGAATTGAATTGAGGAATTTGAATTTGTGCTTTGGGGATACCCCACAAGCTCTTGGTGGTGGGGGGGATAGGTGATGGGTTGTGTTGGATTGTGTTGTTGTATTATTGTTCCCTGTATTTTCACGAAGGAATATTGTCCTGACATTTTTTTTTACTTTTTTTTTGTATGTGTTTCTGTCTTGATAGTATGTTTTAATAAATTTTTCTGTACCATAAAAAAAAAAATAGAGACTTTTCCTGAGCAGTTTGTGCCACAATTGCATAATCGATGTGGCATCTTTCTGTTATACTGTCATTTTAAATATTTAAACTTTTACAGTTTTAGAATTAAATTTTTTATGGTGTTTGGCCTGTGGGCTTTTAAACCTAATAAACTGACAACTGGGATGTGTTTGTTTTAATTGGCAAGAAAAAGTCACATGCTTACCCACCCGTCAAATGAAACACTACACAAGTTATGGGTTAAACTGGGGGTTTTATTTACACATAAGCTGAACTGCACCAATACATACATCTTAAAGCATGCGTTGCAATGAGCTTGCAAATTAACAGGGAAAACCCACCCTGGCTCAGAGCCAGGCCCAGAGGCTTCCAGACCCTATTTGTCACGGCCTGCACACCAGTGTATAGGGGGGATGGGAGACCATACTTCCCCCCATGACTGTGAAGCCTTAAGACTGGTCATATGCTCCCCTGACCCCAAAGAGACCCCCAACGGGGCCACTTGGACTGCCAAGCCTCAGGTAGCCCAATTGAGGGTCCCTCCCCCATCTCTGATATCTTGGGATGATCGCCAGCTCAAAGCCCCTTCAATCCATGCTTTTCCCGCCATCCGAGTTAGGGCCTAACCAGCAATACCAGGCCTATTTATGCTTCATTCCCTCTGGTCATGTGTAACAGGTGAAAAAAGCCCCCTCCCATATCCAATTTGAGCAAGGCCCAGAAGATTCCTGCTTAGCCCCATAACTGGTGACTAGCTAAGCCCACATGGTTTTAACAAGAGGGCAGGTGGGTAGGCAGCTCATGCTGGACCAGAATGGTCAGGGGATGGCGGCCACTGCTGGATAGGGCTGCCAAGGCCCTAGTCTGGGCGAGAGTTCCCCTGCCCAGGAGGTTCCCAACCCACCGGCCCACATTGGGCCGGGGGGAACCACCCCCTATGTCGCTGTTGTGATGATGTCACCTGGAAATGATGTCATTAAAATGGTGGCACGCACGCATGGCCAGTCTAGGTGGTTCCAGGAAAACTCTATGGTTTTCCTGGATGCTCTAGCCATTTGGGAGGGAAAACTCTATGGTACAATAGATACCATAGAGTTTTTACCTCCCAAATGGCTAAAGCGTCCGTGAAAACCATAGAGTTTCCCCTGAAATGCCTAGAACAGCCCCCACGCATGCCACCATTTTGATGACATAACCTCCAGGTGAAGTCATTCTATGAAACTGGTGCTGCTAACAAGGATTTCATATAGAACAAGGTATTCCTATAGAACTCCTTAGAAAATTAGTGTGCCTAGGAAGAATGGAATTCTCTAAATCTCAGGATTCTGTTAGTATAATGGTCTTTGACCAGAACTGTTTAGAGTTGTTGTGCAGTTGATTTATACTCTCCTCCGAAAAAGCAAATTCTTTATGAAGAAACTGACAGGGGTTTTTTTTTGAGGTGCTGTATTCAGTGTGCCTAAACAGCCAAACACAAGCAGCAATAACAACAGCAGGACAACATACTAACAGTGGGGAGAAAATAGAGAAAAGGAAGGGCTGTGGGTCAGGAGAGGAAACAATAGAAGGGAGTCATCCCCAAAGCCAGCTAGAATAAATGTCAGATGTTTGAGAGCTGCAAAACATGCATGTCAGAGGGAGGGAGGGAGGGAGGGAGGGAGGGAGGAAGGAAGGAAGGAAGGAAGGAAGGAAGGAAGGAAGGAAGGAAGGAAGGAAGGAAGGAAGGAAGGAAGGAAGGAAGGAAGGAAGGAAGGAAGGAAGGAAGGAAGGTAGGTAGGTAGGTAGAGGTGGAAAGAAAGCAACCTTAACTTCAAATACATTCTGTAAACTGCTAGTTGGCTTGGAGAAGTGATTTAAAAAGACAAATGCCTTCTCTAAGCCAGCTGATGGGGTGGTGGAGGCTTTGACAGCCATACAAAGTGTTTGTAAGAGCCACATGGGGCTCCCGAGCCACAGTTTAGCCACCCTTGCCACAGCCATCTGTGAGGAGTGGGAGGGATAGGGAAGGGAATATGAAGGGGAAAGTCTTACTAGGTGCAACTTGACAGGCAACAGCATTTCAGGAGTTTGAAAAGCATCACTTGCCATAATTTCCTCCCCCATATAATTTAATGGTAAGGATGTAGGCATAAAGAGGGACATATATGGGCCCCCAGGGCTTTTTTTTTTTTTAGCAGGAATGCACAGGAACACAGTTCCAGATGGCTTGGCATCAGTGGGTGTGGCCTAATATGCAAATAAGTTCCTGCTGGGCTTTTTCTACCCAAAAAAGCCATGTGGGGCCCTAAGGACAGTAGAGAAAATAAGTTCCACTGGCAAAGCTTTGCTCATAGAGACTGAATGAGCCCTTCAAAAATGGTCTGTGTATAGTACCTCTCTAGTATCTCCTGTCTCTTTCCCATAATATGAGCTATTATAGTCCAAATCACTACACAAGAGGAGTAAACAAAATGAGTGGGAGGTTCCTCAATACTGCCCCCAATGTCACTGGTTCATCACATGTTTCCCAATGCGCGTCCATCACATCCCCTCATCTCTCTCTCTCTTTATTTTACTTTGTTTTATTTCATGGACTTTCCTAGGTGTCATTAAAGGCCAACTAACATGGTCCAGCTTACGGTCACCCCTGAAAGAGCACTTGCTGACTCACCAGTATGGATCCGAGCCTTAGACCTGACCCCCTCCCAGCCAGTGACCCTGCATTCATCACTGATAGATGAGAAAGGAGTGAAGTTTGAAGCCAGAGCCTTCTACTGGGCAAATGAGGCTGGAGAAGTGGATGTGAAGGAGGCGTCTGCTGTTGGCGGTGACTACAGAGGCGTGTGTCCCATGGGCCTCTTCTGGTCCCTAAAGCCAGAGAAGATGTTCCACAGATTGATTAAACGTGATGTAATAGGTAGTCCCTTCCATATCCAGATCAGTCTTTTTGGTTCTTTTGTTCTGATGCCTTCAGCAAAAGATACACCACTGGCTACTTGTTCTATCGAGAGGTGGTTTGTGGCCCCTGGAGTGGAACGGTTCCAGATCAAGGAAGGTCAAGTTCGGGGGGCCCTTTTCTTGCCTCCAGGTAAAGAAACAGAATTCTGTTTTTTCTTCTCTTCCCATTTCTGTCCCAGTCTTTTGACTAAGATGGTGAATGGCCTGGAAGCACTCAACACACTGTGACATGACTGGTGGCCATGAATTAGATCAATGGTTGCATGGAAGTCACCTCTATGTATCTCTGAGATGAAGAGCATCTCTTTTCCCCACTACTTTATAAAATACTCTCACTCACACAAACACAAAATAGTAGATTTGGAGGAGGTATTCTCTGGCATCACATCCCCACTGAGCTCCCTTCCCAAACTCTGCCTTCCCCAAGCCTCCACAAATTCCTCAAACTGGAGTCAGCAATGTTAGTCCAAGCATGTAAACAACCAGATAATCAGAAGGAGGTAGGGTTCCAACTTCCCAGCCTCCTGTAGGGGATGGGGTTTCCCCTAGTTTTAGGGCTCCCAACCCACTGGCATGGAGCTGGCTGGTGGGGGGATCCCCGCCCCCACAGAGCTCAAGCAGCTCCCAACATGCCCAGCAGAACGACATCACCCGGAAGTGACATCATTCTGCCAGGCATGTCACATGGGGGATGCACTAGCATTTGGGTAAAAACTCTATGGCACCATAGAGTTTTTAACCCAAATCCTAACACAATGTGCCCAGCGTGATGATGTCACTTCTGGGTGACATCATCACACCATGCATGCACACATGAAAGATATCCCTCGCTGCCAGCCAGGTAGGACCTGGCAGCCTTAGGAGGGGGAGACTGGATTTATACTGCACCCTTCACTCAGAGTCTCAGAGCCGCTTGCAATCTCCTTCCTTCTTCTCCCCAAAACAGACATCCTGCAAGGTAGCTGGGGCTGAAAGAGCTCTGAGAACTGTCCTTGAGAGAAAAGCTCTTCTTTTCTTTCTCTAATATAGCAGCTTTCCTTATTTATAATAAGGGTTGGTATTATTCTGCTTACTGCCGAATTTTCTGCCTAATTTTTTAATGGCCCATGATAAGTCAGTGTCAAGATGGGGGGGAGACAAATCAAAAGAGAGGCCTCACATATCGTTTGTTCTCTGTGGAAGTTTTAAACTTAAGTTTCAGCTCTTCACCTATGTCTCTTTATTACACTGACCTTTCTTTCTATTTCTAATTTATTTCTCCAGGGCCTGGCCCATTCCCAGGTGTGATTGATATGTTTGGTGGTGGCGGAGGGCTCATTGAGTTCCGAGCTGGCCTGCTGGCTAGTAAAGGCTTTGCTGTTTTGGCGCTGGCCTACTTTGCATATCAGGATCTGCCACAGACCTTGGTGGAAGTGCGTCTGGAGTACTTTGAAGAAGCTGCCAAGCTGCTCTTAAAACACCCTAAGGTAGGGTATGTCTTTTTTTCTGTGTCATTACAAAGTACTACAAGATAGTTCTTCTGCTTCACATTGCTGTACAGAAAACTGTAACCCTCATTCTGTAATAAATTTCCCTTGCTGGTATAGTGACACATTATAGAAGAGGTCAGGAAGAAGACTGTGGGACTAGCAGCTGAACATATTACCTGCAGACAGTTTTAAAGACAGTTGAAAATAGTTTGAGAGATGTATCATATTGCATAAACATAGGATTGCCAAGTCCAATTCAAGAAATATCTGGGGACTTTGGGGGTGGAGCCAGGAGACTTTGGGGGTAGAGCTAAGAGACATTGGGGACGGAGCCAGGAGCAAGGGTGTGACAAGCATAATTAAACTTCAAGGGAGTTCTGCCATCACATTTAAAGGGACTGCACATCTTTTAAATCCCTTCCCTCCATAGGAAATAATGAGGGATAGGGGCACTTTCTTTTGGGACTCATAGAATTGGACCCCCTGGTCCAATCTTTTTGAAACTTGGGGGGTATTTGGGGGAGAGGTACTGGATGCTATGCTGCAAATTTGGTGCTTCTACCTCAAAAAACAGCCCCCTCCAGAGCCCCAGATACCCACGGATCAATTCTTCATTATTTCCTATGAGAATAAGACTCCATAGGGAATAATAGTTCCCTCCCCTCCCCCTGCTTTCTCTCTCTCACTCACACACACACTTAATTGTCTCTGGTGCCTCCACAACGAGGTCTGGAAAGGACAGGGGTACGCTGTTCTTTTTTACACACACTCACTTGTCTGAAACGAAAGCAAAACAAACGGAGGGGCTGCACTCTGATGAGCTCTGCTGTTGCTAACCCTTCCCCATGAAGTACTTCCTGCTTCCTGTTCCAATTTAAAGGCACACACACATTTAAAAACCGGACCTGTTTGCAGGTCCTGCCGGAGATCTAAAGGTACATGTTGGCTGTGAGGGAAGCCTGTAAAACCGGGGGATCCCCCGCTGGGACCTGGGGATTGGGAAGCCTACACAAACAGCAAATATTTCTTTTAATCTCAAGGCCTAGTTACATTTTATTCATATCTTCCCAAGGTCCTAGTGATCAGACAGGTTCCAGAACACAGGTCCCAGGTACACAGAGGCTGATTCAGATCAGGACTGCAGTGTGCAAGGAGAGGGAACTTGAGCCTTCCTCCCTATGCCATTTGTTGACCTAAAATAGCTCCTATCTGCCCCATAGAAACCTATGTGCAGCCCATGGAGAGAATAAGTTTTCTCAGTACAGCAAACAGTGCCCCCT
Source organism: Heteronotia binoei (assembly GCF_032191835.1). Lineage (NCBI taxonomy): Eukaryota > Metazoa > Chordata > Lepidosauria > Squamata > Gekkonidae > Heteronotia > Heteronotia binoei. The sequence goes on along the minus strand of NC_083243.1, from coordinate 168,364,279 downwards.
AAAGGCCATTTCACTTTGGGAAAACGGTATGGTATGGTGGAAAGGCTGAAGCCCTGTCGCCCCATGTTAGAGTTCCACAGTGCGTGTGTGATCACCAGAAACCAGAAAATATAACATGCAATTTTGATTGTTGTCTAGAACAACACAAGAAAGGGCATACTCTTCGTATGGCCACATCAGAGGCCAGAGACTCTAAAACAGGTCTTCTGTCTGAAATCACCCAAAGGCTAGAGATCAACAATAAGTCTTACACAGTTGCAGTCTGTACCTCATCCCACTTGTACCTCTATCACTTTGACCTGTCATTCATTCTGCATGATGCACAGATATTTATTTATTTATATTTTACCAAATTTGTACCCCACATTTGCTCTCATAAGGACCATCATAGTTATGGTTCAAGGCTGCCCAGAGCAAAGTATAAGAATCTTCCTCATTAATAATCTATTTTCATGCCTCAAGTCATTTATCTTTGATACAGACAGTAACTGCTTTAACCTTCTGAGGTTTTTTTTCCCAGGTTAGAGGCCCAGGACTTGGAGTCATTGGGGTATCCAAAGGATCTGAGATTGCACTGGCCATGGCTTCCTTCTTAGAGCAAATAGTCGCTGCAATCTGTATCAATGGTACCACAACTATGAATGGTGCACCACTTCGCTTTCGAGATATCTACATCCCTGCCGTCCGCTACTACCCAGAGAAGTATCTCATAAACAGCATGGGAGCACTGTGCGGCCATCATATCGTTGGAGATCCTCTGGATGAGGCACATCAAGACTCTGTCATCCCTTTAGAGAAGGCCCATGGGCCAGTCCTCTTTGTGGTAGGAGAAGACGATAATGCCTTCAGCAGCAAGTTGTTTGCAGAGCTGGCAATAGCCAGAGCAAAGAAGTATGGGAAAAACAATTGTACTTTGTTGTCTTATCCAAAGGCTGGACACCTCATAGAACCCCCTGGTTCCCCAGTATGCATGTGCTCCTGGATCCCACGTACTCCCAAACCTACACAATGGGGAGGAGAAATGGAGCCTCATGCCAAAGCCCAGGAGCACTCCTGGAAGGAGATCCAGAAATTCCTTGAGCTTCACCTCGGTTCAGCTGGAAGCAGCAACATGTAATCTAATTTTCCAGTATCCCAAACGGAATAAAATAAAAATTCATAGCTCAAGTGAGAATTGTCTGTTTACAGGGGTGCCTTCACATGGACATAGTTCTCCATGCAGCTCATGTTGCTACTGTAAATGCAGAGGCCTTTGATGTGACAACAGAGCATCCTCACATAAGTTTTTGCTGTATTTTCCTTGTCCTAATCCTCTCTGCTTGCTACTTTACCCCTGTCACTGAAGGGCTTTTGAGGCATCATTAATAGCATTGCTATACTATTATACCATTAAAGCACAATCTATTACAACAGTGTATCAGTTCCCAGCTTTCTGGGGGGGGGGGGGGGGGGGGTTAAAGGGAAAAGGAATAAGAAGGAGAAATGTCTAGCCTGTTGCTTACCACTTATAATTACCAACCCCGGAGACTGCCTTAAAAAAGAAAAGAAATCTGGGAACTTACACATTCTAGCACTAGATTTTTTTTTAAAAAGCAAAAGTTCCAATCAGGAAATTCTCTGCATCTCCTTAGTCTTTCTTATCTTTAGATGGGTGGTAGTGATGGGGTGGAAGTACCCCCGGGCAACTGGGGGCTGATGGGGACTTACTAGGCCTGCATCACTGGCAATGTCACTGTCAATGCAAGGATGCTGTGGTATTTGGGAAAACACTCTAAGCCTAGGCCTACTTTTCATGTCTATAAATCCCCCACTAGTAGGGTTGCCAAGTCTAATTCAAGAAATATCTGGGGACTTTGGGGGTGGAGCCAGGAGACATTAGGGGCAGAGCCAGGAGCAAGGGTGTGACAAGCATAACTGAACTCCGAAGAAAGTTCTGGCCGAAGGGGGCTCGGATCCCAGCCTGGCCCAGACACCCCCTCCTCCCTGCGGAAGCTGCCGAAGGGGGCGGGGCATAAGAACATAAGAGAAGCCATGTTGGATAAGGCCAATGGCCCATCAAGTCCAACACTCTGTGTCACACAATGGCCAATATATGTGTGTGTGTGCATATATATATATATATATATATATATATATATATATATATATATATACACACACACACACATATACAAACATATACACGCATACACACACATACAAACATACATATACACGCATACACACACACACACACACATATTGTGGCTGAGGAAGCAGCGCAAGCGATGCCGAGCCCTCCCGGGCCTCTCACCAGCTCGAAGAGGTTGGCTGCGCGCCCTGCCGCCTCTTGCCGGGGCTTCCTCCGCCTGCTGCTCGCTCCATCCTGCCCAGACCGTGCTGAGAGCTGCTGCTGCTGCTCCTCCTCCTCTTCTTCCTCCTCCTCGGTCTCCGGCAGTGCCTGCCCGTGCAGCTCCCCCCGCAACCGCCTCAAGGCCCGCCGCGACATCCCCAGGCTGTAGCAGGCCGGGCCAGAAACACTAACAGACCGGAAGGCAAGCCGGAAGGGGACCCGAAAGAAAAGAGGACCCGAAGGAGACAACTCGTTCTCCTTCGCCGAGGGAGCAAGGCCAAAAGCGGCCAGAGGGCGGTCAACCCGGGACAAACGCCACTGGAGCGTGGTCCCTGCCACTCACCGGGCCACGCTCCTTGGCGCCGTTTCCCCCCTCCCCCCGCTTCCGTTTTTTTGGGGAGCGGGGGAAGAGGCTGGTAATTCTGGGGTCCCCCGCCAGGGCGGGAGGGTTGGGAAGCCTACCCACTAGCCAGCTGATCAGACCATTGGTCCACCAGGATCAGTGTTGTCTATTCACCCTAATGAAGAGGGACCCCTGAATAATTATGAACACCCCTATAATAATAATAAATGAAAATATGGTTTTTGTGCCTTCAGAAGAGAATGTCTGATGCAATATTTGAAGCAGCTGTAACTGTTAAGAGGCCACGCAGCCCAAAATGGGTGTGAATTCAAAGGTTGTGGAGTAGATAAGAGGCCCCTCTGAGGAAGCTCCTTGTTAAAACTGATAAACGCATGAAGGCAGAGGGACTGTGGAAAACTACAAGAAATTACTGGAAGGAAAGCAGGAGGTGGGGCATTTGAAGAGATAAGGCTGGTAGGCTTGTCTGCTTGTTTTGGGGGATGAATTAAAAATGGTCAGAAGGCTGATGATTTTAACTTAGTCATTTTAGGCTTATGCCGACAAGTTCTACTTTGATGTCAAAGTAAAACACCTCGTTTCAAACCAAGCAATGTGTGGGGCTTCGTTATTTTCCTGCTACACTGGCAGTAGGTATCAAGGGTCGCAAGAGGAGGTTTTTCACGTTACCTGCTTCCTGATCTTTTTACCTGGAGATGTCAAAGGTTGAACCTGGGACCTTCTCCATGCCAAGCAGATGCTCTATTACTGAGCCATGGCCCCTCCCCTAAAAACTTTTGGTTATGTCCCACCCGCACCCTCTAACATTTTACAGATGAAAGCACAAATGCTTGTTCATACGGTAATACCTGTTCCTACACCAAGCACACTACAAGAACTGCCTCCCACATTTTTCTTGGCTTGTTGTATACTCCGCAGTAGCCCATTCTGCATTGGAATCTAAAACAGCACGTGACAGGATCAAACTAGGTGAGATACTGAGAGACCTGTGAGTAGTCAGCATTTTGTTTGGTTAAGTAAATTCTAGCCATATGGCAGACAGTTCATTCAGACTGAGGCTGTGGTGAGGAAGGATCTTTCACTATTTTTTTTACCTATCAAATAGACCCTGTATTTGCCTGCCAAATAACAGCTGCTGGGGGGATTAGTTTCATTTGGCAAAACTATGGTGGTGGGGAGAGTTAAATCCTCTCTGCTACCTGCCACAGCAGCTTAGGGTTGCCAGGTTCCCACTCCATCTTTACAAAGAATGAGCGAGAGCCTTGTGAGGAAGAGACAGGAGTTTTGGGTTCCACTTAAAAGCCAACAGTCTTGACAAAAGCAACGAAACGTTTGACACCGGCTAACGTGGACTGGCCTTCTGTGGATGAACTTATTCTTTATTCTAACACCTCATTGAAACAATAGTGGACTGAATGTGCAAGACTGTGAAGTGGGATAATTTGTTTGACAAAGTGCCTGTGTGCAATTTGGATGAAAGAATTCATTACAGACTGTTTTCTCATGATTTTGGTTTATGAGTCACATGTAGACTCTTAACTTTTAAAAAGTGCCTGCATGCACTTTTGAAGTGCCTGTGTGCACTCAGACTTATTTTTATGCAGGCTGTTTGGATTCATTTTGTGCAGACCGTTTGGGGAAAGAGATTATGTTAAACTGCCTACATGCACTATTGTGTTTTTTTATTGTAGTCTGTTAAAAGGTAGAGGCTTTGGAATACTGTGCCTGTGTGCACACTTATATTTTTCATCATAGATTGTTTAGAAGTTGAGTCTACTTAGAAGTAGAGGCCACAAGCTTTTTCTTATCACCATATTTTATTCTTGCAATAAATGTTTTGATAGTATAGTTTCACCCTGACATTTCTTTTATTATAGTTCTACTTAAACTCAGGGGCCCCCCTTTTTTTCTAAGGTTCCCCTGGCAACCAGCGGTGGCTGGGGGGTAGTCAGCTCCAGGTTGGAAAACTCCTGGAAATTTAGGCATGGCCCCGGTGGGGGGGGGGCAGTGACCTCAGTGGGGTACAATGTCATAGAGTACATCTTCCAAAACATCCATTTGCTCTGGGGAAACTCATCTCTGTAGTCTGGAGATGACCAGTAATTCCAGGGGATCCCTGAATCCCACGTGGAGATTGGCATCCCTACCACAGCTATACAATTCACTTTAAAAAAAAAAAATACTGTGCAGTTCTTTCCACAAATTTCCCAAAAACTCATCCAGTTTGCCCTTTAGCAAAACTGATCACAACTGGTTCTTTTTCTTTTTTAAAACGTAAAAGCTTAAATCACACAACGGATCCTAGCCAATAGTTGCAACTCAATCACACTCAGCAACCTTTTCTATCTGGACAGGTCATTATGGCAAGGAGGGATAAAGGGGATACACACTGGAGTTCATTATGAAGCATATGCCACCCATTTCTGAGGTGAAGTGAATGAAATGAATTTGACAAGGAAATACTGCTTAGATGCATTTATGTCCTCAGTTTCTGGCATTGTGGATAAAAAAAAAATTAAGCTGAATCCCAAGTGTTCAAAAGGAGCAAGTATGGATGTTTTCCATGTCAACTATCTGCACAGATGGGCCAAATATCTGGGGTACTCTCTGAAGTACTGCAACAATATTTGTTGCTGTTACAAACTGTTGTAATCACAAATCCCAAAGCCAGAGGGAGAACAGTAAGGATCAATGTATTAGGTAGGACTCTCCAATGTAACTGAGGTGAAGAGAGCTGCAGTTCATTGTGGGCCCTGACAAAACATAAAATATAGCCATATATCTTACAGTAGGTGGAAGAGAGAAGCGGTATTCAGAATCGACTTCATAGAAGGGCAAATACTATGATGAATTTTTTTTGTCCTCTTGAAAGAAAAGAAATTAAGGCATTCCCAATACATAAGAAGTGGAGAATTAGAAGATGAACCAATAAAAAGTGGGAGGTTACTAACTTAAAATTGTATGTGGGACTGCCTCATGGAATATGTATGCTGTGTTATCGTTTGCACTTCCGTCAAGTCCCTCCTCAAAATCTACCTTCTCTGTGCAGCATTTGTTAACAATTCCTTCCTCTTATCCCTCCCTGAAAGACATAAACATGTTCCTCTTTTCCTCCTCCTTAGAACTCCTTATTGATGTCTCCCTTATGTCATTCTTTAAGATTGTAAATGCCTTGGGCTAAGGGTTTGTTGTTAATCTGGTCTTGAAAACCTCCAAGTTGGTCTGCTTTAGTGTCTGAAAAACAGGGGCATGTTTGGGCTTAGTCTGAAGAACTGCAAGGCTGGAGGCTAGTAAACAGCACAGATATGAAAACCTGATCCTCACAGACATCCCTTACTTGCAAAGCAGGCCAACAGTGCCTTCTAACAGAAGGGGGGAAAATAGCTTTTAAGAAAAGAGAAGCTAAAGTGAATATAGTTCTATAATTCAAATAATAAGGGAGCACGAATTATTTGACTTCTAATTTTATCTGATTTATAAAACATGTGAAAATATCACTAAACGGGACTGGACAACCCAAGAAAGTTCAGATTTGCTTGAGGAGCAATTTTTGGATGAGAGCCAAATAGTTTTGAGGAAAGTGATCCTGCAGTGCCATCTATTGGCTTAGAACAGTGAGAAGAAAAATTTTGAGACTACCTCCATGAAAGTTCTAGAAGCGTCAAATGTAACAGGAGTGTGGGAGAAACATAAAAACTGTGGACATTTCTGTAGGCATGTGGGAAAAAATGGTTATTGGCTAAAGACCAAGAGACCCATGGACACTGCTTGTGCTAACATAATGTAGATACCGTTTTCACACACAGTTTACCAGGCAGTCACAATCCTCTTCCCTCCACAGCGTCCAGTCGGATTTCCCACCATCTGCGCCGAAGTTACAGGAAGTGCTGGGGCTTTTGCGTAGCAAACGTAAACCGCTAAAACCCAGTTTACGTTTCCTGCAGAAAAGCCTCACATGCTAACCAAGAGCCTGACACCACTAACAATTTATTTCTGGGAATGATTCCACCTGAAGTATGGCACGCAGACAGATTCCAGCAACTGTATCAAGGTGCCAAGAGCACAGAAGGAACTCTTGGTGCTTTCCAGCAAATAGTACCTGCAACCAAACTGCACTGAAGTGTGTTCCATATGTTTAGAGGACCACTAAAACTGAGCACAGATGAAACCCTGATGACAAGATGTGTCCTTCTTAATACCCTTGGGTTCTCAATGGTAGGGGGTGAATAGGGCAAAACAGCCAGGCAAGGCCTTGACAGGAGCTGCTACAAGCAACAAAAAGCTTGATACGGTACAGCAATAAGTCTCAAAGAATTGAGCCAAATGATATGGAACATCCCAGTTGTCATTTAGTATCAAAGGACAATGAAGACATTACAGGAATACAGTTTTGTCCTCTTGGGTGAGAAATGGGGTGCCAAAATAAAGAAAATTGGGGGGATGCATCAACAACTCTGACTCCTTCACTGAGTAATAGGGCCTCTGCTGATTATGCAAAAGATAAGAAAAGACCAGGGCAACAGCAGGCTCCATTGATTGTTGGCCTGCATGTGGTGTTCTGGTACTGTCCTGCTATCCTGGTGAATAAATCTCTGGCAGGTGCATATGGTAACATCTAGCATTTCGAGAGCATAGGTTTAACTTAAAATGAGCAGTAGATTGCACTTATAGCTAGATTAGAATGTTATGGATTCAGTTCAGGGACTTTACTCTATAACCAGTTGATTTTCTTCTGTTGATGTTTTACTGTATCTTGTTTTAAGGGTTTATTTGCAATATCCATTGTATCAGCAATTCCCTTGTAATCCTGCTTTTCGTCTTTGCTCCTTTTTATCATTGCACTTTGCTGAATCATTTAATATGTCTCAGTCAAGTCCCTGAGACTGTCTTCCAAGGGATCCTGTCCTATCTCCTGGGGTGATAAAAACCAAGATATTACCTACCTCTTTGCATTCTTTAAAGTGCCTTGCACATTGTTGGTCCTATATTAATGGATGGAGTATTGTCTAAACACTGTCCAATGTAATGAATAGCCAGCAAGCAGCAGTAAGAGACTTTCTTTCTGCTCCTCTGCTTTGTGATATCATGAGATTTCAGCCAACCATTCCAGGGACTGAATCATTGCCATAATCAGCATCATAGGAAGGGAGGGAGGGAGGGAGGAAGGGAGGAAGGAAGGAAGGAAGGAAGGAAGGAAGGAAGGAAGGAAGGAAGGAAGGAAGGAAGGAAGGAAGGAAGGAAGGAAGGAGAAGAAGGAGATGATGATATTGGATTTATATCCCGCCCTCCACTCCGAAGAGTCTCAGAGCGGCTCACAATCTCCTTTACCTTCCTCCCCCACAACAGTCATCCTGTGAGGTGGGTGGGGCTGGAGAGGGCTCTCACAGCAGCTGCCCTTTCAAGGACAACCTCTGCCAGAGCTATGGCTGACCCAAGGCCATTCCAGCAGGTGCAAGTGGAGGAGTGGGGAATCAAACCTGGTTCTCCCAGATAAGAGTCCGCACACTTAACCACTACACCAAACCGGCTCTCCTAGGAAGGAAGGAAGGAAGGAAGGAAGGAAGGAAGGAAGGAAGGAAGGAAGGAAGGAAGGAAGGAAGGAAGGAAGGAAGGAAGGAAGGAAGGAAGGAAATTGCAAGATGCAAATGGACATAAATAGAAATGTAGAAATATATCTTTGTGTTTTTTGTGAAACTGGCGTCACCTTGATTTTATCTCTTTCATATTCTTTTCTTGTGAGAAATGGAGTAAGAATTGATGTTCCACAGCAGATGTCTTGCAAGTGGTCTCCCAGTCCCACCCTTCACATGATTTAACATAACTGTGGTGTTTTCTCATTTTTGTCCACTAGATGCTGCTGAGGAGCTGATTTTCAAGCAGTCTCTGACTGCAATTGTCCTCAAACACTACTGGATCAAGAAAACACCGGCTGTTGTGTGCTCCTGATGTGAGCTTTGAAATAACCAGGCAAAGGGCTTACATTATATTACTTTCATTTTCAGGAATCTGTAATCTAAAATAAGGAACAATCCTTAATATTAGCAGGCCAATCAATACTGATATCAGAAAAAGTAAAGAAAGTTTCTGTGCTCAGTGCAGAGGTCCAACAGTGCTTGAATCTCAGCCTTCCTCACCTATGCAATGTCTCATCACATAATATGCACCTGTACAGCTGCCCATTTTCTCTGGCCATTCCCTTTGCTTTCTCAGATTGTTCCTCCCAGTTTTCTATCTTTCCCTTCCTTACTTAACAGTCCTGATCCCAATCCTAGTAACATCTGAGACCCAATTCTTACATACCACTTAAGGCACTTTCCAGCTCTGTTCCCACCATCTGTTTACAAAGGGAGTTTCAAAGGCAGATGTAGATTTTCTAATGCATGGAAAACAGAAAGACTGTTTTCAGTGTATTTATACTGGGTATTTTAAAGTGATCACATTGATTGGTGGTCACATTTATTTTATTTATTTATTTATTTATTTCATTTATATCCCGCCCTCCCCCACCTTGGCAGGCTCAGGGCGGCTAACAACAGTCCATAAAAACACACCATAATAAATAAAACATTAGAATTACAATATAGAACAATAAAACATTAAAATAAAAACCAGTCTAGTAAATACAATTATACTGCGGTATAGATCTTTAGGCCGCATTGGCGGATCTTTAATTACCATTTTTTCTTAGCAGTCCGAATATGCTGATTTAAAAAGGATGGTCTTGCAGGCCCTGCGGAACTGTTCAAGGCTCCGCAGGGCCCGCACCTCCTCGGGGAGTCGGTTCCATAGGGTAGGGGCCGCGATCGAAAAGGCCCGTATTCTGGTGCTCTGATATTTAACTTCCTTCGGCCCAGGGATAGTCATTAGGTTTTTCCCAGTTGACCTCAGTGCTCTCTGGGGTTCATATGGGGAAAGACGGTCCCTCAGGTAGGCAGGTCCTCGGCCATATAAGGCTTTAAAGGTAACGACCAACACTTTGTACTGGACCCGGTATATAATCGGCAGCCAGTGCAGTTCACGTAGTCCCGGCCGTATATGCTCCCGTTTCGGGAGCCCCAACAACAGCCTGGCCGCCGCGTTCTGCACTAGCTGCAATTTCCGGGTCCGGCACAGAGGTAGCCCCAAGTAGAGGGCATTACAGTAGTCTAGTCTTGAGGTGACCGTTGCGTGGATCACTGTTGCGAGGTCCCGGCGCTCAAGGAAAGGGGCCAACTGCCTTGCCCGCTTCAGATGGAAGAATGCTGACTTGGCAGTGGCTGCTATCTGGGCCTCCATCGATAATGAAGGCTCCAGTAAAACACCCAGACTCTTTACCTGGCGCGCTGCTTTCAATGGCGCACCATCGAAGGCCGGGAGAGCTATTTCCCTTCCCAGAGCGCCGCGACCCACGCATAGGACCTCTGTCTTCGCTGGGTTCAACTTCAGCCCACTCAGCCTGAGCCATGTCGCAACAGCCTGTAATGCCCAGTCGAGATTCCCTGGGGCGGGGGCGGGCCAGCCATCCATTAATAGATAGAGCTGGGTGTCATCTGCATATTGATGACAACCCAGCCCAAACCGCCGGGCAATCTGGGCAAGGGGGCGCATATAGATATTAAACAGCATCGGGGAGAGAACTGCTCCCTGGGGCACCCCACAATCCAGTGTGCGCCTCCGGGACCGCTCGCTCCCGATAGCCACCCTCTGTCCCCGACCTAGGAGAAAGGAGGAAAGCCATTGCAAGGCCAACCCCTCGACCCCAATGTCGGCGAGGCGGCGCGTCAGTAGCCGATGGTCGACTGTATCAAATGCAGCCGACAGATCTAACAGCATCAGTACCGCAACGCCGCCCCGTTCCAGTTGCCGTTGGAGGTCATCCACTAAGGCGACCAGCACCGTCTCCGTCCCATGGCCCGGCCGGAAACCAGACTGACATGGGTCTAAGACAGAAGCGTCATCCAGAAACCCCTGTAGCTGCAACGCCACGGCCCTCTCAATAATTTTACCTAAGAACGGTAAATTGGACACCGGCCGGTAGTTCGCCAATTCGGCCGGGTCTGCTGTAGCTTTTTTCAGGAGAGGGCGGACCAAAGCCTCTTTCAGAGGTGTTGGAAAATGCCCCTCTAAAAGGGATCTATTTATGATGTCCCGTAAAGGGCATCTAAGCTCCCCTTGGCAAGATTTAATCAGCCAAGAGGGGCAAGGGTCCAGATCACATGTTGTCGGGCGAGCAGCAGAGAGGATTCTGTCGACTTCCTCCAGGCTGAGTGGGTCGAAGTGGTCCAGCACTAAACCTGAAGACAGGCACGGAGCCTCAATTTCACTCACTGTATCTAATGTGGTAGGCAGGTCTTGGCGGAGCAGCGAGATTTTATCTGCAAAATATTTCGCAAATGCCTCACAGCCTATTCCTAATTCTCTAACATTTGGTTTGCCTTGTGGCAACGTTGTAAGATCCCCAATTATTCTAAATAATTGTGCTGGGCGCGAATTTGCAGATGCAATCTTGGTTGCAAAGTAATCTTTCTTTGCAGCCTTGACTGCCACCTCGTAAGACTTCATAAACGTTCTATAACATAAACATTTCACTTCCTGTGCTTTATAATGCACATGTGCTTGGGATCTGACTGGCACTGCCAGCATCTAACTGAACATCTGCATGGCAGACAGCCAGTTCAGGGGGGAGTGAAAGGGTGAGGGGAAAGTTCTTCCTGTTGAATCTCTGCTCACCACACAGATATTAAAGGCATATGAGTGGGCCAGGAGAGATAACAGTTTACAAGGGTGAGAAGGACAAATGCAGAGATAAAGGGAACAAAAGTGTTTTTAAAAACTGAAGGACAGCAAGCTGGAAAAAAAAACCACAGAAGAAAGGCCATCTCTTGCATGCATGGTTCTACAAAAATTTAGTTGGAAGTAAATCGTACTGAATTCAGTGAGAATCCCAAGAGGGTGTGCACAAGATTGAAATCTTAAAATAGTTCTGTTCTCACACTATCCCTTGTCCCAGGGGTGGCCAAAGGTAGCTGTCCAGATGTTTTTTTGCCTACAACTCCCATCAGCCCCAGCCATTGGCCATGCTGGCTGGGGCTGATGGGAATTGTAGGCAAAAAACATCTGGACAGCTACCGTTGGCCACCCCTGCCTTATCCATTCATAACAATAAGGGAGGAGAGGGAAAAAACTAGAGATGAGTGTTGGGGAAATGCTAATTACATTTGCCTTTGGATAGCATTTGTAATTTTTTACAGAAGAACCCCCGTTAGGACCTGGGGATTGGCAAGCCTATTAAGCGGGTAGTGATTATTCCTCCCCCATTATAGTAGACCTGTATGCTGGTTGTCATATTATAATTTAAATACCAAAGTAGACTGCAACAGCCCTCCCCCCACAAGTGCTGGTGTATTTTCTAAGGCTCAGTACAGGCTGACTGTCCAAGTCAGGTCTACCAATATAGTGCACTAGGATGGGTAGACCTGTTCTCCTGATGCCAGGCCTTCCAATATAGTGGAAAGGGTTGGGTAGACCAGTTCTCCTGGAGAGCCAGTTTGGTGTAGTGGTTAAGTGTGCGGACTCTTATCTGGGAGAACTGGGTTTGATTCCCCACTCCTCCATTTGCACCTGCTAGCATGGCCTTGGGTCAGCCATAGCTCTGGCAGAGGTTGTCCTTGAAAGGGCAGCTGCTGTGAGAGCCCTCTCCAGCCCCACCCACCTCACAGGGTGTCTGTTGTGGGGGAGGAAGGTAAAGGAGATTGTGAGCCGTTCTGAGACTCTTCGGAGTGGAGGGCGGGATATAAATCCAATATCCATCTATCTATCTATCTATCTATCTATCTATCTATCTATCTATCTATCTATCTATCTATCTATCTATCTATCTAGGACAGGCCTACCAATATAAAGCAAAGAGTTGGGTCGATCAATTCTCTGGAGGACAGACCTACCAATATAGTGGACTGGGGTAGGTAGATCTGTTCTCCAGAGGATAGGTATACTGATATATTGGAAAGAGATGGATGAATTTGACTTGATTCTGGTTTTGCTTATAACGTTTAATTATTCTTAAAATGTAGTTTTGATATAATTTAAAATATTCCGAGATTTTTACAAGATTTTTTAAACAAGCTTATTACACTATAGTCAAATGTAGACTTGCTCACAATTTTAATGCTACTATCTTTTTCCACTCACGAGGTAGCATTTCTGCTCACAAACTGCGAAGATGAGGGAACATCCATACATATCGACCGATGGTGAGCAGTAAATTATCATACAGCATAATGAAGCTGCTCAACAGATTCAAGGATCAAACAGGAATAATAAGCTTAGTTTATACAGTTACCATTTGTTTGGGTTCAATTCTTGGGGGGGGGGGCAGTGAAGGAAATAAATACATCAAAATAGGAGATTGATATATTCTTAATTGAGGAATGCTGAATGAGATTGATATATTCTTAATTGAGGAATGTCTCCTCTCAAGCATGGAGGGGGAGGTTGCTGTGGTGATTGCAGAAGATCTTTCTTCGGATAGTACAGTTTGTTTTGGAAAAAAGTTGTTAAAGTCTTGATTGGGTGGCCCAAGTGTAAGTAACAAATACATTAGAAGCCTGGAGGGATATTATAATAATATTCTAATGTGATGACATTTGCAGGACGGCTGCAACTACCTGAAGGTCCGAGTAGAGGAACTGGCAAGAAATGGACAGGTCATTGCTACTCATGACATCCATATGATCTGCCCTAAATCAGAACACATTCCAACACCAGATGGCAATATGCATCGTGTGCCTCAGCCACCGGTGCCTGGCCTGGTGCGCCCACTGTCTCACCTCTATCCTCCAATATACAACATAGGTACGTGAATGTTTAGTATGTTTTCAATGTAGGGTTGCCAGTCAACAGCTAGTAGCTGGCAAGAGTCAGGGGGGTATAGAGGGGTACCAGCAGCACAACAGCATTACATCATTTCTGGGGTAATCTGGAAGTGATGTTATGCTTCTCTAGGAATCACAACAATCCTCAGGGGAAAGCGACAAAGTGTCTGGCAATTCCCAAAGAAGCATGACATCGCTTTCACAGAAAACTCAGCAAAACCAGTGGTTTTGTTATTAACTCCTGCTGGCAGACAGAGCAGTGGTGGGCAAGGGGGGCTGCCAGTGAGACTCCAAGGAGTAATTAGTGCCAGCATTTTGAATGTTAAGTATAACTCTGGGTTCTGGACTCTAATGTGTAAGTAAAGTGACTGTACAGTGAAAAATGGGGTGAAAAATTTAGGATGATTGTATCAGCCAAAAATATTTGCTTTTCATGAACTAGGTCGTTATCACTTACTACTGAACACAACTTCTCAGCATAGCTGTTTTGTTGGGAGAGCTGTGCAGTTTTTGTGAACATCTGGATAGGTATGGTGAAGAACAGATTTTAATGGTAGTATAAAATGTGAGCTTTTACAACTGAATAGCTGATCTTTTTCTTAAGGTTGAAGGGGTATTGCGAAGGTGCAGCAGTCTAACTTTCTGGTAATCCTAGCTCCTCTTTTGCAATCTCAGGTTCTCCTCTAACGCTGGAGCAGTGCCAGGTTTCATCTGGGAAGATTCCCTGTGAGGATGTGCAAGGACCTGCTGCTTGTCATCAGGCGGGATGCTGTTATAATGAAGGGAACCAAATTGCTCCATGTTACTATGGCAACACAGGTACGTTCAGCTCCTAGAAGTTTTCCAGTAATTGTCTCAGTTCCTGCCTGAAAATCTGGCTTGGATGCAGCCAGCCACTGCTGTGATTTATTGTAGCAGATATGACGCTTCAAATGACATGTCTGACCAATGCTAGGCAACCCATATTCATACTCTTCTGAGTATCTTCTCAAAATGCTTGGAAATCAACTTTTTAAAATGTGTGGCTAATTAACTTGGGTAATCTTAATGTGATCAATCAGACAATATGGTCAATGCTTTCTGTTTTCAGTGTCATAAAACCAAAGCACATGGTATGTAGCATCTGGTGATGGTAACTGGCCTCAACTTCATAGCATAAGAGGCTCTTCTTAGACTCACACTCTGAGCAGTGCTAATTCAATACACTTAATCCTAGTGCAGCTTCTAGAGCCGGGGTGTCAAACATGCAGCCAAGGGGCCAAATCAGGCCCCCAAGCAACTGGCTGTCATATGCTACCTTCACCCTCTCTCTTGCTTCCTTCTGCATAACAGCTTTCTTTGCCAGGCTTGCTTAATTGCACAGGAACTACAAATTTTTTCAATTGGCTAAGGCTCCTCCCTTGGGGAGAAAGGGGGAGGGAGAGTTTGCTTTGCCAGCTCTCTCAATCACACAGCAAAGCTACTGAGCCAAGCTTCTGTTCCTTCTATTGGTTGAGGCTCCTCTCCCTCCTGGCCCCCTGGGAAGGAAGGAAAGAGCCTGAGCTTTGTTTGTCCAGTTCCCTGGATCCCATGGGAGAGATACAAAGAAAGCATCTTTAAGACTGAGTGCTAATGTTTTAAGCATGTTTTAAGTTTTTTTAAAAAAAAATCTTTGTGTTTGTGTCCTTTATAAAGTTTATATCTGCTACCTGAACTTACACACACGGCTGGCCTGACATGGCCTGGCCCAATGAAATCTCATTTATGTCTAGGGTTGCCAAGTCCTCTTGAAGGCCTGACGGGAGACATTTGTGCATGCGCAATGCGCGTGCGTGACAAAATGACATCACTCAGAAGTGATGTCATCAAAATGGCGGCACGCATGCAGGCTGCCCTAGGCGTTGCCGGGAGAACTCTTTTGTGTTCCTGGATGCTCTAGCCATTTGGGAGGTTAAAACTCTATGGTACCTATTGTACCATAGAATTTTACCTCCCAAATGGCTAGAGCATCTGGGAAAACCATCGAGTTTTCCCGGAAACGCCCAGAGCAGCTCCACATGTGTGCCGCCATTTCGATGACATCACTTCTGGGTGATGTCATCGCACTGGCAACACTGGGAGGTTCCCCCCACCGAACCAATGTGGGCCGGTGGGTTGAGAACCTCGGGTGCGGGGGATTCCCGGACCAGACCGGGGGCTTGGCAGCCCTATTTATGTCAGATTTGGCCCTTATAACAAATTAGTTTGACACCCCTGTTCCAAACTTCCATTGGGACCTGGAGATCTCCCAGAATTACAACTCATCTTCAGATGACAGATCTATTTCCCTGAATAAAATGGCTGCTTTGGAGGGCTGATTTTAACATTATACCCTGCTGAGGTCCCTGCCCTCCCCAAGCTTCACCCCCCCCCCCCCAAATCTTCAGGACTTTCCCAGCTCAGAGTTAGCAACTCTGGGTATGGTGATACTGTACTTTCCATTATTAAAATGGTCACCTTTTATTTAGAAGGGTGGTCTTTAATAGCTAAAGACCGTTAAATCTGTGTGTTTGCTTACCTATCCTTATACATAGTTTCAGAGCAGAGGTGTCAAACTCATTTGTTATGAGGGTCCGATCTGACATAAATGTCACTTTGTTGGGCTGGGCCATGCATGCCATAACATGTAACACGAGGTACCAGAGACAGAAACTTTATATAGGTGATTTCAGATGCTGAATGGCAATAGCAGGTGTGATTGGATTAGGTGCGGTATGCAGAGGGGTAGCAGGCATGGAGATATCAGCTTTGGTAATGAGACAGGAAATTTAGGTCTCAGTCTGGTACTGGAGGATTTAGTCCAGGAGGATGCAAAGAATAAATGGAAATAAGCCTCAACAAAAAAGCAGTGACTCGTGGAAGCATGTACCCTACCACAAATGTTAGTTTTTAAGATGCTACTGGACTCTTACTCTTTCTACTGCTATTAGAAACCACAACATTGAAAAACCAGTAGGGGAGCATTTTAAGCTTACAGGACATTCAGTTACTGACCTAAGAGTAGCAGTTCTCTTACAAAGGAATTCAAAAGGGAGATTAAAGAGACTGCTGACTTGCAACTGATAATGAAGCTCAAGACAATGCATCCTTCTGGACTCAATTGAGACCTAGGTTTCTTCTCTCATTACCACTGCCTGCTGTCATTTGGCGTCTGAAATCACTTCACTCTCCAAGATATAGGGACAAATAGATTCATATTCTAGTTGTATCTGAAGAAGTAAGCAGTGACTCCTGAAAGCTCATGCCCAGCCACAAATCATTGCTCTCTTCTACTAATAAAGAATGCAAGCTGTGTTCTTAGGTTTCTCTCTCTCCCCGCCCCCATCTGTTAGAACTAGAAAGTGGGATCTCTCCAAGTTCCATGGAACCTCTTCTCTCTCACTCACTCTCGCTTTCTTTTCCTCCATTCTCTTTTCCCCATTCCTCCTCCCTCCCTGAAGAAGTGTGCAGGCACACAAAAGCTTATACTTAGGGTTGCCAGGCCCCCAGTCCAGCCAACAGATCTCCCAGTCTGTGGGGCTCCAATACTCTGCCCTAAAGCTGGTGGGTGGGGAACCCCACCCCCCAACAGGGGCATCATGTGACATCCCTGATGTGATGATGTGACTTGGAAGTGACATCATGTCAGGGACATCATGTGATGACGCTCTGGTTTGGGGGCAAACTTGATGGTTTTGTGACTAAAAAAACATAAGTTTTGCACAAAATCTAGAGCGCTATTCACAATGTCAACAACCAGGGCTTTTTTGTAGAAAAAGCCCAGCAGGAACTCATTTGCATACTAGGCCACACCTCTGACATCACTGTCATATGCATACTAGGCCACACCTCTGGCATCACCAAAAGTGTATAATGTCTTTTTGGGGGTGTGGTAACAATTCTGGTCATCACACTTCAAAAAAGATATTCTAGCATTGGAAAAAGTCCAGAAATATATAGCCACACATATATACAAAGCCATAAACATATAGCAATCCCAGAGGAAAAAATCAAATTCCGACGCACTACTGCAGAGCCAGCATGGTGTAGTGCTTAAAGAAAGAAAGAGAAATAAAGCAAACAGACAGGAGAAAAGACTGACTGAATGAATAAAAGGGGGAGAGAGTTGGAAAGAGAGAGGGAGGGGGTAGTGGGAAATAAGGCAAACAGGGAAAAAGAAATATTGACAGAAAGAGTGAAAGAGTGGAAAATAAAGCAGAGAGGGAGGGGGGAGGGGGAACGACTGCCAGAAAGGGGGAGGGGGGGATGACTGCCAGAAAGAAAGAAAGAAAAAGAATGAAAGGGGGGGAGAGTTGGAAAGAAAGAACACTGTGAAAAAGAAAGAAATAATGAATGAATGAAAGGAATTGACAGAAAGAAAAAATGAATGAATGAAAGGGAGACGAGAAAGTTGGAAAGAAAGACTGACAAAAGAAAGAATGAATGAATGAAAGGAAAAGGGAGGGAAGGAGTGAAAGAAAGGAGGGGAAAAAGCAAGAAAGAAAGAGAAAGGAAAGGAAAGGAAACAAGAGACTGAAAGAAAGGGGATGCAAGCAGCTCACCTGTAAAAGTGCTGACTCCCCCGGCTCTGCAGCTTGGCCCCTAGAGCCCCGCCAACTAGCTGGACATCAGGAGGCCCCGCCCCAGCACAGCAGGTCTCCTCGAGCCCTGCCAGGCAGCGTGACATGGGGAGGCCCCTGTGCAAGCGCTGCAGATCTCCCCGAATGGCAATAGCAGGTGTGATTGGCAGGTGTGATCTCCCCGAGCTCCACTGGACACCTGGACATCGGGAGGTCCCAATGCAAGTGTGGCAGGCCTCTCCAAGCCCTGCCAAACAGCACAATGTTGGGAGGCCCCTGCGCAAGTGCAGCAGGCCTCCCTGAGCCCCACTGGATAGCGCGACATTGGGAGGCCTCCGCACAAGTATGGCAGGCCTCTCCGAGCCCCGCCGGACAATGCGACGCTGGGAGGCCCCCATGCAAGCACAGCAGGCCTCCCTGAGCCCCACCAGACACCCAGACTTCAGGAGGACCCTGTGCAAGCGCAGCAGGCCTTCCCGAGCCCCACCAGGCAGCGGGGGAAGTCGATGAGGCCGAGCCAGAACGCTGTCTGTACCAGCTGGAACGCTGCCCAGGCCAGCCAGAACAGCGTTCCAGCTCAAAAAAAGCACTGTCAACAACACAATGACTCTTTGCTTTGGGACTCTCTCACTCTTGCTCTTTCCTTCCTCCTCCTGCCCAAGGAGGGGGAGGAGCCTTCAGCCAATTGAAGGAAGGCTGGTTTGGCTTCCTTTCTCTCCTCTTTGAAGCAGGAAACAGAGACGTGCAAAAGCCAGCTCCCATTCTGGAAACAAGCAGCAGGAAACAGCAGGTCTGCTTCCGGGCCTAATTGTCACCCTGCAGGAGTCAGATCCATCCTGCAGGCTGTATGATTGACACCCCTGGTTTCAGAGGGTAGCCAAGTTGATCTGCAATAGAACAGTTAGATTTGAGTCCAGGAGCACCTTAGAAACCAACAAGATTTCCAGGGGTATAAGCTTTCATGAGTAAAAACTCCCTTATCCTAATACATATGTAGGTCCAAATGAACTGGTCTCTGGAGTTTCCAATCTCAAGGTGAGGCCTGGAGTGCTCCCAGAATTACAACTGCTCTCTAACCTACAGAAACCAGTTCACCTGCATAAACTTGTAGTTTTGGAGGGTGACTCTCTGACAGCGCAATCTCTGCTGAGCTCCCTGTCTACTCAAAAATCTCCAGGAATTTCCCAACCCAGAGCTGGCAACCCTACTTCTTTTTGGTAGACAGCCTAGTGATTGCTGGAGAATATACTGGACTAAGTCTTACAATATGTACGAAGTTTTTCAATATCTACAACATGTAGCACTAGGCAGCCTACCTCTACCAGAACAAACCCTGATAGTTTCTGATAGGTTAGTAGTCAATACTAATTGCTGAAAGGGGTGTTGTTGTCAGCTTATACAGCTTGCAACTGGAGTTTCTATTGAAAGTCAGTATTACCCCCTAGAAAGTGATTAGTGTTGGATCCTGCAAATGGTGGGCACAAGGACTGTGGATATTTCCCTTGTTCCTCTGCCCCTGCTGTCCACTCCAACCCAAAGAAGTTGACTTCTGCGAGGTCATATGACTGGTGTGGGGTGCTGCAATAAGGAGGTGAAAGAAGCCAAAATAATCATTCCTCTTTTTCTGTTAGTTTTGGTCTAAGGAAGGAAAGGCAAATTTGTCATCTTCTTTATTGTAGCCCCCCGACCTGTGTCCTCATGAGTCCCAGGAACAAACAGACTGACTGGAAACTACAGGGGGCGGGGGGGGGAGAGATTTGTATTGGTAGTGCCTTCTGCTTACATACTGCTGGATCCTACCCTTGATAATGTATCTTCCAGACCCATGTTATGGCTACTGCTATCTCAGCAGGATACAATTAGTTCCACCTGACTAGTCATACTTCACTAGTATGGAAAAGTTCTTCTAAGATATACAAAGAATTTTATGAAAGAACTTTATGAAGCAACAAGGTATAGTATCGATCACTTCCATGCCCACACGGGAGTCAGGGGAATGTGATTGGTTTGTAGGTGACTCTGAGGCACATTTTTTTTTGGGGGGGGGGCTGTTGCCACCTGGAGAGGGGTTGCTCAAAGGGCAGCAGGTTTCGGCGGGAGACCAGACCAACAGTGATTGGTGAGACAGACGTTGCTAACTCAGCCTAATCACAGTCCTGCCATGGTCTGATGACTGATCACCAAGAAAGGTGATGGCAGACAGCCTTCTTGACTTAACGCTTTCTTCCCCCTTCAGTATTCTATGAAGCTCCTTATAAAAGGGGCATGTGATTTTTATTTCCAGGATTGGAATTATGTGCAATTACCCACCTGTATTCTGTTCTCAGACTTTTGGTTTTACTCCTACATTCCTCTGCTGTCCTGTCATGGCCATGTTTGGCCATCTCTGCTGAGACTTTTTGATAGCAAGCATAATTCCTATGGGATGTCTGCAGAGCTTCTTGGATTTCATCATCTCCCCATACTGCTAGGAGATCCAGAATCTCCTGCTCACTCCAAACTACACCTCTTGACCCCCTCATCCTCCTCACAATTCCTGACAAACCACTCACCAACCTATTAAACCAGACAACCCGCTCACCAACTACAACCCACAGAAATCTGTGGCTTCCCCCCCCCCCTGACATTTATACCTGCTGCAGCTTGGCACAAGTCACTTTCCAGCCAATAGCCTGTGGGCATGGATGGGTACATATCAGGCTGAGTTAGCAACATCTGTCTCACCAATCACTGTTGGTCTGTTCTCCCGCCAAAACTTGCTGCCCTATGGGCAACCCCTCTCCAGGTGGCAACAGCCCCCCCCCCCAAAAAAAATGTGCCTCAGAGTCACCTACAAACCAATCACATTCCCCTGACTCCCATGTGGGCATGGGCATGGAAGTGATAGCAACAGGTGACAGACCAATGCCTGGTACCCTGAACTCCCGCTTGAACTGTGTATCCAATGGGGCACCTGTTACCAGGTTTCAGAGGCGATCTCTGGCATCTCAATGGAGCCCAGCTATCCCTATAGTGGTGCTGTTGTGAGACGTTGCTATAGTGCTATAAGGATCTTAAAAGACATTAAAAAAAAACCCTTGGAGATCGGGCGCAAAAGGGTGCAAAAACTGCTCCCGGGTTAGATACTGGACATTTCACACAGCGCCCCATACTGATTTCAACCCGGAAGGAGGGGTTGAAAACTGGAAGAAGCTGCTCTTTGTTAGTAATGACTCAGGCATGCCTCACTACCGGGACAGCCGTGGGACTGTGTGAAAAGGTGACAGTATTCCGGTGGCAGCCAGTTACTGAGTCAGGTCTGTCTGAAATGCCAGCAGAAACCCGTTACTGTTCAGTAACTGACCAGCTTCCATACCGGAATACTTAGGCTGTGTGAAAAAGCTCATAGTCTCCAGTGTGAACGTGACCCTGATGTTCTTGGTGGTGCTGCCACTGTTGGGTATAATCCTGTTTGTTGTTGTGTTAGCACTCCGGAAGAAAAGCAGGATGACAAAGCTCTAACAATGATGGCAGAATGTGTAAATAAAGCTATAAACGCAGGTGGCTTCCCATAAGTCTGTTATTTATCATTCAGCACTCACTTTGGGTAATTACTCTGTACTTCATAATCTCCCCTTCCCTGTGCCATTCTCCACCTCCATCATACAATGCATGGGAATACATGGGAACAATTTCTGGCAATGCACTACATGTGTTTATGGCCAGCTTGTAATGGCATGGCTCTGTTGTTGGAAAACATTCCCTTGTCATGTGCCAAGGGAAAGCATGGAAAGATGATATATGGAAACCATAGACTGTCGCACGACAGTAATTCTCTTCCAGTACCATCCTACTCCTCTCTTTGTTTATATTCCCCATTGTAAAGCGTACATTCTCTATATTACACTGAATTAGAGAGAGAGTGTGTGCATATTAGATGCCTCATGTTATTGGTTGTATTGACTTACATTGCACAACCTGCCTTGAGTGTGTGAGAAAAGTGGACTATAAATAGCATAAATAAATCTAGTGCAAGACATTAGGTGCCTTTTCAGTGGCCTCATTGATTCATCTGAAATCCAGACTGGGCTGCAATTTCATGTTGCCAGCAAGGTGCATGGTTCCATATGTGTGTGCTGCTAATATAATCTAAGGGCGTTTTCGCACTCACCTTCAAGTGGTGCGACCACCCTCCTCACGCCGGCGGATCTGCAGGGATTTCGCACCAGAAGCGCCGGCGCACCCAAAAGAGCCGGCGACTTCCGTCGCGAAACCAGCTCAAACGTTTTCCTGCTTCTTGGCGGTTTCCGTTTGAGCTGGTTTCGCGACGGAAGTCGCCGGCTCTTTTGGGTGCGCCGGTGCTTCTGGTGCGAAATCCCTGCAGATCCGCTGGCGTGAGGAGGGTGGTCGCACCACTTGAAGGTCAGTGCGAAAACGCCCTAAGTGTTAGATTGGAGACAGGATAGTTGTAGGCTAGAACTGCCAGGGGGCTTGCATGCCTATTCCTTTCTATCTAGTGTTATCAGATGTCCTCTTTTTTTGCTGTTTCCTGGACAGCCCTCTCTCTTTTTGGCAGGACAAAGCAGAGTCAAGTAGCACCTTTAAGACCAACAAAGTTTTATTCAGAATGTAAGCTTCTGCACACGAAAGCTTACATTCTGAATAAAACTTTGTTGGTCTTAAAGGTGATACTTGACTCTGCTTTATTCTACTGCTTCAGACCAACACGGCTGCCCACTTGGATCTCTTTTTGGTGTTCATCCTTTTTTGGGCTCTTAAAAAAATTGATAAAAATGTCCTCTTTGGGGGTTGGAAGGTTCGGGATATTCCTAGTTAGTAGCAATTATCACAGTTAAATATGGCTATTTAAAATGAGGTTTGTCATGGTTATCACTTGAAGTAGTCAGCTGGGAAATATGTCCTCTTTTCTACTTTTCAAACTATGATAACCCTACTTGTCTCTTCCCTGCAAAACATCCCATGCTCCTCAGCTCTTTGTAATTTGTTGTTCAGTCACACAGTCGAGTCCGACTCTTTGCAACCCCATGGACAAAGTCACGCTAGGCCCTCCTGTCTTTCACCATCCTCCGAACTATGCTCAACTTGGTGTTTGTTACATCAGTAAAACTGTCCAGCCATCTCGTCTTTTGCCATCCCCTTCTTCTTTTGCCTTCTGTCTTTCCCAGCATCAGCATCTTCTCCAGTGAGTGCTCCCTTCTCATTTGGTAGCCAAAGTATTTGAGCTTCAGCTTCAGCATCTGACCTTTCATGGAAGAGTCTGGGTTGATTTCCCTTAGGACTGACTGATTTGATCTTCTTGCAGTCCAAGGGACTCTCAAGATTCTTCTCCAGCAGCACAGCTCCAAAGCATCTATTCTTCTGTGCTCAGCCTTCCTTATGGTCCAGCCCTCACTGTCATACATTACTACTGGGAATACCATCACTTTGACTATACAGACTTTTGTTGACAGGCTGATGTCTCTACTTTTTATTATACTGCCTAGGTTCACCATAGCTGTCCTCCCAAGGAGCAAATTTCTTTTTATTTCATGGTTACAGTCACCATCTACAGTGCACTTGGATCCCAGAAATGTAAAGTCTGTCACATCTTCCACGTCTTCCCCTTCTATTCGCCAAGGTGTGATGGGACCAGATGTCATGATCTTAGTTTTTTTTATGTTGAGTTTCAAGTCTACTTTGTGCTCTCCTCTTTCACCCTCAACCAGAGATTCTTTAGGTCTTCCTCACTTTCTGCCATTAGAGTGGTATCATCTGCATATTTGAGGTTGTTGATGTTTTTCCTGGCAATCTTAATTCCGGCTTGTGCTTTATCCAGGCCAGCATTCTGCATGATGTACTCTGCATATAAATTAAATAAGCAGGGTGACACTATACATCCTTGTCAAACTCCTTTTCCTATTCTAAACCAATCAATTGTTCCATATCCCGTTCTGACAGTTGCTTCTTGACCCTTATACGGGTTTCTCAGGAAACATGTGAGGTGGTCTGGTACTCCCATCTCTTTAAGGACTTGCCAGAGTTTGTTGTGAACCACACAATCAAAGGCTTTAGCATAGTCAATGAAACAGAAATAGACATTTTTCTGATACTCCTGTGCTTTTTCCATAATCCAGCAAATGTTGGCAATTTGATCTCTAATTCCTCTACCTCTCCGAAACCCAGTTTGAACTTCTGGTAGTTCCCAATCTACATACTGCTGAAGCCTAGGTTGTAGGATTTTTAACATGAACTTGCTGGCATGTGAAATGAATGCAATGGTGCGATAATTTGAGTGTTCTTTGGCATTACCCTTCTTTGGGATTGGAATATAAACTGATCTTTTCCATTCCTGTGGCTACTGTTGCGTTTTCCAAATTTGTTGACATAATGTGTGCATCACTTTAACAGCATATCTTTTAGGACTTTGAATAGCTCAACTGGGATACCATCATCTCCACTCGCTTTGTTGCTAGTAATGCATTACTTTCTAAGGCTCATTTGACCTCACACTCAAGGATGTCTGGCTCGAGGTCAGCAATTTCACTGTCATGGTTGTCAAGGACATTGAGATCCTTCTTGTATAATTCTTCTGTGTATTCCATACCAAATCTTTAATGGCATAACAGTTGCAAATAAACATACACAGAATATAAAAATTTAAACATTGGAGATAAAATCAAAATGAAACCGAGCTTACAGATGCATTCATACATGGTCAGATTTAAATTTAAGGATGTCAGCCAAAAATGTTGTCACAGCCTTGCTAACCTCCCCCTCAGTATCGTTCAATAAATAATAACAGGGTGGCAGAATAGACAAATCTGGGGAGAAAGAAAGCTTGCAAAATAAATCTTTACGGAGATTATGATAAAAGGAACAATCAAGCAATATATCAAGCAATATATGCTGAATTGAGTTGGAAATATTCGCTCCACAGGAACTCGATGATATCTCCCTTGTAAAACTTTGGAGGGAAACGCATTTAGTCTAGCCAACATAAATACCCTGCGATGACTTGGAATGGTTAAGTCTGATAGATAATGGGGCATTTTGCCGCAGAAAGCATATAGACCTAAGGAAGCTGGGGAGCAAATATAAGGGTCTGTTGGACGTAGTTTTATTTCCTCCAACAGTCTGGACATAAGAACTGCTGACCAGGATGAAATGTATGGGTCTCTTTTCATACAATCAAGAAGGCTATTAGGATGATTTCCGGGGTTGAAGCTTGGTGAGCTGACCTGTTTCCTTGTGTGGAGCAGACCAAGAACTAATTGTCAAGAACTAATTGCTGGAACTAATTGGTTGCCCCTTGCAATGAAAAACTGTTTTAATTTGAGCAACCAAACATTTAGCCAGGTTGACGATGTTGTTACGATGTGAAACCCAGCTTAGCTTGTGATTAAAAGTGAACCCCAAGTATTTAACATTTTTTGTTTGCTCAGTTGTTGAGTTGCCAATAAACCATCTCTGTGGGCGTCAGCAATTTGCAAAGACAACGACTTTAGATTTGGCATAACTGATAGAGAGTAAATTACAATTACAGTACTCATGGAAGGCATTCAAATACTTTTGCAGGCCCACACTTGTGCAAGAGAGGATGGTAGTATCATCGGCATAAAGTAATAAGGGGATCACTCGGCCTGCTAATTTAGGCAGATGACCATTAATAGAGTTCAAAAATTGTACCAGGTCAGTTAAAAATAAATTTAAAAGATGCGGGGCCAGCACGCAACCTTGTTTCACTCCCTTTAACACTGGGATTTTGCTAGTCAAGTCACCACTAGAAGAAAATTTCACTTGGCAAAAGGTATTAGAATGAAGTTTCCTCAAGAGAACCAGCAGAAGAGGGTCCATTCCCAGGTAACCTAGCTTAATCCATAGTTGGGCTCTATCTATTGAATCAAATGCGCCCTTCAAGACGATGAAGGCAGCATATAATTTTTTTGTACCAGTATGCATATATTTTTCAGCAAGGAAGGCCAGAATGCAGCAATGGTCCATAGCAGATTTGCCTTTGGAGAAGCCAATTTGTTCATGACCTATGATGTTGCCTAGGCGCATCCAGTCGGTTCATCGGAGTTCTAAATGTTTGGCATACAATTTCCCCCCTCCGATCCCAGCGCTTGCTTTAAACATCACAGCTGAAGGCAGGGACACAGGCAAGTAGGAAGCACGCTGCCCCCTCCGCAGCCGGCGCTTGCAAAGCGCTGGGGCCATGTGGAGCGATCCCAGTGCTTGCCTGAAGAAGATGGAGCCAGGCAGACAGGCGCGGGGAAGCGCCGGATCGGAGGAAGAGGCAGCAGATCGCCCCCCCCTGAAGGTACGTACCTTCGGACTATAAGACGCACACACTTTTCCCCCCACTTTTTTGGGGGGGGGGGGGAAGTGCGTCTTATAGTCCGAAAAATACGGTAATCAATCCATGTTTGCGCAGAAATATTTGGGTCAGTAACAGAGTTGTTTTTTAGATTACCTGTAATGATTCTCCAGAAAGCCTTATTATCATTAGATTTTATCGGGAGGTAAAATTGGTCCCATTTATTCTGAAAGAAAACTTTCTTTTTGGATGTAATAAGCTCCAGTAAGTATGTTTTACAAGCAATATAGGCCTTAATTTTTGTTGGGTCTTTGGAATGACAGGCCTCTTTAAATAGTGCTCTCAGTTCTTGTTTCTAAGCTAAACAATCTGTATCGAACCAGCTAGAGAAACTGGACCTAGACAAGATCACAGGTTTAGCTTTAGCACTACAGTAACCAATTAATAATGAGAATCCTGAAAGGATTGTATCATCTGAATTGGAATTTATGATTGAATCCCTTAATCTGCACAGTGCTTCAGAGCCAGAGAGAAGAAAACTCCCTTTTTCTAGGGCCAGGGACCATTTGATTTTTTTTAGAACATTCTCAGAGGCCTTCACAGATTGGGAAGATGATACCATATTAACCTCTAGATCCAATCTTAAAGATAGAATTAGGGGCAAGCGGTCACTTTCCGTGCGCAAATCAATGTAAAAGTTATCAATAGATGACAGAAGGTTGGGTGAACCCAAACAAAAATCTATCACACTGCAACCCCATGTGGAAAAAAAAGTAAAATCAGTTGCAGCCGGAAATTTGGAGAGACCATTAAATATTATAGCATTGTGTGCTATGCAGAATTCAATTCATCTAAGACCCGCCTTATTGGTTAAAGTATCTTTAGAACAACGGGGCAAACATAATTGTAGTGGAAGGGATTCAGCTGCTTCAAAGCCAAAATGAGATATCCATTTCTGATTATTACTGCCTATCTGAGCATTAAAATCACTAAAAATCATGAGCTGAGCAGTATGGAATTTCCTAGACAAAGACATCACATAATCAGAAAATTTCTCCCAGACAGCATCAAACTCCAGCTCTCCATTAGAAGGGGCTAAATAAACATTAATCATGATTAGAGTCAGTGCTGGAGAGGACAGCAATAAAGCCTGGGCAAATGGCGGGCAAGGATCCAAGAGGACCACCTTAAATGGTAAGTTGGATTTCACCAAAGCAGCCAGGCCTACTTTACTGTGACCTTTAGAATGAGTTCTATAAACAGGGAGATTAAAAACTTTAAAATTCATCAGTCTAAAACTGTCTTCCGCCCATGTTTCCTGAAGGAAGACACAATCAAAGGATTTTTAAAAGTTCAAGAAATCTGAGTCATTCACTTTATTCTTCCACCCAGCTATGTTCCAGGAGACAATGTGGATATTCCTTGTGGCTTCCCTAGCTGGTAGTCAATCGATAATGGATATCCTTTCTAGCACCCTGGCGTCATTAGTGAAAATATAGCCATTATGTTGGGGTGCCCTTGAGCCAGTTAGAGAGGCTTCCATAGTCAGATCAATTAAGTCAGCCGATGGGGGACAAGGGGACAGGGGGTTGCCTGCAGGATCCAGGTTGATTGAAGGAACTGATTTCCCTGGCTCTGTGTATTCTTGCCACCTCTTCCTGATCTCTTCTGCTTCTGTTAGGTCCCTACCATTTTTGTCCTTTATCATGGCCATCTTTGCACAAAATGTTCCCTTGATTTCTCCAATTTTCTTGAAGCAATCTCTTGTCCTTCCCATTCTGTTATTTTCCTCTATTGTTTTGCATTGTTCCTTCAGGAAGGCCTCTATCTCTTCTTGCTGTTCAATGAAAATCTGCATTCAGTTGGGTGAATCTTTCCTTTTCACCTTTGCCTTTTGCTTTCCTTCTTTCCTCAGCTATTTGTAAAGCCTCATCAGACAGCCACTTTGCTTTCTTGCATTTCTTTTTCTTTGGGATGGTACTGATTGCTGCCTTCTGTACAGTGTCACGAACCTCTGTCCATAGTTCTTTAGGCACTCTGTCTATCAACTCTAGTTCCTTAACCTATTCTTCACCTCTACTGTATATTCATAAGGGATGTGATCAAGGTCAAACCTGAATGGCCTAATGGCTTCCCCAGTTTTCTTCAGTTTAAGCCTGAATTTTGCAATGAGTAGCTCATGGTCTGAGCCGCAGTCAGCTCCAGGTCTTGTTTTTGCTGACTTTAAAAAGCTTCTACATTTTTGACTGCAGAGAATATAATCAATCTGATTTCTGTGTTGCCCATCAGGTGATGTCCATGTGTAGAGTCGCCTTTTAGGTTGTTGGAAGAGGGTGTTCGCTATGACCAGTTTGTTCTCTTGACAAAATTCTATTAGCCTTTGCCCGGCTTCATTTTATTCTCCAAGGCCAAACTTGTCAGTTGTACCTGTCACCTTTTGACTTCCTACTTTGGCATTCTAATCCCCTATGATGAGGAGGACATCTTTTTTTTGGTGTTAATTCTAGAAGGTGTTGTAGATCTTCATAAAACTGGTCCACTTCAGCCTCTTCTGCATCAGTGGTTGGGGCATAGACTTGGATTACTGTGATATTGAATGGTTTGCCTTGGATGCAGACTGAGATCATTCTGTCATTTTTGAGATTGTATCCCATTACTGCCTTCCTCACTCTCTTGTTAACTATAAAGGCCACACCATTTCTTCTACGGGACTCTTGGCCACAATAATAAATGTAGTGATCTTCTGAGTTAAATTCACCCATTCCCTTCCATTTTAGTTCACTGATTCCCAAGATGTCGATGTTCAGTCTTGCCATCTCTTGTTTGATCACATCTAGCTTACCTTGATTCATACATCTTACATTCCACGTTCCGATGCAGTATTGTTCTTTGCAGCATCAGACTGTTCTTTCACCATCAGACACATCCACAGCTGAGCGTCCTTTGGGCTTTGGCCCAGCCGCTTCACTCTTTCTGTGGTTACTTGAATGCTCTTCCCCAGTAGCATATTGGGCACCTTCTGACCTGAGGGGCTCATCTTCCAGCGCCATAGCTTTTAGCCTTTTGTTTCTGTTCACGGGGTTTTCTTGGCAAGGATACTGGATACATTTCCTTCTCCAGTGGATTGCATTTTGTCTGGGTTCTCAGGTTTGCCATTTCCTTCTCCAGTGGATCACATTTAGTCTGGGTTCTCAGCTGTGGACTGTCCATCTTGGGTGGCCCTGCATGGCATAGCCCACAGCCTCATTGAACCATGCAAGCCCTCTCGCCACGACAAGGCAGCAATCCGGAAGCTTGGAGGCTATTTAAAACTACAATACTAGAAGCTCAGAAAAATACATAACACAAGCCAGGAAAGGCACAAATAGGTATTTTTAAAAGTCTGCATTGGTTAACAAACAATCTAATGGAAGCTGTAAAAGGTAAGGAAGATTCCTTTAAGCAGTGGAAAGCTAGTCCCAGTTAGGTTAATAAAAGGGAACACAGGCTGTGGCAAATCAAATGCAAGACCATGATCAGGCAGGCAAAAAGGGACTATGAGGAGCATATTGCAAAAAACATAAAAGACCAACAATAAAAATTTCTTCAAATACATTCGAAGCAGGAAACCAACCAGGGTGGCAGTGGGGCCCTTGGATGACCATGTGGTTACATGAACTTGCGCTCCGCTCTTTCCCAGTAGCATATTGGGCACCTTCTGACCTGAAGGGCTCATCTTCCAGTGCCATATCTTTTAGCCTTTTGTTACTGTCCATGGGGTTTCCTTGGCAAGGATACTGGAGTGGGTTGCCATTTCCTTCTCCAGTGGATTGCATTTTGTCTGGGTTCTCAGCTACAGCTTGTCCATCTTGGGTGGCCCTGCATGGCATAGCCCACAGCCTCACTGAACCATGCAAGCCCTCTCACCACGTCAAGGCAGCAATCCATGAGAGGGTCTTTGTAATGCAAAGTAGTATCCATTTCAGCTTTCAAATGCTGTCTGTCAAATTAGCTAGGAGTATAATTCTGTGAATGTTCATAGTTGCTTCCCAATTTACCTTAGTTGTTCTTCCCATGAGGTATTGTGCTATCACAGTAAGTCACATTCTGGATTGTCTTATGATAAGACAATTAGGTAAATTATTCCAGTGACACAATGTAAGCAGGGCCGGCACTGGGTTTTCTGCCGCTGTAGGCAGACCTGAGGTCAGCGCCCCCCCCCCATCTTCTTTTAGAAAAAAACATTTGCGAGCACGGCACAGTGACATCACAAAAAATGACATCATCAAGCAGCCATCACAAAAAATGACATCATCAAGCAGCCCCCCCCCCCCCCCGTCCCCATCAGGCTTCCAGATCGGGGTGGGAGGTGGGAGGAACTGACAGTTGTGTCCCGCACGCCCTGCAAGGCGCAAAGGATGCAAGCCCCTTTCCCCGCTGCAGCACAGGAAGGCTGATGGGGGGTGGGTGGAGTAGCTGACGGTCACCTCCCCTGTGCCTTTCAAGGCGTGAGGGACGCAATCCCCGGCCCGGCTCATGGGGGGGGGCGCCCAGTGGCACCCCCAGGCAGGGTGGTGCCCTAAGTGGCCACCTACCCTGCCTACTCCCACACACCGGCTCTGAATGTAAGCATAATCTAATAATCAACAATGTGTGAAACTCACTTTGGATAGCTAAAAATTTCTACAACAAAACAGTTTTACAACACAGTTCTTGAGTGGATTTAGGGTATAACTGCCTAACATTGCACAATAAATCTTCTACAATCAAAGTTCTTAGTGAAGAACGAAAAGCAACACAGTCACACTTTATTGTTCTTTCTGTGTCTGGGCTAAGGCCCATTTTTAATGCCAGTGATTAGGAAGCAGAGTACATTTCAGGAGGCTTTCACACAATGACATTCTGTTTTTAATCTGTTTTTATCCTGAATGTCTATAAAAGTGAAGTGGGATTGTTTCTTTTGGTACTTCACATAGGCTGTTTAAATTGTACACACAGCACATTTGGACTGCATTTTTTGCATTTCATATGGTACTATATTGTCACATTTTCCCATAGAGCCTGCCATTTTAGAGAAAATACTATAGCAGTTTTGCCTTATATTGATACACTTTCAAATTTTTTTGAAGGAGAAAAGGATTGGAAAAATAAAAGGCAGCTCATTACAAAATGCTATGAACATCTCAGTCATCTGCCGTGATTCAGAAACACAGCCAGACTTTTAAAAGACATGAAGAATCGCAACTTCAAAAATGAATCAGACGTTTACAAGAAAGAGAATACTTGCCCTTTAAGATATCTGAATTTTTTTAAAAAATAATTCACCATCAGAATTGGCAATAGTTTAAAGGATCTCCCTGTCTGAAATGCAAAATAAGCCTCATTCTCCATCAAATACCAAAATGGATTTAAAAACTTGTCTTGCTTCAAGAGGCTGCCTAAGAGCACAATAAGCCCCACCATGGTGTCTTCTCAAACAGGTGATGTATAAACAGAACTGTTGAAGGGCTGAAAGCTCCCTTTTTTTTTTAATGCAAACTAATATTGGGACAATTCCTGCAAATACTCTGTATGTGTCTGGTTTCAGGCCTGTGTTTTTGAGGGTGGAGCCTGGGATGGTGGGGTTTGGGGTGGGGAGGGACCTCAGCTGGGGTATAATACTATAGAATCTATCCACTAGGTAGCCATTTTCTCCAGGGGAACTGATCTCTATCTAGGGTTGCCAGGTCTGACTCAAGAAATATCTGTGGACTTTGGGGGGGTGCAGCCAGGAGCAAGGGTGTGACAAACGTAATTGAACTCCAAAGGGAGTTCTGGCCATCACATTTAAAGGAACTGCACACCTTTTAAATGCTTTTCCTCCATTGGATATCATGAAGGATAGGGGCACCTTCTTTTGGGGCTCATAGAATTGGACCCCTTGGTCCAATTTTTTTGAAACTTGGAGGGTGCTTTGAAGAGCATCATCAGATGTTATGCTGCAAATTTGGTGCCTCTACCTCAAAAAACAGCCCCCCAGAAGCCCACAGATCAATTCTCCACTATACCCTATGGGAATCAGTCTCCATAGGGAATAATGGAGTGCCCAGCAGACATTTCCCTTACCCCCCCATACTTTCTGATGACCCTGAAGTGAGGGGAAGGACCTCCAAACCAGGAGATCCCCTGCCCCCACCTGGGGATTGGCAACCGTATTGCCTGGGCCTCCCAACTTGCCATCCAGCTGGCTCATGGGGGAAAAAAACCCCTTGATGATGATGATTTTATTTTTTGTGCTAAGCTGTGGTTGCAGCCCTTTATTTACCATCTGTCGGGATGCTTCTGCTGTCTTTCTAGACTCTTTCCAAAGATGCTGCTTCAAGGGGGAGGGAGGGGATGCCAGACTCCAGGTGGGACCAGGAGATCCACTGGGCTACTTTTTCTGTATTGGGGGCAGGAGGGGGGGGGACACCAGACTGCTGGTGGGACCAGAAAGGGAGGGAAATCCAAATTTCTGTTGGGGGGGGGGGTGAGGGAAGCTCCAGATGGGACCAGGAGATCATGCCCGCTCCTGCTGACAAGCCTGTGGGGTTGGCTTTGGGTACAAGGGAGGTGGTAGAAGAGTGCTATCAAGTCACAGCTGACTTACGGTGACCCCTTAGGGTTTTCAAGGCTAGAGACATCCAGCGGTGGTTTGCCATTGCCTTCCTCAACATCATAACCCTGGTATCCCTTGGAGGTTTCCCATCCAGATACTAGCCATGGCCGACCCTGCTTAGCCTCTGAGACTCATCTAGATTGAGCTAGCCTGGGATGTGCTTTTCATTCCCCCCCACAATTTATCTGTTTTTGAAAACTGGTTATCCGGGGTGGGGGCACAAGTAGTTAACCTTGCCTAGGGTGCAAAAAAGTCTGGGTCTGGCCCTGTGCATAAAAAAGGATGGTGAGGCCTGGAAGAACATTGGTAGTAGTAATACATTCTGCTAGGGTTGCCAATCCCCAGGTGGGGGCAAGGGATCCCCCGGTTTGGAGGCCACCCCCCCGCTTCAGGGTCGTCAGAAAGCGGGGGGAAGGGAGGGAAATGTCTGCTGGGAACTCTATTATTCCCTATGGAGATTTATTCCCATAGAAAATCATGGAGAATTCATCCGCGGGTATCTGGGGCTCTGGGGGGGGCTGTTTTTTGGGGTAGAGGAACCAAATTTTCAGTATAGCATCTAGTGCCTCTCCCCAAAATACCCCCCAAGTTTCAAAACGATTGGACCAGGGGACCCAATTCTATGAGCCCCAAAAGAAGGTGTCTCTATTCTTCATTATTTCCTATGGAAGGAAGGAATGGAAAAGGTGTGCCGTCCCTTTAAATGTGATCGCCAGAACTCCCTTTGGAGTTCAATTATGCTTGTCACAGCCTTGATCTTGGCTCCACCCCTAATGTCTCCTGGCTCCACCTTCAAAGTCTCCTGGCTCCACCCCCAAAGTCCCCAGATATTTCTTGAATTGGACTTGGCAACCCTACATTCTGCTCAGTCTATCATAGCACTGCCAAAATAATGGAAGTAAGTAATGTATTTCCTGCTTATGCATAACTCTATGCACATTTAGGGCCAAACTACACATGACATTGGGGAGCTGAGATCAGATTCCCTATATGCAGGTTGGCTGCAAAGAGCTGCCATGACTTGCCAGCCTCTAGGTGGAAAATTGAGATCTCCAGATGACAGAGATAGGGTTGTGGGGATCTCCTTGTGAGGGGGAGTGCAGGAGATCTCCTGGTTTGGAGGCCCTCCCCCTGCTTCAGGGTTATCAGAAAGAGGGGGGAGAGAAATGTCTACTGGGCACTCCATTATACCCTATGGCGACCAATTCCCATAGGGTATAATGGAGAATTGATCCGTGGGTATCTGGGGCTCTGCGGAGCTGTTTCTTGAGGTAGCAGTAAAGAATAGAGCATTTTGCAAATTAAGCAATGCTGTAGAAATGGAAAGACTGTGCCTATTTAAAAATACTAATAATTACACATTTTTAAAAAAAATTATATGCCATCACCAGAGATTTGTTTGAGGCAGCTCAAAAGATAAATCCAAAAAAACTACAAATATAGTATTCTCTCCATCTATTTTGTATAATTTTACCCCACCCTTCCTCCTAAAAGCTCCCTCCAGTTTCTCCTCACAGCCACCCTATTAGAAAAGTAACAGAGAGAATGACAAGCCCAAGGTCACCCAGCAAGTTTCATCCTGGGATAGGTGTTTGAACCCAGGATTTCCCAGGACCTGGTCAAACACTCTAACTGCTATATAACACTGGCTTGCTTTAAATTTACATTGGACTGTTTTTTAAGTACTCACTGCAGTTTGCATATATCATTTGAAGAACAGCTGAAGATTAGCTCAGCATCCATGGTTGCTAAAAGGAAGCCATTCCCATATGAGTAATTAGGGGGACTGCCAACTCATTAACTTGCATCTGTAGCTGTGTGCAACCAGCAGATCATAATGTTTTTCTCCATGCCAGGAAAACCATCTCCTGCTGCTTTCCTCACATTAATATGCATGTTAATAGCACATAGATGTCTTAACTCTACAGGAAATCCATATGGTGGGGAATAATGGCTAAATGTTTCTTCCATATGTGCCACTTTAAAAACACATGCAAGATTCACACACCGTTATCATACAGTTCTGAGGGTAGCCGACATAGGCTGGAGAATATGGTTGCCAGCAGGCCCAGAGAAAAATGTCCTAGACCTATTCATTTAATAGGGATTTAATGTGTGGATATTGAATAGCTTAATTTTTTGATGTTGTGCAGGTAAATAACATCACCTGAAATAACAAACCATTGAGCCTCTGTTAAAGTGACAAGACATTTTTTTCCAGGTAGTTGACAATCCCAGTTTGGTGTAGTGGTTAAGTGTGCGGACTCTTATCTGGGAGAACCGGGTTTGATTCCCCACTCCTCCACTTGCACCTGCTGGAATGGCCTTGGGTCAGCCATAGCTCTGGCAGAGGTTGTCCTTGAAAGGGCAGCTGCTGTGAGAGCCCTCTCCAGCCCCACCCACCTCACAGGGTGTCTGTTGTGGGGGAGGAAGGTAAAGGAGATTGTGAGCCGCTCTGAGACTCTTCGGAGTGGAGGGCGGGATATAAATCCAATATTATCATCATTATCATATATCACAACTCATGTGATTGTCCATTCTGCTGCACATGCTGCAATAGTCACACCTGAAATCCGCAGTTTACTGAAGGTTATGATGATCTAGAAATAGATCAGTTAATGACCAGTGTCAATACCACATCAGATGGAAATAAGAACCATCGATACTTGAGTTGTCCATTTTTCCTCTAAAGGGGGATTTTCATTTTTAACAGGCAGAGATTCAAAAACTGATGATTTTTCCTGCATTCCAAGAAAAAAATGCATTTGCTGACCTTCTGCATAAGACACAACTGTATTTTAAAATAAAAGTCAGTTGTTGAAAAGTACAGTACAGTATGCCAGATGACACTTCTGTGATCTGAGGTAAGGCCTGCATGACACCTGCCAGCTGAAGGCAAAATTCTCAGTCCCTTATTTCAAGATCAGTTTCATTTGACTTGCCCACAACCCAAGGGGTGGGGTAGGAAATCTGAGTTCTCAGCACTTCAAAAAGAGATAGAAAAATGGAAGGAGAAAGAGAGAAGGAAGAAATTAAAAAAAGGGGGAGAGACTTTTTATAGGAGAAGGTCACAAATGAAGGTGTAACAGAACATTTTGATGGACTATGGGTGTTAAATATTTACTTTCTATACTGAACTTTGCACTTTTGACATGACCCCTCCAGCCTTCCACACTTCCAGGTGCAAATCTACCCAACAGTTTCACAACCTCTCCCCTCACTATAAATGCCAGTCCCTGGGTGCTTTTTGGTAATGTAACTGCTAAGAATATGATGGGCACTTTTGTTTTAGAACTATAGTAATGATGCTAGGCTGCAGTTATTGTAGAGCCTTAATGCTAATGTCTCTCGTTGGCTTGTCCTATGGGCAGTATGGAATCCAGAGTGTTAGTTTTTCAGTTTCGCCTCATATATATTATTGTGGAGAGTACAGCATGCAGTTGTTAGTGCTTCCGAGGTCAGGTTTTTCTGTTCGCTTTAAAGTTGTTGGTAAGTATCTCTTATTTACTTCTCTCTCACTTTTCTTTTTTGAACTGAAAGTTAAGAGTGTTTTTTTTATCATGATATAGAGAGGCTTCACCTTCTGACCTGCTGGGGCTTACTCCTTATCCAGGGCTAGCCAAATTTGCTTAATGTTAGAGCCACATGGAATAAATATCAGATGTCTGAAAGCCAGAGGACACAAATATCAGATGTAGGTAGGAAGGAAGGCAAATAGCGAGGGAGAGGTGGAAAGAAAGCAACTTTAAATGCATTCTCCAGGCCACCAGATAGCTTGGCTTGGTTAAGTGATTTAAAGGAAGAAATGCCTTCTGCAAGCCAGCCAACAGGGGGGTGGGGGCTTTGAGAGCCACACAATATGTGTGAAGGAGCCACATGTAGCTCCTGAGGCCTCCGTTTGACCACCCCTGTTTTAGATGTAAGTATTTATGGGTAGACTATCAGTTATGTTTTGGTTAGTGCTGACAAATATTCTAGGATCTGTGGATAACAGATAGTATACTAACAAAAGACCGGTTGCTTTGAAAAAAATAAAATAAAAATGCTAAGTTTGAAATAACTAGCTACAGTAAGATACCTGAGTAGCTGAGCAACAAACCAAAGGAGGGAGGGGGGTTGCACAAAAACACATAGAACTTTCCTTATAGCAAAAATAGTTATGTCTGAAAACCCAAGTTTTCCCTAGAGTAGATGTCTCCCTTATTTCAAGTTTTGATGGACTGGACATATTTCATAATCTTTCTTCATCAGCATTTTCTCTGGTCTTTCTCATACTGTTTGATATGGGCCTTTACCAGAGTTTAAGAGGCTTATATTGTTTCAGTACGTTGATCAAGCTGCAACTATAGCTAATTTTTAAGGAGACTTCTAGCAAGCCCCCCTTGCCCCTGAAAGTATGAGCTACTGCCTCTCTATTCTAGAAACTTGCTTCTCAAATCCATATAAGGAAGGACTGTTGTGTCCTTCAGGTTCCACCTGAAATCCTAATGTCCCAATAAATAAAAATTTACTACAAATTAAAATGATCTAAACTTAAATTTAGGATTATAGAAAGGGGGCTAACATATGGCTTTCTAGGTCTTTCCTGTTTTCAGTGTATGATTACTTAAGACTTGTAAATAGGAATTTGAGAAAATCTGCAATTCCCTGAAGCTTTTACTGAAGGTTTGTTTTTGTTTTTTTTAATTATTCTAGCTAGAAATGACCTTTTAGCTTAAGGATAAATGGATACCTCCTTGTAATGTCGTTCTGTTATTGGATTGAAATGTCTACTGTCTAGAAGCTCTGAAACACCTATGCAGACAGAAACGTGTTTGCTCAATATCTGAAAGACATTGAAGTGGGTATCCCTTGCGGTGTCCATACTGTAAACTCTCTGGCATCCATCTATGATGCTTCCAAAGATGAGAACACCTCATAGGGCATCTGATGGTTGCCTGCTTCATTTATGGTCTGCCTTTAAAATGCGTACCCAGCTTGCTGGGGGGAAAGTGTAGATGACTGGGGAAGGCAATGGCAAACCACCCCGTAAAAAGTCTGCCGTGAAAACATCGTGATGCGACGTCACCCCAGAGTCGGAAATGACTGGTAGTTGCACAGGGCCTACCTTCCCCTCCCCCCCCCTCACTGAGCTTACAGAATGAGAATTTAATGCAGGAATTTTAACACAACTGCCTACAATTTTCAGACACTTAAATCTTATTCACTTTATAAAATGCCCTCCTGAACAATTCTATGTTATCAAAGTATATTGCCTTTGTGCAAAATTCTGCTTTACACATTCTGTTGCATGAACCATCCTGACCTCATCAGGCAGGCCATTCCACCAGGTGGGAGCCCCAGCAGAGACTGCAGGCAGGCAGTTGTTGATCTTTCAGAAGATCCAAGCAAAGCTGTCACAGCGGAGCATTAACAGGAGAGGCAGTTCTGCAAATACGGGGCTCCTAAGCCATGAGCAGTTTGTAAGTAATAAGCAACAATTTAAATTGAACCTGTTAACTAATTAGTAACCAGTGGTGTGACTGTAGAATAGGTGTAATATGTATACTCTGTCTAGCTCCATAAAGCAATCCATCTGTGGCATTCTGTGCCTGCTGGAGTTTGTGAGCTGTCTTAAGTGCAGACTCATCTAGACTGCATCTCTGATTCAGAGGGAAGGGCAGGGTATAAATCTGCAGTCTTCTTCTACAGTCTATAGTACAATAGTGTAGTTCTGAGATTACTGTAGCATGAACCCACATGGCCAAATTGGCCAGGTCAAGGGTAGGTAGTTGCCTTTCAGTTTATAATAGGGGTTGCCATGTTCCCCTCAACCACCAGTGGGGGATGGGGGGTTGCCAGTTCCAGGTTACAAAATTCATGCAGATTTGGGGATGAAGGCTGGGGAGGGCTGGGGGGGGACAGGGACCCCAGTGGGGTACAGTGCTGTAGTGTCTACCTTCCAAAGCATCCATTTTCTCCAGGGGAACTGATCTCTCTAGTCAGGAGATGAACTGTAATTCTGGAAGGTCCACAGGTCCCTGAGTTTATATGAAGATGGAAGAAAGTATTTTTTTTGCAGTTGCATTAACTTGCAGCTTAAGGATAAATCCAGTAAGGCTGGATCACATCCAGGTTCTTAACTGAATCCGTGAGAGTCAGCTGAATGCCATCTAATGTAGAAAGCATAATCCCCTAACCACAAAGGTGCTGGGAAGCCTGGACAAAGAAATATAGTTGGGTTTAACCAGCATATTGATCTTCAAAGCCTTGCAGATCGACATGGAGCAAGCATACTAGTTGGCAGGCAAACTAATAAAGGGGGGAAACGGAAAGGCAAGTTGCTTCTGTGGGTTTGCTAGGGAGGCTGGATTTTTCCATATGCTCCAGGGCTGGCCCGTGGTACAGATCTAGCTATGGAAATGATGGGTGGATTTTAATGACTTTATCTGGGTGAGTACCATGTCATCTAATTGACAAATCCATATCTTTGTTCTATTTAGACAAATTTATGCTACTTAACATTGTTCACAATCAATAAGACATTTGCTTATAATTGTCCATAGATGAATTTGGGACAGCCTTTGACGTTACGAATTGTTCTATCTGCCTTCACTGGGTCACATCCAATGAGGATGGAGAGGTATTTTCTGCTGGTTACCAGGGCTGCCATGTGCAGCACAAGGTAAGGTCCAACAGCTACGGCTCTGAGGCCCTGCTGGCCAGGGGTGGAAAAGTAATGGGTAGAGTAGGGAAAGAGCAGACAACTGTAAGTCTGCAGACTTTAGGCAAGGAGTTGCTAACTGAAATGTAGGAACTTTTAGTGTAGTGCTGTAGGAAGTTGTTGAGCAAACCAAATGAAAAAAAGTAAGAAAGAGTTTTGAAAAATCCTAAGCTGTGCGTTTTAGGGTGGTTAATACTTGCTCCACAGACACAGGGCCTGATTAAACCCTGTAGAGGCCCCCAGGCTGTCAAAATCTTGGGGAGCCCCTCCCAAATTATCTCAAAATTGGAGTGGCTGACCCGCTGCTTGTGGCCCCTGCTGCAGCCTGCAGACACCTTCTCAAAAGCCCCTTTGACAGAGCTGTGGGGGAGAGACAGGGAGAGGCAAATTTGGTGATGGTGCCAGCAGCAGCTGCATCAGGCAAGTCGGGCAAAGAGTGGCTCAGTTGCTGGCTGTGTGTGCAGGCTGGGAGGGCTGCAAGCAGGGGGAAACTGAGGGGGGGGGGGGAAGCTGGCTCGGGGCCCCTAAAGGCATGGAAGCCCATAGGCCAGTGCCTACTTGGCCTAATTGTTAATCTGGCCCTGCACAGACAATATGGAATGATATTCAAACACAAGCTCCCGAGAGTAAATCTGTACCAAGATATCTCTATGACAAAAGTATGTAGTTCCATTTCTTCCTTTAAAAAAAAATCTGTGTCCAAATTTAGTTACTTGCTACTTCCTATGTTGAAATGTCTCTGTAACAAAGCTTTCTGTCAATATAAGATCAAGCATGAAGTGATATGAAAGACCTCTAGTCTAAAATCTTGGAGAGCCACTACCAATCTGAGTGGACAGTAATGATTTTGATGGGCAAAGGGGTCTGATTCAATATAAGGTAGCTTCATGTGATACTCTGATCTATAGGCACCTATGGGAAGACCATAGGTTGTGGACAAAGTAAACCTGATCTCCAAACGTCAGAGAAAGAGAGGAAAATTTTGCTAAGAACATGATATCTTGGCTCACCACTACAGCAAAAGCTATAAAATCTAAGTTTGTTTTGTAAACTGTCAAGACCTCCTTTTAGGAAAACTTTGACTATTTGCAGTTTAGGAATGCCAACAGAGCTAGTCAGTCAGTGTTTACCCTATCTTCCATAATTACAATCCCTTCCCAAAATCAAAGGATTGTCCACAAAAAAAAGAGAAGATTGCTATTGTTACCACAGGTATGTTCTTAACTGGGAATGACTAAGCTATGAAACTTGATCTGGAGCCCAGAGCATGAGTACTGAATAAATCAGAGGCTTGGAGAAGCATTACTATAACATCCAAATTTGATTACTTTGAGAGAGCCAGTTTGGTGCAGTGGTTAAGTGCGTGGACTCTTATCTGGGAGAACCGGGTTTGATTCCCCACTCCTCCACTTGCACCTGCTAGCATGGCCTTGGGTCAGCCATAGCTCTGGCAGAGAAAGGGCAGCTGCTGTGAGAGCCCTTTCAGTCCCATCCACCTCACAGGGTATCTGCTGTGGGGGGAGAAGATAAAGGAGATTGTAAACTGCTCTGAGTCTCTGATTCAGAGAGAAGGGCAGGGTATAAATCTGCAATTCTTCCTCTTCTTCTTTTTCAGAATGGCCAAAACCACTTGAAGGTCAGAGTAGAGGAACTGAAAAGAAATGGACATGTTGCTACTTTTCATGATATCAACATGGTCTGCCCTAAACCAGAAGAATATATCTTGACACCAGAGGATGGCATGCGACGAGTGCCCCAGCCACTAGTGCCTAGCCCGGTGCCTGCTCAGCCCCAGCCGCCGGCGCCTGGCCTGGTGCGCCCAGTGCCTGCTCAGCCCCAGCCGCCAGTGCCTGGCCTGGTGCGCCCAGTGCCTGCTCAGCCCCAACCACCGGTGCCTGGCCTGGTGCGCCCAGTGCCTGCTCAGCCCCAGCCGCCGGTGCCTGGCCTGGTGCGCCCAGTGCCTGCTCAGCCCCAACCACCGGTGCCTGGCCTGGTGCGCCCAGTGCCTGCTCAGCCCCAGCCGCCAGTGCCTGGCCTGGTGCGCCCAGTGCCTGCTCAGCCCCAGCCGCCAGTGCCTGGCCTGGTGCGCCCAGTGCCTGCTCAGCCCCAGCCGCCAGTGCCTGGCCTGGTGCGCCCAGTGCCTGCTCAGCCCCAGCCGCCGGTGCCTGGCCTGGTGCGCCCAGTGCCTGCTCAGCCCCAGCCGCCGGTGCCTGGCCTGGTGCGCCCAGTGCCTGCTCAGCCCCAGCCGCCAGTGCCTGGCCTGGTGCGCCCAGTGCCTGCTCAGCCCCAGCCGCCGGTGCCTGGCCTGGTGCGCCCAGTGCCTGCTCAGCCCCAGCCGCCAGTGCCTGGCCTGGTGCGCCCAGTGCCTGCTCAGCCCCAACCACCGGTGCCTGGCCTGGTGCGCCCAGTGCCTGCTCAGCCCCAGCCTCACCTCTATCCTCCGATATACAACATAGGTATGTGAATTTCCCATAAGTAATGATTATTACTAGGCTTTCAAATGCTCAACATACATCATGAGTTTCCTTGTTAAGCACAACTTTGGATTCTGCATTCACTAGATGTGGCACTGTCAACTCTAGACTGCTCATAATTCTCTTGAAATGTGCCTCTAAACCAGGGGTGTTGAACTGATTTGTTATGAGGGACGGATCAGACATAAATGAGACCTTGTCGGGCCTGGCCATATGTGTCATAAAGTGTAATGATAGGAAACAGACACACACACTTAATTTTTTTAAAAAAATCAAGATAAAACATGCTTATCTTAACACGCTTTTGCAATATTTTGTTCATTTAACCGTCTCTGATAACTTGACACCTCTCGTTCTCAATTAATGCATCAAAAGCTGGAAATGATGTCTCTGCTGTAGCAATTTTGAGTATGCTGTTCAGGTGTCATTCAAGTGTGTATCTGTAAGTTGCAAACCTACTTTTGATTTGCTCACTGGCCTGATAGGACTCCTCTGGGGACCTAATCCAGCCCCCAGGCCGCATGTTTGACACCCCTGCTCTAAACCTTTCCATGTATTTTAACAGTACTATATAAATTCAAAGCTTATAATGCTACAGAGAAATATGGGTGTGTCTAAATTATAAATTGATAGCAACTCCCAGAGTTGACATTTTGAATTCCCCTTACAATATTAAATAATATACTGACCTAGGTATTCATGGAAGTAATCAGATATGTGTTACAGCTATTGAATACTAACTTGCTTTTAGCTGAACCTGTTTTCCATCTCTGCCACAACCTTTTCATATTCTTTCTTTGTCCTGGAATGTGTGTCATTCTCTGCTGTCCAAGATAAATCTTGCTCCTCAGTACCACAAAATTTGATGTCATATAACTATTCAACACCTGGTGTCTGACAGCTGCATACTTATGTTGGTCAATACTTATTGATGACTAACAAAACAAACAATGAAGAGGGTTCCATACATACCTTTGGTATTTGATAATGAAAAGTTGAATTCTGAAATCTTGTTTGCATGCTAGTAGAGGATTCAATATGAAGCCAGCAATTGTATTAGTGCAGAGTGTTTTGTGTGTTGGATAATGTGGGCCCAAACAGTACAGGTGAGGATGCACTGTATAAACCCAGCATCAAGGTGCTTGTTCTTCTTCCCACAGATGGGATGAATTGATGGCATGCTTTTATTTTGGGCTCTTGCAGGCAATCATTTAACAATGGAACAATGTCAAGTTCTGGGCAGCAAAATCCCTTGTGCAGATACCAATGATCAGGCAACTTGCCGTCAAGCTAGCTGCTGCTATGATGACAGTGACTTTAGTACTCCTTGTTACTATGGAAACACAGGTAAAACCTGGCATCTGATTGGTGCACAGAATTCTTAATATTAGTGTGATTGTTCAAGAACTATCTGGTGTTGCATTGTGAATATCTCCTGCTTGTAAGCTTTGGGGAGCCAGGGGGATGATGCAGCTGTACAACAGAACATTGCTGAAATGGCTCTGCCATCTTCCAGAAGGTGAATGGATGATGAAAATACCATAGTTGTCATCACTCTATTGCTGAGACCTGTTCTATGATCCTTTTGCTCCTTGCAGTCACTGTTCAGTGCCTTAAGGAAGGCCACTTCATCCTGGTTGTCTCTAGGGACATGTCAGACTACCCAGTTGTCCTTGACTCTGTTAAGCTGTCTTATGCCCAAGCGGGGTGTGACCCTGTCAGGAGAACAGAGGCGTTCCTTGTCTTTCGCTTCCCCCTGACCCAGTGTGGCACAACTGTCCAGGTGAGAATGCCTCTGCTTTTAAACCAGGGAAAACTGACAGTGCTGAAATAGTTGGGTAGATAAATACACATTCTTTTTCCATTCTTCCTAGGTGATTGGTGATAAACTAATTTATGAAAATCAACTAATCTCTGGCATTGATATCCAAAATGGGCCAGATGGGGCCATCACCCGA
Organism: Heteronotia binoei; assembly: GCF_032191835.1. Taxonomy (NCBI): domain Eukaryota; kingdom Metazoa; phylum Chordata; class Lepidosauria; order Squamata; family Gekkonidae; genus Heteronotia; species Heteronotia binoei. The sequence continues at coordinate 168,320,109 of NC_083243.1, read as the reverse complement.
GACAGCACCTTCATGTAAGTTTCAGCTATAGTAGGTATGGAGCTACCAACAAACAGAAGGAAAAATATGGCCAGGCCTTCTCCTTTCCCTCTTCTGATGGCAGTTCGGTGAGCAGGAATCTATAAATGAATGACTTCATGATCTAGAGATCAGCAAAGACTCGCATGTTAAGCTCCGCTGGCAGAATGTTATCTGTCCCATCTTCTGCAGCCCCCTTCTCCCCCATACCACCCAAAAATTTGCTCCTGAGGCCAGGGGGCCATTGAGAGCAGTGGAAGGGAAGCTGTACAACTAGCCTTTGGACTCAGGGGTCTTATAAGCATCCTCACATTACCATCTAGTGTGTGATCCAGCCACCAACTGACTAAATTATTTTGCAAGCCTATGCTCACTTGCCTGGAAGTAAGTACTGTTGAATTTACAGGAATCCAATTTCCGTAGTAGTAAGCATTCATGGAATAGTGCTGACTGGACCAGGAAACTCTGAACATTAGAAAGAGGGAAATTTATGTCATACAGTGAGAAATGTAGGTATCTGCTGTTCAGAGATGTTACTCTGGATTCCACTCTAAATGTTCCCTTGCTGCTGAGTTATTGCAGCCTCTATGCCAGAGCTTAGGGAAAAGGGCCCCGAGCCATATGAAGCTGTGACTTAAGTGCAGAAGCAGTCTTTACACAACACAGTTAATTTATAGAATTTTCTGCCAGAAGATAGGTCACCAACAGACTCAATGTTTTTTAAGAAAGGATTAGGCACAGAGGGTTTTTTTGCAGAAAAAGCCCAGCAGGAATTCATTTGCATATTAGGCCACACCCCCTGACACCAAGCCAGCTGAACTGTGTTCCTATACATTCTTGCTCAGAAAAAAAAAAGCCCTGATGAGGCAAATTAACAAGAGGATGGTTCTATCGGAGGGCTGTTAGTCATAGTAAGTAATAAGATTATCTAGGTTCAGCAGGAGCGTATGTTTAATCCTAGATGCTAGGGAGAAACAAGGAAGAGGAGATAAATATGGCATAGTAGCCCTTAGGGGAATGGAGGTAAGGCCAGCACACTGCAAAACATTGTTTCTGATAATGGAGAATGAGGTTGATTAAAACTTAAATTGGACAACTGCAATGTTCACACTAAATTTTTAAAGGTTTTAATAGGGGCCACCCAGTGTAACTTTGCAATGGGGAGTGGGAAACAAAGCAACCTTTCTGTCTAATATTTAAATCTAAATTCTTTCTAATACAGCTGTAGTCAGCCCTCCCTCCAATAAACCTAATCCCAACACTTTATGTGAAAGGCCTCAAAGATTCCCACAGGTAATACATTTGAAAGATATGGAAAAACTGTGAGCAGAGGTCCTTCAGTTTGATTATTGTCCTTGCTGCTTATTTCAGTTCTACACATTCTAGAAAATACATAAAATACTTAAGAGCATCCTGTAATAACAAGTTGCATACAAAAAAAAAGAAAAGTTGGGAGGGTTTTCTTTTCTTTTAAAAAGAATTTTTCAAACATTGGACTTTAAATGGCTTTAGGTGTAAATATGGCAGATAGAGGTTACTGAGAAATGTCTCCAGGCCTTGAATTCAGCAGGAGCACACAGAAGCACAGCTCCTGAACCTTTCTGATGCCCCCCCTCCTCCCCACTACCTACCTTGTCCATTAAATAGTAGGTACAGCCACATAACAATCCCTGGATGAGGATAGCAGCCAGCCAGCCATCAGGAGCTTTGCCACACCCCCAGCAGCCCTCATTAATCCCTGGAGAAGTCCATGCCACCCTTTCTTCACTTCTTACATGATTTTGGGCAGTGGGTGGCTTGCTGCCCTTTTCACTGTAGGGGGAGCGGCCAAGGAGAGCCTCAGGTGAGCAAGGCCTGCTTGGGCTGGCCGGATGTCTAGTCAGCCCAAGCAGGCCTCACTCACCCAGGGCCCTCCTTTCTTGCATTGGGTTGCTTTTGGCTGGTAGGGGGGCAGCATATGTTAATGAGCTCCACCACCTATTTTTCTATTAATCAAGCCCTGAGTGTGTCCAAGGACGTCTTTGTTAAGTACCTCTAACATGTTTTCTTGACAATTGTAATAGCTAGGAACCTGCTTTCTGCATTGTATGCACGCTCTCTCCTTTCAGGAAGCTGAATTATCTACCCTAGACTTTGTGCTTTTTGAATCCTGGAATGTTTAGTTCTTTTTTTATTCACATTTTTTAAAAACAATTTTTAATTTACAGTTGATTGTTGAGCTGCACAGCAACTTCTCTTCTGACTGAAACTTTTACTTCTGCATGCCAAGTAGATGCTCGACCATTGAGCCACAGCCCCTCTCTGATCTAACCTTCCGTTCCATTGTACAATTCTTGAGAGTACAAATGTCTTAACTAATCACATTTGGTGTCAGTCTCCTTATGGCCACTACTAGGCCGTAAGCTGGGGTTTTTGGTTAGTGCTGAGGACTCCATACCAGGCTTTGAAGAACTTCAGGTTTTGGTAGGGGCTGCAGTGAAGTGTAGAATGAGAAGCACTGAATCCGAAGCAAATTCCTTAGGTCATACTAAAAAGGTCTTGATCCAGATTGAACTGGATTTGACTTCAAAGTTGTCATTCAGAACTTCAGTACCTAAACAGCAGTGGCCTTACATGGATGCTGAGGTCAGTGGGGGGGGGGGGGGAGGTGGTTTGTGCATGGCCTCCACCATCCAAATTCAGGCGAGTGTGCTGCTATGCTAGCAAAGGCCCTATCAGATGTGACCAGACTATGGCATTCTCTTTGCTGTGAAGCGAGTCTACTAATAATCTCCTTGATTTTACAAATGTTTCTGGTTAACTTTTTTTTTTATGGCTTTCATCATGGACAGCTGTGGCCTACTGGTTGGTTTTGCTAGTTATTTAAGCGTGGCTTGTTCAGTGAACAGTTTGTAGGCCTATGCCTAAAACGACAACTTGAAATGTTATGTAAGCTGTTATAGAGGACATGTTACAACAAAAAGTAGGGTAGAGAGATCTTAATAAATGAAACATTGTTCTGTTCTGTATGCAGGGTCCATGCTCGCTGCATCTACAATGCCACTGACTTCCTGCCAGTCCAGGCTGAAGTCCTCTTGCCTCCCACCCCAGCTCCAATTTCCCAAATGGGACCTCTCAGGCTTGAACTGCGCATTGCTACAGGTAAATGTACTCCTAAACTCGGTGCAAAGACCACTGTCTTCTCCTGAAGAATCCATCATCAACACTTCTGTGTTGCCTCTCGTCCCCAGATGCCAGCTACAAATCCTATTACTTGGATGAAGATTATCCGGTGGTGAAGGTACTCAGGGACTCTGTGTACGTGGAGGTTCGCATCCTGCAGAAAACAGACCCCTCCCTGGTTTTGGTTCTGCATGACTGTTGGGCTACTCCCAGTGCTAATCCCCTTGAGCAGTTGCAATGGCCAATCCTGATAGACGGGTGAGTGGAGAAAAAGCCACTTGTTCTTGTGTGTGTGTGTGTGGCTTCTATTGTTTGTTTGAATGGCAATGTTTCTTGTTCCCAGGTGCCCATTTGAAGGAGATAACTACAGAACCCAGCGGGTGCCTCCAGGGCCTGCCTCATCTGAACTGCCTTTTCCAACTCACTACCAGCGCTTTATCATTTCTACTTTTGCTTTTGTGGATTCTGGCTCTCAAGTGCTGCTTAGTCAGTTGGTAAGGAAATACATTGACAGTTGCTTGCCAAGTGGCAATACATAAGACAGGAAATCTCTATTCTCCCATGGGTATAATTGATCATAAATAGCAACGAATGTGCTAGCCAGCTATCATTCTCCCTTGCTATGCCTTCTTCACAAATGTGTACATTGTCTTTCAGTTTAGAGAATTTTAATGGGGAACTAGGATAGGTCAGTCATAAATGATGCTTTCTTCCTCTGCTGATGATAAACTTTGTGCTACTTATGGTACAGCAAACCTCGGGGTCGGCCCATGTTACTTCTGACAATTTGTCAGTAGTGTTTTTGTTGGCGAACCAAACTGCCTTCTTCTTAACAAGTATCCTAGTAGTAGAAACGAACCCTTAGTGAGTAGTGTCCACATCTTCTCTGTGAACTTAGAGACTTTTGTTGTAAAATTTATTGAGTGAGACTGTGTTGTTTCAGGTTTACCTCTTCTGTAGTGCATCAGCCTGCTACCCTTCCCAGTTTGAGCCTTGCGGAACATGCAGCACTAGATCTTCTCCAAGTGAGTGATCTCTCTGCCTGATGCACATTAGTTCCAAATGTGAAAACCTGACATAAGTACCAGTCCCTCCAGAGACAGGGGTACATGGGGGCACAAGGCCTATGAAATCACACTCTTACTTGGGACTGATTCTGGATGGTTTATTCAACATATTTCCTATATCCTAGTGGAAAGATATTGCTTGAACATTTTAGGGAGGAGACTGGTATCTTGTAGCAAGACTAAGTTGGGAAATGGAATGAAATCTGAAAAGAAAAACTGTTATGTTAGAATACATTAAATATATGTAGCAAAACCCAGAAGTCTCTTTTGTAAAGAGAAGCATCTTCAGAAAACATGGTTTGGAGTTGCCTAAGCCTTTTTCTGCCTAAGATCTTCCTGTTCCAAACTGCCCCCTCTGTAGATTTCTATGTACATATTTATGAGGAGATACAGATGCTGCATGCTAGTCTTCCAATGGGCAAATAGCAATGTACACTCATGAACATCTGGAATCTTTCAGTTAGAACAAGAAGTTGAAATGAAGTCTCACGACAAGGGTCACTTATGCATAGTGATTTGTCACTAGCAGCTGCTTATCTTGTTTGTGGCCAAGCATAGTCTTACCATTATATATAGGGCTTTTTTTGAGCAGGAATGCACAGGAACGCAGTTCCGGCTGGCTTGGTGTCAGGTGTGGCCTGATATGCAAATTAGTCCGTTGGGCTTTTTCTACAAAAAAGCCCTATGTAAAACAATGGTGATATCAGGGAGTGTGGCCTAATATGCAAATGAGTTCCTGGCGGTGCTTGTTTTACAACGCCCTGATTATATGTAAATATTGTCAGTGTATTCAAAAATTCCTTCTTGCTGCATCTTCTAGGAGGCCGCAGGTTTTTGGACCCTCTGAATAGGACAGAACCTGTGGACCTGGCAAGCTCTCATGGACCTGTGATCTTTCCTGAGACCAAACAGCCAGTGTATAACAGTAAGTTCCTTTGTAATAATATTGTTATTGATCCTGTCTTATTTTCATTGCTACCAAGGGACTCAAACCACATAGCTATTTGTCCATTCATGAATCTTTACTGAAAGTTTCCTGGCAGGTAATTGTTGAAAATGAATACAAGCCACTTTACTGTAGCATCCAAGGATATACAGTGGAGGAATCATTCAAGATATATAGAGTAATGAACACTTTATGATCAACACTGACTTGACTCAGTGGATATAAACCAGTTAAGCCAAAAACCTCCTTTTCAAGCAGCTGGTCTGTTAGGGAGCAACTTTTTTTCTTTGAACAAGTTGTCCATTGTCTCACAGAAATGTCACACTCAGCTGCCTCCCTGCTAAGTGTTGTTTCACAGTTTGACTCCTCTGTAAATGGAGGGACTTCTTAATTGGTCAATCTTCCCAATGGAACAAAGCATCTGTCTTTCATAGTCCAACTAACTTGCTCAGCACATGTGAGCAATTTCAGTTACCCTTCCTTTGCATGAGGAACAGGGAACTCATCTCCATCAGTTTTTGTTAGAAGTTTGGCACTGAATAATCATGTTTGATGAGGACTAGCCATCCCTTCTGTCTGACAAAAATTCAACTGTAGGGCCTGAAAAATTCAAAGTATTTTTTGGTCAGCTCCCTGGTTTGGTGGATGTGTATGGGATGATTATACTGCGTTTCTGGAACTGTGAGGCAACTGGGAGCAAATGGTGGCTGACCTGTTTCCCCACACTCTGGAAGCTGATTTTGGGTAACAGACTCTTTTGTTTTTGCTATCAAGCCACAGCCAACTCATGGCAACCCCATAGGGTTTTCAAGGCAAGAGACATTCATTGCCATGGCTTGCTTCTATGTAGTGACCCTGGACTTCCTTGGTGGTTTCCCATCCAAATGCTAATCAGGGCCAGCCTTGCTCAGCTTCTGAGATCTGATGAGACTAGACTACCTAGGTCAGGGCAACAGACTTCTAGCATTCTGTAACTAAATGAATTGACATCTATTGACTTTTTAGCTTGGCTTAAGCTTTTTGCCTAAGCTGCTGAAAGGCAGATCTTTTTGCTTATGGCACGTATTTTATAGTACTCTGCCTCCCCAAGTGACTTTTCTGGGGTACTTGCAGCATGAAAACCTGAGTTTTAAAAATTGCCATGCCTTGACCTACCTATAAACAGTTCTGGCAAAAGCCAGTGAAAACTAACTTTTCCTGAGGTTTGGGGTGGGGGTGAAGGATACACAGGGCGACTGTCTGGAATTAAAGATGAGAAGGCTGGAGAGCAGCTTCCCCCTCTCACTTCTGCAACTGTACATCTGAAGCTGTGTGATGTCTTCCATCACTATTTAATGGTAGCAGAAAGTGGGACTGGCCATGCCTCTTTATTACATGAATGAGGAAACATTTGTAGCTATTGTATATATGAAGATGACAACTACCTGCTGCTGGAAAGTAGCAATAAATCTTGAAGCTGGAATTGACTTGATCATTTACTAATGCCATCTGAATAAGGAGCAGTTACTAAGAGTGTTGGGACAGTTCTAACATTACTATGTTATCTATTCCAGGCTCAGAAATCCAAACAGATTTTAACTCTGTTATCTTGGGGTGCCTTTCTGTGGCAACTGTGTTTTCTGTGGTTGTATTGCTGACCACGCTCTGGAGATGGAACCGCAAAAGATCCTGACTCTTCTGTGTAGCAGAGATGTAACACAAAAATAAAAGTCACTGATAATCCACAGGAGAGCCAGTGTGGCGTAGTGGTTAAGTGTCTGGGACATCTGGGTTTGAATCCCTATTCCTGCCATGGAAGCTCGCTGGGTGACCTTCGACCAGTCACATTCACAGGGGTGTTGTGAGGAAAAAGAAAAGAATGAGGTAAGCTGTCTTGGGTCTCATTTGGGTGAAAGGCAAGGTGCAAATGAAGCAAATAAGACTGTCAGTGTTCTAGTATTACTGCACCATTAAAGTATGTAAAGTCTTCAGGTAGAAAGGTAGTGACTCTTACAAGAAACAGCAGTAAATTCACTTTGTACTCGGTGGCCAATGAATCACCTTGGTCACATGTTCAAAATGGATTTTCATTCTTATCTGAAAATGCTCCAGGTAGCGCTGAACTGGAACACAGACAGCTGTCCCAGATTGTTCATTTGCATATCCTGAGATGTGAAACCTGTCAAAGATCTAATCTACTTTAACAGACCAACGTTGACTTAAGGAAATCAGACTGCACATGACACCTCTCTACCTTATGCTCCAGTGAGATTTTTAGTGCAACTCTAAATAATTAGCTGTAAATAGAACAAGGAGGGAAATAAGCACATGTGCTTAATGCTCCATTCGTTTTTATTGGTTATGGCAGGGATTTAACTTCCAGTTGGAATTTTGGGCAGAATTCTCAGACCTGTTCATCAAAAGAATCTATTCCATTTCAAGTTTTAGAGAGAAGGGAGAAAGTGTCTTATGAAGAGTTCAAGGAGAACCTAAACCTACCTTATGAGTAGGCAAGCTGTATTATGAGTAACCTGTAGTTATCATCCTGACATATAAAAATTAAGATTCTGCAACACAATCATGCTATTTTCATGTTTCCCTTTGCACTATTGGAACTCGCTACTTAGGAAGGAAATGAATCATTTTGGCATTTATCTAATGGAATAGGACTATTTTTTAAATGCATATTTCTAAAATTAAGTTATCAGCCAGTGGGTATCTGGCCTAAAGCTGGCATGTATGTTAAAACTGTATTCTGGCCTCTGTTTACTCCCCAGTCAGTATAGAAGTATTAACCTAAACACAGAAACAAAGCCAGGGTTCTTGGAGTGTTTGATGTTTTAACTTCTAGTCCTTACATTTGTAAAGACTGATAGGAAAGACAATAACAAAAACTGAGAACTGAGAAACTAGAAGAGAGGCTGACCAGCATTTCTAGCAGAAGGTTCCAGCAGTAGCAAAATCATGTGAAATATGAAAATTAAAAGTAACATACTTCATTTGTACCCTGCCTTTCTCCCTAGAGGATCCAAAGGAAGCCTCTATCATTCCCCTATTCTTTCACAAGATGTGTGCGGAATGCATACTGTTTAGAAGTTAAATGTGGACTAATTTACAATTTCTATGGTTTTTGGTCCAACTCCTCTGTTAAAGGTTTCTGAAAGATGGGTTAGAACAAAGTTTGAGTCCAGTGCCATCTTTAAGACCCATAAAGTTTAATTCTAGGTATAACCTTTTGTGCATAATTCCAGTCCATCCATGCTCCACTTCAAGCAGAATTTGTTAATTATTACAGTTTCATGTAATGGACAGTAAATAGTTAAATGTTTTAACTCTGCTTGAGAACCTTGAGTGACAGATAATTCAAATGGAATTCTACAGTTGAGAGTGGAGTGAGAACAGTGAAGAAGAGTTAAACACAGTGAGGGGATCAAGAAGGATCCTGAAGTAGGGAAGTGAGACAAGTAACCCTAAGGAGATGATCCCTACCAAGTGGTTAAGAAGGAAAACTGGAATTTGTGTGAATATTCCTGCCTTCATCAACTTAACTATTTGTGAGACAAAGGCTTATGCTTGTTTATTTATGCAGAGACAATGGACTGCCAAAAGATCGCAACAGTGCCTGTTGTGACAAACTATTGTCAATGTCCCCTCAAAAAATAAAGCCATTTGTTAGTGTTGAATTACCATCGACCTCTCATGTGTCATTATAAGACAAAAGACAGTCCCTCAGTTCCCCAGGCTGGGTCTGCATGTATCAATATATTTAAACAACTGGGTGGGACAGAGAAACAAAGAAGGAAAGGGGCTACTCAGCCAAGAAAATAATAAAGGAAAGTGGGGAATCATTATAGTTCATGAACACTGAGAAATTCCCACCAAGCTTCCAATAATGCATTACCAAGAATCACAGCCTGCTGGAAGGTGACAGATCCCAAGCCATTTAGCTTACACAGTAGCTAAAGCCACCTGTCCCATTAACCAATTTAAGGAAGGAATAGGCGCAGTTCTTATCCCAGGTGTTTCATACCATGCCAGGCACCCTACTTTCCAACTTCTCTAGTAATCAGTATGCTAGATCACATGTACCATATTTCCACTTTTCAGCTAGTTTGGATGTTTATTACTTTCGGTTACATTTCAAGGGAGAACTAGTAGTGGCCTATTTTCAGCATTTGCTAATCACAATATTTTGAACTGCATATATGGTAGTTTTCTATTTGGGGGGCTAATCGAATATGATGCTTCCTTCGAGGGTCACATTTTATGATCACGCATCAAGAGATTCTTCTCAAAGCCAGACAAATTTTGTTATAGCTTTTTTTTAATTAAACTAGAGAGCTGCTTAAAAAAAACTCCTGCACATCCCCCCCCCCTTTATCCTCATCCCTGCCTGGATGGGTTTGGCTCAATATTGGTACAATCACAGCACAGACAAAGCTGGAAAAGAACAAATATGGAAGAGGAAAAATCCATTTACTATACGGCTCATCTTTCCATTCTATGGGTAGCCTGAGCCAAGAGGAAACCTATGGAGGTACCTAGAAGTCCCATTCAGCCCCCCTCCCCTCCCCCCCCATGCCCTATGGTTCCCCCAATATAACACTACAGTGAAGAACAAGCTCCACCCCTTTCACATACAGGAAGCTACAGGCTGTAGAATTTCAGGCTTCTGTCCATGCCTGTTGAAGCAATGAACTTAGCATGGTGTCCAAAGGCCACTCCTGTTGTCAAGCCGCTATGCTCTGTAAAAATAACCAGACAGAAAATTCGTCCATGGCACGTTTGTCCAAATAAGGCAAAGCCCACCTCACCTATCTCTTGATACCATCTGCCAGCACTTTTCTTTTTCAAAATGAAATATGGAGCCCCAGCCTCTCACCTGTGAAGTGGAGAACCTCTGTCCACTGCTTACAGATATACACCTGGACATCAGTGCCACCCAAAGCCAGATAGGTGCCACTCTGATCGAATATGAGAGATTTCACCTAAAAAGGAAAATGCATTTGAGATGCACCCACCTTCAATAATCAACACTATCAGCCAAGTGCAGCACTCGCTGCCCTAGCACAAAAAACAGAGCTATGTGTAGTGCTAGCTATTGCTAAGAGGAGTATATATTATGGTCACAGCATGCTTTAAAACAGACAAAAGAATCCCAAGCCCAAGAAGGGATTCCAGACAGCATTAGCAAACTGAGGAACCAAAAATACAGATGCCTAAGGGGGCAAACCTCAAAATTATTGTCCAGTTGCAGCGTCTTGAAGTTCTTCAACTTGCGCAGATCCCACAGTTTGACAGAAGAGTCATCCGCTGCAGTGGCCAGATAGTAGCCATTCTCAGAGAAGGCAATGCTGGTGATAGGGCCTGAATGCCCTGGGAAATTTGCTACATTAGTCCGTTCCTAAGAGAAGCAGTGAGTCATAGTGGTTAGGGATGTGGTTAAGCTACATAGCTGTATGAAGCAGAAATGTGGCCCTATCCTGCCTTTTTAAAAGATGAAAGCATTTTGCCCCATGCCTGTCCTTATTGCAGGGGTGGCCAAACTATAGTTTGGGAGCCACATGCAACTCATTCACACATATTGTGTGGCTCTCGAAGCTCCAGCCAACCAACTTGGAAAGGGTATTTCTCTTTAAATTACTTCTCCAAGTCAACCAGCAGCTTGGAGAATACATTTAAAAGTTGCTTCCTTTCCACCTCTCACTCCACCATCTATCTGCCTGCCTGCCAGCTCTCAAACATCTGAGGTTTATTTTATGTGGCTCCTATGTAAAATAAGTTTGGGCACCCCTGCTATATGGCAAAATAAACTGCAGAGTTTATGTTCTCTCTGACTTTTCTACACAGTATGTGGAGTTTCAGTTCATCTTAGCAACGGCACTAGCATTTAAGTGGACAAAATATCTAAAGCCTGCTTTTAATTATGTGCCCCCAAATAAGTTAAAAGTTGATGAAAAAGGCCAAAGAGGGAAGGGCAAATCTTAAGTACCTGAGCAAGGGGCTTCCTAGAGAGTTTTAGTTAGCTCAGCATGGTCAACAAAAATCAGCTGGAAGCACCCTCGGATATAGGTGAACTTGCAATTTTTGCCCCTGATGCAACCACATTAGACTATTTTAACCAGGCCTCGGATTCAACGGGAGCTCACGGGAGTGCAGCTCCTGAACCCTTTCCGAGAGTTCCACTTCCTCCTTCCCACTTTGTCCACTGAATAGTAGCTGAAGTTGCATAACAATCCTGGATGAGCTCCACCACCTATTTTTCTACAAAACAACTCCTGATTTTAACTATATTCCCAAGGGTATCTAAGACACCATTTGGTTTAGAGAAATATTTCTTCTTTCTTATGGAACCCTTTTATAAGGAAATGTTTTGCAGCCTTTTACAACAGATGCCCATTATATCTTTCTGGAAAGGAGATTCATTCATAATCTTAAATTCTGCGCTGTGGAACTGGGAAAAGAGAGAGTGTTGCTCATTATATATTAAGCTGCTTTTTATTTCATTTGATTTATAACCTGCTCTTCCTGAAACCAGCTCAGAGGGGTGACAACATTTAAATATACATTAGGTTTTGTAGAATCTTTCGGGATCAAGTGCCGTGTTCTACTGGAGAAAGTTTTCCTTCCAGACGTTTCGTTCTCAGCTGCGGAGAATATCCTCAGTGGCGTTGCAGCCGGAGCAGGCGCTCAGACCTTCTTGGCTGCTGTGCATTGAGTGGGGCCAGGGCTGCTGGAGAGCTGCTATTTGTAGGCTGGAGGGGGTGTGATGAAAGGGCAATTGGTTTGTGGATGTGCCCATTGTTTGGTGGGGCTTCCTGGAAGGGTAGTGATAAGGAAACTGGCTGTTGAATGTGACCATTGTTCTGTGTTAATTGCTGGGAAGGTTGGAAGGGGTTTGAAGATAAGGAAGATGGTTGTTGACTGTGCTGATTGTTCTGTGGAATTTGCTGGTTGTTCTGAGACTTTCTGCAATTTATAGTCTGTAGGGTGTTTTGCAGAGCTGGGTACCAAGATTGGTGGATGAAAATGCCTTCTTCCTTTCTGTTAAAATTGTGCTGGTGTTTGTAAATCTCAATAGCTTCTCTGTTCAGGCGAGTATGATAATGTGAGACCGTAGAAAGGACTTCAGTTCTTTCAAAGTGGATGACGTGGTCTCCTTGAAGTGCATGTTCAGCTACAGCTGATTTTTCTGGCTGAAACAAGCGACAGTGTCTCTTGTGTTCGGTGAGACGGGTGTTGATACTGCGTTGGGTAGTGCCAACGTAGACTGCACCACAGGAGCCACCTGCTCCGGCTGCAACGCCACTGAGGATGTTCTCCGCAGCTGAGAACGAAACGTCTGGAAGGAAAACTTTCTCCAGTAGAACACGGCACTTGATCCCGAAAGATTCTACAAACCCTAATGATGTTACCAGCCGTGAAAACCTGAAATCTTTAAATATACAATTTAAAACCTTCTAAAATACAACATACAATTAAGCAAAATCAATAAATAACAATAAAATCAATAAGACACTTTTATATAATTCTAGAAGAAAATGTTTTCAAGCATCCTCATGCCTTGTTAATCAGGTTGCTATAGCACAAGGATGGATTCTCCTTGTAGGCAGTGATATATTTGCAGTGGTTCAAAATTTGCCATAACAGCTCAGACTGCCTTTGCCAGGCATTTAAAGGCTAATGGGATGTGTGGGGCACCCGAGTACCTGGTGGTACACTGAAGAATGTTTAATTTCTTCTTGTGTTTCTCAAATGGGCTACAGAGATGCTGGATCCTATGGATACACGCTGCTAACAAGTCAGTCTTCCTCTGGTGAACGCTGTATATTCTGGTGGAAGAAGGCTGCTTTGGCCCTGGAGGTTCCTTTCAACTCTGTGATTCTTTGCAAAAAGGATTCACAGAGTCCACTATGATACAGTTAGGTTTATAAATTATTTTATACACCCACACATAACTATTTGTTTCTATATTTTATGGATTATGGTGACCTTTTCTTACAAGTGATAAAAGTTTGACTCAACTGCATTAATAAATTCTTCTTTCGTACCTGCTTGAGGAGTTCACCTTTCACTTCTTTATCCGCCCCCCCCCCCAAAAAAAATTAATGGTCAAAGCCAATGTTCTGAATTTTTTTTCCATAGCACAAGAGAAGCTTCTGATTGACCAGACATAACATGACTGTATCCTAATGTGCTAATGTGATCAGCAAAAAAGTGCATATTGATCCTTCAAATTTCAGTTGCACTTCACCAAGATGAACTCTGGGCCAACTCCCAAACAGTATGCATGTTACTGCATCATGAATCCTTGAGACAAGTAATAAAATTAAAGTTAAGATGTCTTGCTCTGAAGGAAAGATTTGGTAAAGCATCCAGAGAATGCTGCCTAATAATTGGGTACCCAAACAAAGCACAAATGCTCATGGTCACAAAGGCTAAAAATGTAAAAAATCTATTGCGCAGTGAAAAACGTAGCAGGAAATTTAAACAGTAGAAACATAGGGTTACAATGAAACCTCCATGTGCAAATTCCTTGCAGACTCAGCAAATTGCACCAAAGCACCAATGTCCTTGAAACAAATTTTTGCTGATTTAGGGAACTCTGTTCCTTTTTTGGATGCCGGAATAAAGATGCTGAAATGAAGTCTTCTACTAATCCCCGCACGCTAGATTGTCGCGATGGAGGAGCTAGCAAACCAAGCCATTTCCCAGATAGCTTCTTTGGACATGCACGCGACTGGGATAACATTTCTTCCAATTACAATCACTTCGAGTCATGCGAATTGCTGGCGTGCACAAGGAATTTGCACGTGGAGATTTCATTGTAACCCTATGTTTCTACTGTTTAAATTTCTTGTTACATTTTTCACTGTACAATTGATTTTTTATATTTTCAGCCGTTGTGACCGTGAGCATTTGTGCTTTATTTGGGTTTCCAGTAGCATGGTTTGCTCTGTTGTTTTGCCTAATAGTTGGGTGCCAGAGCTCCAGAAGCAAAATGCTTGTGGGCATGTAAACTAACTGCCCCGTGGCACAGAGTGATAAGCTGCAGTACTGTAGTCCAATCACTGCTCATGACCTGAGTTCGATCCCGGCAGAAGTTGGGTTCAGGTAGGCGGCTCATGGTTGACTCAGCCTTCCAGCTTGCTGGGAGTGAAGTGTAAATGACTGGGGAAGGCAATGGCAAACCACCCCGTAAAAAGTCTGCCATGAAAACGTCGTGATGCAACATCACCCCAAAGTCAGAAATGATTGGTGCTTGCACACGGGACTGCCGTTACCTTTTAAAACTAACTTAAACACAATCTCTCACTTAGCAGAAGCAGCATAGCAATAGTAATTAAGCTTAGCATTTTTACAGCATGTGAATATTCAAATGTTTTCAACACATGGTCTCAGAATTCCTTACGGCAACCTTTCATAGCAGGCAGATTTAAAGCATATATCTTACCTTCAAGTCCCAAATCTTAATCTGAGAATCCATAGTCCCTGTCCCAAAAATAAGCCCATCAGGATGGAACTGAGCACAGGTGAGAGCTGCAGAGAAAAAAGAAGTCAGGCATTCAAGAAGGTGGTAACGCCTTCATCCAGCCTTCTTGCTTCCATGAATCACACCAAATTCGGGAGGTTCTACACCCCCCCAGCCATGTCCCACAGAAGATACAAGATTAAAGGCAAAATACAGAGTCCTTACCACAGCCAGAAGTTTCATCTGTGACCTTGGTGAGGACACGGCCAGTCTGGATGTCAGAGAAGGCCCAATACTAAGAAAGAGAAAAGGCTAAGTCTGTACAGAGTACAGAAGCATTCACTCTCATTTTGCAAGTGCCAGACAGCTTTACAGCTAAACCACTCTAGGAATGCGCCTCTTTGGTCTTCATCTCACCTGGTCATCAGAAGAGCTCAGCAGATAGTCACCTGTAGCATGGAGACTCAGCCCTGTCACAGCACTCTCATGGGCACGCACAACCTGCACACATGAAGCACCAGGGACTGACCAGATCCGGATAGTGGCATCTGGAGAAGCTGAGAACACTAGTTCCTGGAGGAAGAAAAGGAAGCACTCTGATGATTAGATGGAAACAATTGGGCTTAATTAGAAAGGGGGGAGGAACTGTGTCCTCTAAGGTCTGCTTAAAAGACAGCTCATCTTGTTGACAGATCATCACAGAAGGATCAAAAAACTGCTTCGAGCAGCCGTGAAGGTCTGTGACATAATTTCAAAGAAGATCTTGGGATATGAGTTTAACAAAGTTGCAGAGACTTTTCTGTGGGACTACAAATGGAAACATTTCCAAAAGAAGATAGAACTTTAATCTGGTACTTGCTCTCAGCCGCTAGGACATTGTATGCGCAGTTGTGGAAGCAAGAAAAAAACCAGAGAAATGGGATTGGATTATAAAAGTTATGACATGGAGTGAAATGGACAAATTAACAAGAATATTAAGAGACTATGATTTGGAAGTTTTTAAGATGGAGTGGAAGAAGTTCAGAAGATATGTAGAAAAAGAGTGGAAAGTAAAAGGACACTGGACAATTTTTGATAATGATTAAGTTTTAAAAGAAGAATATAACTTTTGGGGTTTTTTAATAGTTAAGGGTACCTTTAATATTTGTGGGTTTTTTTAAGTAAATAAAACTGGCGGGGGTCAAATAACGGGGGGAGGGGTGGGAGAAAAGTAAGACATGGGGTAGATAAATTTTTCTTTTTAAGTTGTAAGATATTGATATAGATTTGCTACCATATGTTACCAATAAAATTGTTTATACTAAAAAAAAAACTGCTTCGAGCAGCCGTGAAGGTCTGTGACATAATTTCAAAGAAAAAAATTGTGGCTGCAGGCTGCAGTCCTTACCTGAGATGGATGAAACACTACGCTAGTGACCTTCTTGGTGTGGCCTTTGAGAGTTGCCAGGATCTGCTCTGAGCTCTTGTCAAACACAACAACATTTTTATCTGCTCCACCTGGAACATAAAAGAGAAAACTTGAGAAATTAGACTGGGTCAGTGCTCACTCAAGAGGCAAGAGTGGAAAAAAGACAAGCCATATATTTCTTCAGCACTTACTGTCTCAAAGTATGCTGACTGAACACTGCCCACAGCCATATAAATAAACCAACGACATGGAGCCAGCATTCTTCAAAGTCAGCAGCAATATCCCAAACAATTATCCTTTTCAATCCAAGCAAGGAACAGAGATGCCTCCATGGCTCCCACTATCCTGATACTGAGACATTCAGAAGAGAAGCTGACAAATAAAAGCCTTAACATACCTGTGAGGATCTTGTTGGTGTCAGAAGGACACAGGTCGAGAGCAAGAATGCCTGGGATGCTGGCACTATGCAGTCCCTATTCAAAAAGCAACAGTGTTGCAATTAAGATTCCAAACCAAAAGAGGGGAAAACCTCAACTGCTTTGTTTCATCAACTGCCAAGCAACATAAGAAGGCCTTAGAAAGCTCATGGATAAACATTCCCAGGTTTCTGGTTTTGTGTCACATTTTTTTATAATCTGTTGTTCCCCTCAACAGGATACATTCTCATTTTGATTTGATAATCAATAGAACAGGGGTGGCCAACGGTAGTTCTCCAGATGTTTTTTGCCTACAACTCCCATCAGCCCCAGCCATTGGGCTGATGGGAGTTGTAGGCAAAAAACATCTGGAGAGCTACCGTTGGCCACCCCTGCAATAGAGGATGTCCTACCAGAGGCCCAGCTTCATGCTTGCATCATCAGTGACAAAAGCAACAAGGGGATCCTGGTGTCCTTATCAAGGAAAACAAGCTGATTTCCTTGAACAGGAGAACAAGAGAAGCAAGCTTGGAATTATTCCCAGAACAGGAGAATCAACCAAGTATACAAGATCAAGATGCTAAGCCAATTTGGCCTTGGTAATAAGTGCAGAACAATACCAATGGTGTACAGGGGCTTGGGAGATGAACATCATACTCAAACAGAAGCACAGAATTCCTAAACAAAAAGCTCAGAGCCTAGTTTGCTCCAGGCTAAATTGCTCCCAGACTTAGGTAAAGCTTACAGCATTGGTTAACTGACAGCAGAATCATTAAGGTGGGTTAACTGGATTGCAGAAAGGAAGCTCAAGTACTTGGGTGCAACAGGCACCCAGTAAAATTCAGAAAACCTGTGGCTTTACAGCACCTCACTCCTCAAGGAAACTTTTCCTATGAACCAGGAGCACAGTACTCACCACATGTGAAGCCACCTGTCGGTACTTGCTTAGTTCTTCAGGCTTCACCAATTCCTCCGGCACAGTCTTTCCTCTCTGGCAAAACAAACATGGAAGTCATTCTCCTGGAACAGGGATGTCTTGTCATCCTAGCCAGGAAGCAACAACTCCTTTTTGTACACACAACAGAACCACCTGTGGCCCCTTCCTTCCTGTAAAACTAATGAAAACTAAGAGGCACTTACCTTTTTACGCTCCGTGGTCAGCACTGTGGCTTTGTCTTGAAGCTGCAAGATAAAAGTTTATTAGGAAGAACTGTACTTGAGCATAGCATATTACAGCATCAAATAATACGGGACAATCTCAGACACTGCTACTGTATTCTAGAAAAGAAAACACATTAGTCTGGAACATAGTCAGCTCTGAAGTACGCATAGACAGCATACCAACAATAGCTAGAGCAAAGATGGATAGAAATCCTAAGACAACCTTGTCTCTTACCTTCTGGATAATTTCTGGGGTCATTCCTGCCAGTTCTCCTAAATCCATTGGCTCACCGGCACCCTGCAAAAAGAAGGGCTTGTGAATCCAGAGGAAGGACACAGAACACGAACACAGAAGTCAAAAACAGACAGACATGTGGAACTTACCACAGCATTGGGCTGCGAAGGTGCAGCCTGTGGAACAATGAGGCCAGCCTGTGGTTTCAGAGTTGCCAGAGCTGTACAGAAGCAAGAAAAAGGAAAAAGGTATTTTAGCAGGTTAAACTATGATTGGCATGAAGGACTAACACAAGAACTGGTCCTTTTGACCAGACACCGCTAAGGACTGGATTAACATTTCTCTGTCTCACCTTCTCTTGCAGCAGTGACCTCTTTGGTGAGACGGGCAATGACACGGCAGGCAGCATCATGCTGGTACAGGGCATGAGAGAGTTCCTGGCGTGTGGTCTGCAGTTGCTGCCGAAGAGTGAAACTGTGCAACATGACAGCGTCCTGAAGAAGGGTTATTGTTTGGGAGGGGGGGGGAGAAGAAAAAGGGTTATTCCAATCCAATCACACCTTTATTGGCATAACAAAAATAGGGCTATTGTTTGGGGCGGTTTATGCTACGGTGACAGACACTCCTATCCTGAACTCTACTAGCTTTTGCCAAGGATTAAACCACTCCTGGCTTAGAAACCTCCTTCCTCCTCTCCCAGACATCCCAACACTTTGCTTTCTTGCACTCTAAGCAGGGCAGAAACCTCGCATAACTGCCCAAATCACACAGGAAGGGCTGTCCTGCTAGAAAGCAGAAAGAACATACTCCTTTCTATCACATCAGTGAACGTGTGAGGGATTTCTATTCCACGATGCAATAGTAAGAAAAAGCTACTTACCCATTCATCTTGAAGTGCCTTCAGAATCGCTGGGATGCTAGTAGCAGAGGGTGGCTTTGGTCGAATTGGGTGGGCAACTGTGAATGACAGGATCATTCATTTAACTGTAGAAATAACTGATCAAAGTTTGAGTCCAGTGACGACAAAGTTTAATTCTGGGTATAAGCTTTCATGGGCATGCACACTTCTTCAGATGCACTGGAACAGATTTCCTTGAGCCTTACATATAGGTGGAGAGAGGGTGAGGTGTGGGGGGTTAGTTGCCAGGAAGGGCTAGTATAGAGTCACCCTAACTTGAGGAAATCTGTTTCAGTGTATCTGGAAAAGTGTGCATACAAACAAATGTTTATACCCAGAATTAAACTTTGTTGGTCTTAAAGATGCCAATAGATTCAAATTTTGTTCTGTTGCTTCAGACCAACACGGCTACCCACCTGCAGACATAACCATCATTGTCCCCTCTGCTGCCTTACCAACCTGCCAGCTTTAAAACCAAAATTGTTAAATGGCAAATGGTTCATAAATGGCAAATGCCTTGAAAGGAGTTCAGTTGCAGCTTCCACTGTCATTTCAGAATAACATACTTGCCCTTAGACTCTCTCCTCATCCCAGTCATACACTGGGATGTCAAGCAACACTGTGGAAGAGCAAACTGCAGGACCTAGTGGCAAGGAGGAACATATAGACGAAGGAAGAAAGGGAACAAAGTGGAAGCATTTAACATCTCATGATGACCCAAATATGTGACCTCTTCAGCATTGCCGAGGACATGCTTTCTAGGGAACTGTTTCTACTATTCATGTACAACACCTTTGTATCAAACAGCAGTCATTTTTCAAGAATTTAGGGAAAAAGAAGACCAAAACATTCCACCAAAGGATCACAAAAGAGGGAAACTTTGAGAAACCTGGCTGTAGGCCTTCTCACCTTTAATGTCTATGAGCTGCTCTTCAGACAATGGCTGATTGTTTACTGGGTCGGTTCCATTTTCTGCAATATACTTTTCAATCAGTCTTCGCTCATACACATGGTTTGAGACTGGAGACACACAGGGATGCTCAGGCACCTCATTAGAAACTACAAAAAGGAGAAGGCGCAAAAAATGTTATGCCCATGCAGGCCCGCCCCCTCCATTTTCTCCAACAGAAAATTAGATTGGGGGGGGGGTACTCATTAAATATATTCTTTTAAAATATGTATTATTTATTTATGGAATTTCTTTCCCGCCCATCCTGCCAAGGCGGGAAACCCTATTCAATGCAAGATTCATATTGCCATACTCTCCAGAATCTGCCCTAGGCGGATTTTGTTGTCCTCTACTCTCTCAAAATACTTTCCCATACCTATAACAAGCCAACCTACAGTATTAGGTGTTTATAGTTCTTATATTCTTCAAAGATAATTCTTAATATCCTTTGCCTGTGTTATACGCCTCCATCTTCTAAAGTATCTAAAGGAAAGTGACCTATTTTGGAAATGCACACACCAGTACAAGAACCAAGCTAACAGAGTTTGTTTTTTGAGTTTTATGGTTAGACCCACCAGAGCTGCCCCACCAGCAAAATGGCAACTGAGCTAGTGGACAGGGAGGAGACTTTTCACCATTTTCCCCAAATCACTTTTACTCCCTATGCTGGTCCCAGACTCTCAGAACTTCAAAGGACTCAATGGCCACCAGCAGGAAGTGGAGGTTGTAAAGTTCCACTCCACTTGTGGTACTTTGGATCTAATGCCGAGAATGAAAGTTTAAAGTGGGAAAACACTAATCTTTCAGAAATGGATTTTGATTAGAAAAACACATTTGAATGGCAGTATCTACCAAGGATATATAATTTATTGTTTATATGACAATGTATTTCACATGACTAATTCTGTTCACAGTTATTATGACACTTTGTGTGCGATAACCAAGTTTGAGATTATACAGAATTCAGTATCCCAATTTATTGATAGGGCTTACTGTTGTGATTTCAGTTAAATTAAAAACTGACATTAGTAAGATCTATGTTGTTTAAATTTTAAACACATATGTCTTTACCCTACTTGTATGCATGTCTCAATGAATATTATTTCCTTGCCTATTTTCGCTGTTGGGCAATAATCAAACTGAGTAGGATGGGTTATTGGCTTAGGGAAGAATTGAAGTATTGAAAGGATCTTTTTTAGTTTATCCTTGATTTTATACTAAATTTAGATTTTAAAGAAAACAGACATTCAGTTTTATCTAAATTAACTTTCAGTAGGATTGTCCTTGTTCCCAAAGAGAATTAAGAGGCTGTGCATCTGATGAGATAAATTTTTAAAGCCTGAACTCTTGAAGAGGCATATTATGTACACAAATCACACCCATTCTAGGAATACCCACATAATCATCAATTTTCAGTATATACAGCACTGAGTTAGGACACCACAAGGCTTGAGTTCTATCTAGTAGCTTCTGTTGTGAAAATGGAGCACAATGGGGCATCTTAAAGCTGTTCTGATGATCCTCTGGCAAAAATGCAAAGTTGTAGACAGAACAGAACATCGGAAACCAGACTCACTGAAAAATAAATACTGCACTACCAAAAGTATTTAT